>NW_015090922.1:19704770-20103065 GCF_001431845.1 Calidris pugnax | reverse complement strand
CCGGGCCGCAGGCGGTAGCCCCTCGGGGGCGGGGGGAAGCGCGGACGGGGGGCGCGGGGACAAAGCCCGAGGCCGCCGCTGCCACTGCCGCCGCCAACTCCGCACCGGCAGGTTGGGGGGACGCGAAGAGAAGGAGGCCGCGGCAGCAACTGGGTTTGGCCCGGCTCGGCTCCCGTGGAATAAGGGACCGCACAGGCGCCGCTCCCCCATTGGGCACGAAAGCAAAAGCCTCGCTGCCATTGGCCGCTTTCCCTCGGCGGTCCCGCCCACCCGCTTTGACAAGCCCGGAATGGAGCGGCACCGCCTCGTGGGGGAGGCGAGGAGGGCGGAGGGGGGGGCAAAGAAGGCGGGGCTCGGAGGGAGAGTAGCTCCCCTCGGATTGGCCAGTCGCGTTGCCATGGCGATAGCTTCTGGCTTCGCTGATTGGCGGGGCCGTGTCTCCGTGGTAGAAGGGAAGATTACGAGCTCAGGTCAGATGAGGGGAGGCCGGGCCGGGCCGGGCGGTGGGGGCTGAGGGGGAGCCCCGCCCCTGTTCTCCCCCCGGCCTTTTCCCGGGCCGCGGTGGCCGTTACCCTCATGTGGCGCCGCTGGTGGGGGCTCGCGGCTGCCGGGCTCCCTCAGCGCTCCCGGGTGAGGGAGCGGCCGGCTGCAGGAAGCCCCTCTCCCGGGCCAGGGCGGTGGGCAGTGTAGTGGGGAGCGAAGCGGCGCTTTCTGGTGCCGGCGGTTGTCCCTCTGTTGTGAGGGGAACACAGCGCAGCCCCCGATGCCGCCGCTGCGCCCCACCTCCCCCCGCGGCCCCCTTCCCGGTACGAGCTGTGGGGGCAGTTGGGGTTTTGAGGGCTCGAGGGACAGAGCATCGTGTCGTTTGCCATCGTAAGGCAGCGGGTTCGGGCGGCGACAACAGGGAGCTCGCTGGGCTGAAGCTGCTTGTCTGTGAGCGGTGCCTTTCCTGCGCCTCCCCGCCCGGGCCTCAGGGCTTCGGTACCGGGGTGCGCAGTCTGGGCCGGAGTGCGCTTGTGTAGAGGCCTCCCAATTCTCCTCAGCTTAATCCTTCCCCACCTCTTTAATTTGTGTATTGGCGAGGTGAATGGACCGCTGCCATGGCGACATTATAACTCACAGTAGCCAATGAGGCAGAACTGGAAAGAGGAGTATGGCCGGTACAAATTGGGGGGAAGGGAAGAGGCAATTTTAGGCACTGACGTATGAGATGCAACGAGAAGAGAGGGAAGCCACAAAAGGAGAGATGAGGGGCTGCAGCCATTAAGGTATTAAGGCAGACAGATGCTTTGTGAGGAGGAATATGTGTGGGCCAGGTCAGGGAACGCATTCTCCTTCCCCTTATGTTATTTTATTGCTCAAAAAGTCCTCCAGCCAAACTTACAAATGCATGCAAAATACAGAGCTTTTAGTTTGGATTTTTTTGTGTGTGTGTTTGTTATTTTTTAAACGGTAGAACAAAGAGAACGGGGACAAAGGCACTGTTTGCAGTATGTCTTGAAGATCAAAGAGGCTTGTGCTGCAGAGAAATGGCTGATGTCATTTTTATCAGTGAAGATCCTCCTCAGCACCCATGACACTGGCCTCCCTCTGCAGCTGAGGGGCAAGAAAAACGGGGGTCTTGAATTAATAATATTTGTCATGAGGAAATGGGGCCAGATTATCCCAGCAAATGTCTAATGTTTTATGAAGCCTTCACTGCTCTATTGATCCCGATAGTGTTCAGTTGTTATTTTATGAATAGTGGATTGGAAAAGGTTAACAACAATTGTAACTGCTGCCTAGACTGGAATAACTATCCTGCCTGACTGCTTTAACATAAAACTATATTGTGATACCCATTTATAATTCTCAAATCTTTTTACATAAACTTCAGTACTGGGAGTAGTTCCTGAACTGACTACTCAATAAATTTAACTAAACGCAGCAGAGGATAAATTTTAGTCCATGGGGAAAAATAAATGTGATTATATACTTACAAAACAGGTCATGCCAGTGTATAGTTAATGTTTTTGATGCACCATTGTCCCACAATCCACCAAGAACAGTCAGAGGAGGCTGCTAGGAGGAACATCCTAAGGGAATTGGAGGTTAAAATAATTTTTAATAATCTGGTATTCCATTCTACTGTTTAGAGGGAAGAGTTTTCATCTCCTCTAAGCATTTCCCCTCCAATGAAAATAAAATATAGGAACTTCCAAATGGTAATCTAGTTTCAATGAGTAGTGGTTTTAATGAGTAAAAACATTTTATAAGTATTTTTTTCTGGGGTTACTATCTTTCTTTATATAGTGGTTTATTTTAATTTTCTGCTTACCTTTTAACATTTCTTAAATATATTTATTTTTTGTTGTTGCTGCATAACCTCTTGGTTTGGATCCCTTTTCTCCTTGTGCTTCCAAGTTTCCTTCTCCCTTGCTTTCCTCATTAACCTTTCTTTCCTTGTGTGTAGTTTTTTTCTCACCTATATTAGGTGTAGATTAGGATGAAGTTTTTACTTCATGTAATGTGAATAATATTTGTATAGATGCAGAGGAACAGTTGTTCCCTGCAGCTCAGTGTTTGCGGGTCATTGAAAACAGCCTTTTTTGCTAATCCTTAGGTTTAGCATGCCACAAACACCATGATAGCCTGTTTTCCAGTGAATTTCTGTCCTTCTCTGTTATC
Source organism: Calidris pugnax (assembly GCF_001431845.1). NCBI lineage: Eukaryota > Metazoa > Chordata > Aves > Charadriiformes > Scolopacidae > Calidris > Calidris pugnax. The sequence continues at coordinate 20,100,398 of NW_015090922.1, read as the reverse complement.
CAGAGCACTATGAATCCAGAGCCCAGTGAGACTGGAGGACATCTTCCTCAGTTTCTGCTTGTTCTTGCCAAAGCTTATCATCCATAGTATTACAGGAGGAATTTCTGCTGTTCCCACTGGCAAGGGTGACAGAAGGATTTTTTTCTTTGTTCCCTATCACAGGTGGACGTCATACCACTGCACAGTGTTTAGTGAATTGTGGGTTCCTTCTAACTATCACCTCCTGATCCTGGATTGTTTCTTTGTTTAAGGGCTGGTGACACGCTCCCTCAGTACCACATAATGGAGGCAGAAACAGAAAAGCAAGCAGTTCTTCAGTTAAATAGAATCTGGCGGTGCTGGGCTTCCCGGTGCTCAGGACATGGAGGTATGGAAGTGTTCTAGCCACAGGCTGAGAAACAGCTTTCAGTGAATGCTGTGAAGCATGGGTTTGGTTGGGAGATCCTCCTGCTTTGTCTGTAATTCTTCCGAGCACAGAAGAAGTTACAGGTTCAGAGCTATTTGACACGATGCCTGGACAGATCCCCCAAGTTAGCGTACCCTTGAAGCACAGGCCACTGCTACACGCCTGTCTGCTGACAGTTTGTTCCTTACCTGGAAGAAAAGCATGAAGGTGGGTTGTGGCACGAGTGACCTGCCAGTTAGTGTGCCCTCAGCATGCAGGGTTTTCCTTGAGTAACACCCTGTGCCCAGCTTGGGTGGCACATGTCTTTGGGTGACCAAGTTTTCAAGCTTTGTTGCTTTCTTGGTTTTTGCTCTTGTTGTCCTCATGCACATGGCTTATTCTACCTGCTTTCCTATCCTGCTTTTAATGTTTTCCACTTCCTGTCTCCTCCCTTCTCAGGAAGCTGTGTGCTGCCACTGTTAGTCTGGGTTTTTCTCTTTTAAAACTCTCATTCTCCATCTGAGGAACCTGCTGTTCTGAGCAGTCCTGCCTTCCCCTGTTAAAAGCAGGCCCCCACACACTTTGTAGTCCTTACAAAGGGAAATATCTCCACTTCCTGTGTAACGTAATAGCATCTGAGGTAATATCAGTGGGTAACTATCCATCTTGTAAATATCTCAGTGGAAATATCTCAGAGAAAAAAGAAAGCTGTATGGTGTCCAAGAGATACTTCTCAACCGTCCAGCAGCCTTTTATCAATTTAGGCTCCTCTCAGAAAACTGTTTTTTTATGCAGAATGGCAAAGCAAACTTTGAGGAGAGAGATAAAAGCCCATTGGGAAGAAGAATATGACACATTCCTAGTCAGTGTTGCACTAGCACTGTTGTCAACTGCCCCGTAGTTATTCACACAGCATTTACATTTTGAGTCCTAACTTTAAACTGTATTTGAATGGTGAACATCAGCAGAAGCAGTGCTGATACTTTTTTGATCATGAAACAATGCCTTTTTCTGTAACAGCTGGCTTCTGTGCTTCTGTGATCTAGGCTATGTAGTCGCTCTGGAAATGAATTCTGACTATGAAATAGAATAGGGAACACAAGCTAAGGCTTGGCTAAGAATAATTTGTTACGTAATTAGTACAACGATGAGAATATATCAAAACCTGTATTCTGTCAAGCATGGTAGGCAGAGGGATTCTTCTAATGTATTTCCTTTCCAACCTACTGATTTCAACTGCTTCTGTCTTTCAGAATTTTTCAGATTTTTTGTTTGTTTGAAAGCAGCTGTTTTATTTCTAGAAAGTCTGATGGGGAGACAGAACTTCTTTTGATCAGACTGCATTTACGATAGTGAGAGAAAATGGATAGCTCAGAGACCTGTGCTGATTTTGGAGAAAGTCCTTGATAAATCAGGGAAAAAAAAAAAAAAAAAAAAGGTTTGGCAAGTCAAACTTTACTTTTAGGTGGTAACAGGCTTCATAATATGAGAATGTAGAACCCTTTGATCAGAATTGCTTTCAGTGGGAAATCCTTTCTTCTGTCACTGTCCCCTTCAAGGTAAAAGATAATGTTTTCAGTGGAAGCATATAAAAAGGTAGTCTTCAAAATACTGCATATGAGTCATACATAATTCTTTCACAGTTACTGAATAGCAACTTCTCGATATTGGATCTAAAATAAGTCTTCTTGGAAGGTGGGTTATGGTATTAACCAGATATCCTGTTTTATTTACTGTTTAATTTTACTGCCTTTCGCAGCTTGTACTGACTCGGTTACCCAGGTTAGTGCGGAGAAAACTGAACAATAATTATCCAAGAATCAAGAGATAATGGCTTTCAGCTACTTAGCAGTAGGATGTCATAAGTCTAACATTGCAATTATTTCTTCAAGCTTCTATTCTACATCTATTAATAACTTGTAGCCCCTTACATCTATTCTCCATTTTATTGATGAGTTCTTCATTTTTATAAATGTAAAATCACTTGGGTTTTAATTTGTACTTCAAAATTAAATATCTTTATCTTGAAGCCCTCAGAACTGGTGTTTCCTGTGGAAAAATAGTACTTCCTTTTTTTACTGGATTAAATTGGGAGCAGCAAGCATCTGTCAAGTCTCTTCACAGAATTTTCATTGTTTTGTAGCAGGGAGAGTTTAAAACAAGTAAATGCTTTGAAAATTTGGACTTTACCATTACTTCCCTAGCTTTGAGAACTGGACTATTCAGATCTGATCTGGTTATTCAGACAGTAACTTGCTATCTTCTTCCCGTTACAGAGTATTCTCTATGCAGCAGATCCTAATTGGTGAAGCCAATTTAACAAGTAAAGGGGTGTGTCAGCTTTTTCCAGTTGACTTGTCATTCCTTTGCAAGAATCACTAGAATTTATTTCTTAGAGCTGGCGAGCTCACTGCTGCTAGTAACATTTTGACTTATTTTCTTGGAGGAAGCTGCCCAGAAAAGCTGCTGTAGTAAAACTTCTAACATCTTCACCTTGTGGACATGGCTTTTTCGTTCTCTTGAACTAGCCTAGATGGGAAGACAACAGCAGGTGACACCGTGTACCAAAGAGTAGCTCCAACAGCTGAGTAGGTGGCACGCTGCTGGCAGGGACAGCTCACCTGAAGACTGGTACTGATGTGTTGAGATTCTACTGACCCAAGAGCTGTGCAGAGAGCCAGGGTGTTCACAAGTTTTGTGCAGCTGCTCAACGGCTGTTCCTCTAAGCTGAGGAATTTTATTCTGAATTCAAGCATGACAATACAGTATAAGAAAATTGCACTGTCCAGGGAAGATTAATAATTGAACTGCTTATTTTGTATGGTTTTGCACAAATCCTCAACGTAGAAACTGGGGATCAGAATAGATTTTTTTAGGGTTTTTTTTCCCATTTAGCAGTTCTTCCAATCTTGAGATCTTGTCACCTAGGGAAGAAAACTTGGAATACTGCTTTAGCAATAAAAATAGCAGTACCAAGTCTTTATGGTGTCTCCTTGTCTCTGCTTAAATGTTATTATTCATTCCAGAAAGTCAAAACACTGTTGTTAAAATCCTTTCAGTGTCTTTAAGTGTCAGTGTTTGATGGAGACTGTGTTCACCACAATGCAATAGAATTAGTAATCTCATTCCACAATTTCTGTACATTTTCTAAAAGAGAGCTTTTTAGGCTTGGTTTTGGGTTTGCAGGCTTATTTCAATTTGTTTTGTTCCGCAGTCTTACTGCTCTTGGACTACACTAATTCAATACTTCCTTCTTAGCATATTAAGAAATATGTGAAATATTGAGAGCCTTCCTACTAGGAGTAACAGCCAGATCTCAATCCAGTCCCTGCATGTTAGCAGAAAATTGAAAAGTTACGTTTTTTCTCTGAAGGATCTATGTTCTGTCCACTCTTACAACAATGCATCTAAGCTATTAAAGTAGAAAAACTATGCTAAAACAAGTTAAAACAAAAAAATCTTCAGACTACCATAAGAAAGCCATCTAGATGTCAGAGAACTAAGGGAAAATACTTATGCAGTGGGCCACCTAATGTACTGCAAATACAGTGTGTATCTTTAAGTCATTGCAGGAACAAGTCAAATGAGAGTCCTAAGTCCCTTTTTTTGTGAATTTATGCATAATGACCAAAAAATAATGCAGCCTTTAATGTCATACAGAAAAAACCACCAACCCATGCAGCAAGGAATTTAATTTATAAGGTTTTAACTGCTTTCTATGTTAAAGTAATTAGCTAAGAAACACAGAATAGAGATGGGAATGGTAAGATGGCAATATTGAATTTTATTTGAATTAATATGTAGGATTAATTGTGTAATGTTTGGAATTAGTCAGTCACCATTTTGGTGACGGTCACAAATTATTGTCATTCTCCCTGTCTATCAAAACCTGGGCTATGCTTAACCTGGATTCCAGTGTCCAGTGCTAGTGAACAACACTGATTATGCTCCTTGTTACAAGTTTCAGAAAAGAAAAAAAAAGAAATTCTGAGGGCTCTGTCTAGCCCCTTTACCCACTGCCAATAAGCTAGTGAGCCAGTTCTCCAGCTACAATATTCATGTTTTCCTAGTACTTTTTCACAACATGTTGTTTACTCTCTTAATTCTCGCTTTCTCTTCTGATCCCTGCTCTTCTGTTGCAGCTTCTTATATTGTACCCTAAGGTCTGTGGCCTTTGCCCCTACTGAGATTACAAGAAAAATAAATACGGGGTCAGAAAAAGATGTTAAGAATGGGAAAAACAACAACAAAAAAGGTGTTAGTAAACCCAATGGGGAAAAAAAAAATCAGAACACTTGGTATTTTAGTGGGTAGATTAAGATTGTCTTGGGCATTAGGAAAAGGTACTTCACTGAGAGGGTGCTCAGTCACTGCACCAGGCTCCCCAGGGAAGCGATCACAGCACCAAGCCTGTCAGAGTTCAAGAGCTTCTGGATGATGCTCTCAGTCATATGGTTTAGTTTTAGGTAGCCCTTGCGAGGAGCAGGGAGTTTGACTTGCTGGTCCTTATGGGTCCATTCCAACTTGAGATATTCCTCTTTGACAGAGAAAAATTGCTCCAGCGAGGGCTAGCAGTACAGAGAACCAAATTACAGAACCTTTGTAAGTCCCTTCAAACTTTATTCCATGTTTCAGTTAAATCCAGCCCATCAGTCACAGGAGATCAGTGACAAATGCTGAACATTATTAATTTACATATTAATGTAAGTATCTGAAACTCTGGACACCGCAGGTGATCTGTTCAGCTGCTGAATCCAATTGTTTGTTTTAACTAAACCCACTTCCTGGTGTTCTGAAGCGAGTTCTCTCCTCTCTACTTAATCAATACTTCCTCAAAATAAATTCTGACTGCTCTTAATTGTTTGCTTTCTGTTTAGGCATGTTGCATGTGCTGGGTGCTATATAAAATAAAATTAAGTAATATACATTATCACCCTTGTGATTCCCATAATAAATTGTTCCCCTTTTTTTTATGCTTTCAGGTCATGTAGCCCCATAGAATTATTCATTCAGTCTTTCATCCAGCGGTGGAGTTTCAGTACTTTATTTTTAAAGTCTCTTTAATAGCTAGTTTAAAACAAGTGAACAAAGTAAATGTAAAGTGTTCTTTATTAAATAACTCAAAAAGTAACGCAAATTGTGCGATTAAGAAAAGACAACATCATAGTTCCAAAGGATTTTTACAGCAGAAAACAAATTGTGGTCAATGAGCATTCCAGTCTAGCAGCCAAATTGTCCTCATTTTTATGGAGTTAATTTCGGTCCTCAAATTGTGACTTGTTTTTTAAAAGATATGCTGCTAGAAATTCAATGGGATTTGGCGGTCTGTAAAGAAAAAAGTAAATCAAAAGCCATTATTTTTTATTATAAGAAATTAGGTAGCTGGAGAACTAATCACCTTCTCTTAAAAGCAACGTAACTCCCCCCCAAACACTTACAAGCCTTAATTTAGGGATGACCAATTACATAGAATTACACTGTAGGCTTCCACTTTATTTCTGATGAAGAAGTTTTCAATAAGGAGTATTAGTGACTGTTGGTTCAGTGTTACTGAACTGCTACAACAGTTACACTTTTGATCACTGGCCTTAGTTCATAAGGTTTTTTTAAAAAGCTTTTCCAGATACAGTGCATGAATCCTGCTAGTCTGGATTCTGTCTGCAGAATAAATGAGCAATTTAACTTCACAGTGGGTCAGACCAAAGGTCTGGAAGTGAGCAAATATGCCTATAAAGAGTGTAAAAAAAATAGGAAAGAAAAAATAAGAAGTGTGCAGAGATATTTCTCTGGACCAATCCTTTTGGCTTCCAAGCATGTATCAGCTTTTTGCGTTAGCAGTTAGTAGTCCTGGGCGGATTCCTCTACAACTTTGACCAGTTGCCCCTTAAGCCCAAATAAAATATTAATGTACTCAATCTGAGGTAAAAAATTATATTGCTTAATTATGTGACCTGTAAAGGATCACCTCATTTTGTTCATTATTAATTTGCTACCTGCTTCACTTAAATTGATTACTGTATCAGAGGAGATGATAAACAATCCATCCTAATTAATCATCTCTATGCTATTTGTGATTTAACAGATTCCTAATGTATTCTCTCTCAGAGGTATCTTTTCTAGATATCGAGTCGGTTCATATACAGACAGCAGTCCATTCTCACCACCTTGTCACCCTTACTTTCTCACATTCGACCAAAATACAAGGAGATTGGAATTACAATATTAAAAATACAAGAACATTATAAATATATATATAGTGACATTGTGGCTTGGTTTTATCCCTTCAATTTCTGTCCTACCACTAAGAATTTATTTTTGATTTTGCAATGCATCGCCATATACATTTAACAGTTTAAAGATTATTTTTTTTCCGCACAAAAAGAAAATGGTCTGAATTGTCAGTTCAGAATCTATCATTTTGTCACTAGCATTAGGGTATTAATGATCCTCCTAGGTGCATCATTTTCTGTTTATTTGTGTTCCATCTTTCACTTTGTCATAGTTTCACTTTTTTGTAGTCGTCTTCCATAGTTTCACATCAAATTTATGCAGTTCCTGTGCAATTACAATTGATCAATTTTTTAAAAATCCCAACAGAAAACAAAACACGAAGAACCCAAACCTATTCTGTAAAACCCAGTATCATTAACAAATTTTTGTCAGCAACTTAAATTGTTATAAATAAACCTTTTCAGGATTCTAATGTTGAGCTCATTTCACCATTTACTTCTAGCCTCTGTCTTGTATCTTCCCATCAGTTCCTCATCCATATAAAGGCTTTTCCTTTTCCTTCAGTCTCACAGCACCTAACTCTCTTTAAAGGCTTTCAGTGAATGACTGTGCCAGAAACCTTTTGGAAATTTAATCAAACAGTAATGGAGGGAGACTGAAGGCATTTCTGGGTTCCTGTTTACTAACTCCTTAAGTCAACTCCAAGAGACTTACAAGACCTGACAAAAGTTGTGTTGACTCCTCCCAAATATGTTATTTATCCACATGCTCACTATCCTGGGTGATAATTTCTACTGAATTGCAGGCATAATCATCAGATGTACTGAGCTGTTCCCTGAACATCTCTATATTCCTTAGAAAAAGAAATTAGCATCCATGTGTTACTTTCCAGTTCAATTTTAAGCAGATGATTATACAGCAGAGTGGGTAGTTCAGATTTTCACTGCTGCGGTTTTAATATGCTCAACTGATTAGCTAATTTGACCTTGGCAGTTTGATAGTCCAAGCTGGTTTTTTTCCCCCTATATGTTCCCCAACCTCTTCTATCAATATTCCAATTTCACTCCTGTGATGAGTCCCTATAAAGAACAGCTCCTTCCATAATGAAGAAAGATAAAAAAGAAGAAAACCCTTCTACATTGACTGATAAGAGATTTGAGGCACCTTGACAGTGTAATCTTTCCTCAAAGGATAAACCATCAGGTTGCTTCTTACTGTGTTGACAGTGCAGGGGCACCCTCATCCTTTAGAAGTGTTTTAATTGCTGACAAAGATGCACGTCAAGCCCAATTTGTCTGTCTGTTTTTTAAATGACAAGCAGAACTCTGGAATTCCACACTGCAAAAATCTTGTTCAAAACTAGAACAACCTCTTGCCTTGCTTCTGTAAGGTCAATTCTGTGATAAAATTAATTAAAAAAAAAAAAATTTTCCTCCAAAACCTTTGTAGTAGTATACCTCATTGCGAGATCACGAGTTCCATAAACAACTCTTACCACGCCACAGGCATGGTTCCTAAGTGATGAACACGTTCTGCACAGTCATAGTAATTCATCGGTTCAGAAACCTGTCTTAATGGCTTTCTTACAACCAGCAAACTAGTAAAACCACGTCTGGTGTGCGAGGTCTGAAAAGGTGACAGACTGCCCAAGTTTGAGACCTACTTTTTTCTTAAGAACAGAAGGAACATTGAAGCATCCTACCTCTCTTTTGCAAGAACAGCAAGTCCCTGTAGCAAGATAGGTACAACTGTCTGGTCCAAGTAGGCACGTGTGGGTAACGACTGGAGATCCACCTTCTGCTTTGATGTTTTCTCTGCATTTATTTTCTCATTTTCTACTATCCTCTGAGGTAGGGGAAGAAAAAAAAGAAAAAGTGAATGAACATTAGTAACAGCAGCCACATCTACTTTGAAGTGTGAGTGCAAACAAAGTACACATCTCTCTGCAATTCACTGGCAATAATAACTTCTTTACAACTTGTAAGAAAATTTAAGTGCATATTTTTCCTTGCACAAAAATCTAATCTGGAGAAGCCTTCTGTTAAATTCTTACAGTCTGGGAAAACAATGTTAGGAAGTCGTAAGTTTTCTAACACAGAAGACACCCAATCGCTGCTGTTGTTATTTCTGCTGTTGCATTGAAATTTAAATTCTACACCACTGAGACAGGAGTGACTACTCACAAGAGTCATCCCAATTGAATGGTTCCTGTGTGCACACACTTCTAACACAAGTGCTAAAAGCATAAGGAATTCGGGTGAAGCCTGACAAAGAAGCCTCTGTTGAAGTCAAGCACTTTTGAGACCATGCTCTATTCAAGTATAGATGAGTAACTTAAGAAGAGATACACTAAATGCTTCCAGGTGCCTCTTGGTCAAAAAGTACCAAATCGTTTTACACCATTAACTGCAGTTAGAAAAGGATTCCCTGCCAGGGTCAGTGAACCAAACATTTTCAATTCAACATGCACTGATCTACCAATACAGGGCCAACGTATCCAACCTGTTGTGGTCCGGTAGTGGAAGCTGGGGCACACGGGCAGGCAGTTATCGGGGAGATCAGCCACAGAGGACTGATCCTGCAAAAGCTTTGCGTAGAGTAGGAGCTTATAATGGAGGGAGACTGAAGGCATTTCTTTAATGGTACAGGAGGTATTCCCCTCCTGTAATAAAAGGCTAGCTGATGTTTTGTGCCATATTAAATTAATAGAATAATTAACAATCATAGGATACTTCCAAAAAAACCCACCTCATTAAAAAGTTCTTTATTTACGTTAACACCATTTAATATAATATAATACAACAAAAAATATATTAATTAATAGCCAATTATGCAAGGGACTAGTATCTGTTGGTTCAGTTTCCATCTAACTTTCTTGGAAACGATACATTTGCTTAAGTTCCACCCAAGACTCATTTTCCAACATGACTTCCACCGTACTTTACAGCAACAAAATTTTTGTTACCTCTACATTTTCCGTGAGACCATACTCAGAATGGGGATTTTCTGGAACCTGTGAAAAAAAAGCAAACCCACACGGTGAGCAAAGCAGCAACGCTCCTGCGACATGATACACATACAAACGCTTCTGGCAGTACCTGCGGCTGTCCCTCCATCATCTGTTCTGCCTCCATGCTTGGCGGGGCGGGACTGGCTGGACGCACAGTGATCTTGGAAAGCAATATAAGGACCGGTCAGCAGGCTGAGACGGAAGACGAGCTGACTGATATTGCATGGTTCGGTTATAACGGCACAACCACCAGAAAGCTACAGAGCAAACGGGAGCTGCTCCCCCCCCTCCCTCCCCTTCCTTGCCTGCTTCCTTCCCTTCCCTGCCCCACAGGCCCACCAGCGCCCCGACCCCCCCCTCGCCGCCCCGCAGGGCCAGGCTGGGACCCCGCGGTCCCGGCCGTGCCCCAAGCAGCACCGGCCCGCACGGCAGAGGCCAACCCGCGCCCCCCTCACCCGCCGGTGTGTCCAGAGCTCGGCGAGGGGCGGGAGACCGGGCGCTGCGGCGGGGAGGACCACAGCCTCTCCCGCAGCCAAACCGGAGGGTGTCGTAAATTGTTTTGACGTAAGTGAAACCGTCGCGCTGCCGCCGCCCGGCCAACTGCGCCTGCGCAGCGCCAGACCCCGCCCGGCCCCGCGCGGCGGCCTGCGGGGAGGGGCGGGGAAACCAGAGGGGCAGCGCGGGTGGGTGACGTCATCCACGGGCGGGGCCGCCTCCCGCCTCAGCCCCCTCCGCATTGGCGGGTGGGCGCGTGGAGGCGGGTGATTGGGCGGTGCGGGTCGCGCGGCGGGTCTTCAACCGTCGGAGAGCGGCTGAGGGGGAGGCGGCGGCCGCGGGGCCGTAGGCAGGTGCTGAATGGGCCCGGCCCGCCTCTGGGGCGGCGTTACACCGAGCGGCTCTGACCGAGGGTTTTTTATTTTTTGAAGTAATTTTCCTCATCTCCGCTCGGCTTTTTGAGGCGTAGCCGGGGAAGCCTCGGTTAAAGATAGCTGTGGGGGACCAGGCAGGTAATGCCGCTTGTAGGTGCCCTCTCGGGGCTAAAACTGGCGCGATGTTTCTCTTCAAAAAAGCAGTTGAAAAACACCTGCCCTTGGAAAATCCTGTCGTGCAGAAATCTACCGGTAACCAATGCAATTTGACGCCTGAGTTCACTGTGATGTTTGTGCGAAATAACTTTGCTGAAACTAGGTTTGAGCTGAAGAGGTGGTTTCGCCAGTGAAATAACCTTTCAGAGATGTGTAGAGTAAGGTTTGCAAAACCATGGCTGTTGGCCATTAATTTTGCCCAATTTTGTATTAAGAAAAATGCAGCTGCTCAGCTTTCGCTACGTATTGGTTTTAATCATCCTGTCCTGACTTGAAGCTATCAAGAAATGGAAATCTTGCTGCTGCATTTGTTGTTGTACTGTCACAAATTGCACTGGTATGTCAATATCTATGTCTGATTTTTATTTTTAGTAGGAATTAAATTCTGTGGTAACATTTGTGCAAGTAAACTAAAAAGGCCTTTAGAACTTTTTTGTTAGTTTTCGCTTGAGAAAGTAGTTGCATTCCTGTAGTCAAAATAATTTTTTTTTTTTTTAAATAAACTATTTTGTTGTTTTATGAAAGTAGGTCTTCTCTGTTTTCTCGCTGTAGTGACAACAATGCACATGAATGATCTAGGTGTGAATGATCCACAGTGTGGAAAAATAACAAAAGGTGGTATTCTCATTAGACCATGCTCTGGTGTAATAATCTGATTCTTAATGGTACTGGTCAAGTGTGTTTACACTTCATTCAAAGTTAATTTGAAATCATGTTTACAGAACTGATAATGTTATCAGTGTGATAAGCAGGCTCAAAAGCTGGTGCAGTCAGTGGCAGATTTGATAGTCAAGTGAAGGACCTGGAATTACAGCAGAACCACATGCTGTCTTTTGTCCCAATTTGAGTACCTAGTGCTGGCAACCTTAGCTGGTGTCGAGGAGCCTAGCTTGACACAGGTGAAAAAACATAAAGCAAAATACTGATATTTATTTTTAAAACTTAAAAAAAACAGGAACACAAATTCTTAATGTGAACAGGTGAGAGTGAAGAGGTGTAAGCTGTTCATTCTGGTTGCAGGCTAATTTTTCATCTATCATTCTTATGGAAATAAAAATAAATAGAATAATAGAATAATTATAGAATAAGTATATAATATAGTCTATAGAATAATAGAATAAAAATAAATAGAATAAATATTTCTAATAGAAATAAAAATAGAAATCATTCTAATTTTTCATCATATTCTCTAAAATGTCATTGCTTAAACTATATGTAGAATACCTGAATTTGTTGCTGCTCTGAGCAGCCTGCTCTAGAGGGAGGTGTCCCTGCCCAGGGCAGGGGGGTTGGAACTCCATGGTCTTTAAGGTCCCTTCTAACCATTCTGTTTTTCTATGAAAATATTTCATGATATTTTCACGGCAGAAGTACGTGATCCTTCTTACCAAATACAGAAGAAAAATACTTAATGAACCTTACTGTGATTTTTCAGCACTGATAGCTTTGTCTCTGTTTAATAGTGGTTCTGGATCATTAATAGCTGTTTTATGTACTAATGTGATTTCATATGGTAATAAAGTTCTGTATTTTATACAGTAATAACGAGGGTGGAAGAATATATATTTTTTTCTCCCCCGAAGGATGTATCTATAATGTATTCCCGATTACATTAGTTTCCTCCCCGTGAGGAGACAGCCTGTCACCTCAATTACAGAGATGCGGCGCAGACCAGGCGCTGCCGAACGTTCCCCGGGGGCGATGCCGCGGCGGCGGAGGGGGCACCGGCCGCGGTCACGCAGTCAGCCCCCGCGCCCTGGGGAGGGGGACGCTCCCCCGAACCCTCCTCACCGGCCTCCAGCACCGACGGCGGGCGGGCGGCGATGCCAGGTGACCGCACCGCCTTTTGCCGGCGGGGCGGTTCACAGCTCCGCTCCCAGTAATTGATTTTATTAAATTATTCATCGTCTTTCCGCTCGGTGTGGAACTCTGCTGGGACGCGGAGCTCGCCCGCCCGCCGCCTCCCTCCTGCCAGGGTCCCCGCCGGAGACCGAGCCCCCTCCCCTCCGCCGCCCCGGGACGGCGCTTCCCAGCCTCCGCCCCTCGGCCCGCCCCACGCCGGCCGCGCCGCCGCGCCGTCCCGGGGCAGGCCGGGAGCTGTAGGCGCCCCGCAGCGCCATCCCCGCCTCCTATTGTCGCGGCGGCGGCTGCCGGCGTTCGGCGAGGGCCGCGGCGCACTCCTCCCCCGGGGGCCGAGGGAAAGGGGCGTCGCCGCCGCTGCCGCCATGGCCGGTTGTTGTCAGTCGCTGGCAGCGGGTTATGGCGACGGCGGTGAATGAATTCTCCGGGCGGCAGAGGAAAAAAGAAGGGCTCAGCCGGCTCCAGCTCCGCGCCCCCGGCCGCCGGGGCCTCAGCCTCCTCGCCGCCCGGGCCGGCCCCCCCCGTGCCGCCGGCGGGGGCGGCGGCAGCGGCCTCCCCCCACAAGCGGAACCTGTACTACTTCTCGTACCCGCTCTTCGCCGCCTTCGCCCTGCTCCGCTTCGTCGCCTTCCAGCTCGGGCTGCTCTTCGCCTGGCTGTGCGAGCGCCTCTCCCGCGGCGCCCTCATGGCCGCCAAGGGCAGCAGGGCCGGGGACGGCGACGCGCCCGAGCCCGGCGGGGCGCCCGAGACGGTGCGGGCCTGTCACAAGCGGGCCTTCGAGTGCATCTCCATGGCCCTGCGCATCGACGAGGACGAGAGAGGTATCGGAGCGCCGGCGGCCGGGCCGGGCGGGCCGGGGTCGGGAGGGAAGGAGGGCGGGCGCGTAGGGCCTGCTGGCCGTGCGCCGGGGAACCGGGGCCGCCGCTTTGAGGTAAAAACGAGCAAAACCGGTTTATGTGAGAAACGGGAAGCATCCGTGCGGGAGGGGGAACGGCCCCGCCGGTGGCTGCTCGCCTCACCGCGCTTTGCCCCCCGCACCGGCCGGGTCCGTCCCCGCACAGTCGGGGGCTGGACCCAAAAGCTTCTGCTCCGACTGATTTCCCCGTTAAAGCTGGTCTTTGCGTTTCTCTCTGATAATTTGATTTTAAATGTTTGAAGCGGAGGTCTGGGTGAGGCGATTAAGAACCGGGGTCGGGGGGGCACGGTAAGTAGCGGTGGGTTGAAGCGGGCCGGCCGGACAACAAAAGCGGCAGGGACAATAAGAAGGGCGCATCCTCCCCGGCGCTGCCCCGCAGGCGCTGCGAGCCTTGAAGTGAGTCTTCGGGAAACTCGGCCCCCAAACGGCCCGTTTGGAGTCACCGGACTTTTAAGGAAATAAATATTTATTCATATTTTAGCAGTTGCTTTTAAAAACTAATTCTCTTAAACTGCTTAACATGCGTAATTTATTACAAAAGGTATCACTATGTGACTAGAAGATGTTAAGCGTTCAATTAAATAAGACACAGGAGTGAGGAAGTTATTTTTTCCTGTATAGAGGATTTTTTTAAATCAATTAAGCAGTTGCTGGTGCGTTTGATTTAGCCATTTAATCTAAACACAGCAGCACAACTCCTGTCAGCATCCTCAAGGTAGTCTTTAAGGGTATGCTGTGCTGGGTTTTAAAATTCTCTGGAAACACCAGAATGAGGCATTATGCCCTTTCAGTTGAGCTTTAGTGAAACTCCCATCCTAGAAGAGAAAGTCCAAAATGTAGGAACAGCCTTCAGTGGAAGCTGCCTGCTGAGAGCACCGTAAAAGCGAGGGATGTGTCTTGCTTTGCATTGACAGTTTGGGAGTGGCAGCTGTGACCTCTGGAGAAAAAAATCCCACCCGGTGCAGCAAGGTTAGTGGAGAACAGATGTAGAGCATAAGAGCACTGAGGGTCACAGGAGCAAAGCATGAAAGAAGGTACCTCTGGCTTAAAACTTCAGTGTTCTTGATGATTGCTCTGTGGAGAGTTGCTAAGTCTAAAATTAGCAGGTGCCTGTTCCATTGTTGTGGCTTGTAACTGTTGGCTGGTTTGAAGGGTAAGCCTTCAAATCCCGATTTTAATCATGGGCTTGATTTGTAGATATTTTCAGAGTTGTCATATATGAACTAGCTGCACAGGTCAGACATTTCTTGCTTATCTGTTTTTGCTGGAGTCAGAATCACAGAATTGTCAGTGTTGGAAGGGACCTCTAGAGATTGAGTCCCGGCATACCTTTGAATTTATCTGATATATAAACTAGTGTTTTTTTGTAACTTCTAGCAGAAAACAATTTACTAGGTTTAATATGTGAAATGGTTGGGATTTCTGGATTGTCTACTATCCTGTTAATTATGTGGCAGTTTTGCTGTTCTGGAAGCTATGCATGCTTCCGTAATTACAGTAGCGCCTCTGGTAATTTTTGGCTTCTGAATTTTTTCTGAATTAATATTCTTGTTTGGGTATTTTCAAAATCAAGCTTAACATCTTTTCCTGGGACTGAGAAGGTGCATGTGCTGAGTTGAGCCCAGCCAGCAGCTAAGCACCCACACAGCTGCTTGTTTACTCCCCTCAGTGGGACAGGGGAGAGAGGAGGAAAAGCAAAAGCGACAGAACTTGTGGTTCAGCATTAAAGACGTGTTAACAAGTGCAGGAAAGAGGTGGGGAAGACAAGTGGCGCAGAGGTAACAGCTTACCAATGCCCAGCCAGTTCCTGAGCAATGCCTGCCTTGGGAGACAGCCCCCGCCTTCTTCTTCCTCTACCCAAGTTGTTACTGCTGGGCATGATAAGATATGGAATATCCCTTTGGCCAGTTTGGGTCAGCCATCCTGCCAGTGCCCTGTCTTAACTTCTCGTGCATCACCAGCATTACCAGCCTACTCGCTGGGGATCAAGAATGGGGGAAAGAAACCCGTGAGGCTGTGGGAGCTGTACAACAATAGCCAAAACAATGCTGTGTTATCAACACTGTTTTAGTCACAAATCCAGACCTTAGTACCACAGGGGCTGCTCTGAAGATCGTTAACGCCATCCCAGCCAGATCCAGTACAGCAATTCAATGGCTTCTAAGGAACGTGTCTTTTTTTTTTTAAATTGTACTTTTAATGTCTTAATCACTGAGAACTCATAAACTGTTCTGTGCAGACTCGGAGCACTGTCTTTGCAAACAGTTGTTTGGTATATTGCTTTTAGAGCTTCTCCAGTTAAAAGGTGGAAGTGAGATCTTAATGATGACCTTGGTATGCTTGTAACTGCTCTTCAGAATAGCAAAACAATTCGGGTGGTAGCAGAGGTGGATGGAATCACCTTAAGTTTGATTTCTAATAGCCATAATCAGCATTAGATTTACACTGCAGTTCAAACTGTTTCTATAGATGATGGGAAGAAGCTTAAAGAAAAAAGGCTACAGAGAGGATCAGAGTCACTCAGCTTCAGTGATTTAATTTATCTAGCTTTGTCCTTAACAGTCCAGATAGACGAAGCTGGTGGAGAAAGCACAGTGATAAAACGATTCCTGAAGTGTGTGATGTACACGACTGTAGGGAGGTGCTGCTCCTGTGGTTTGTGTCAGTAAGAACAAAGTGTGGAATAGCCTGCACAGGGTAACTTGCCAAACGTTACTAAAAGATTTTGCATCTGGAGAGGAGCAAGAGAAAACCTCTAAAAGGATTCTAGAAATGCACTGAAATATTTTCACTGGCACTAAAATTTGCTAGAAAATAGGTTTGGGACTGAAGTTATCAAAAGATCTGAGTGCAGAAGCAACACAATCGCTGGTAACTGGCACTTAGGAATAGTTTTGTGAAACGTTATCCTTTTTGAAACTAGCGTAGTGATATCTGAAGGTTTCATCTAGGCATTTTTGTTTTTCCTAGCACTAGCAGCTTGTTATTGCTAATCAGGTTTAAATTGTAATAGGTAATGTGCAGTATTCCTGCATGGAAAGGCATGCGTAGTGTGACATACCTACCTTGCAAAAGTATGTTTCCATATGCAGGCAAGTATGTTTTCAATGCGGAGTATTTATAGAAGGGGAGCAGTATGAAGTAGATGTGAATATCTCTTCAATGGGTTATTCACTGCCATGGCGTCAGATAGCATAGGTTGGCCATAGGCACGTTCATGGTTGTATTTGCTGTACTGTCCATTTAGGGCATTATTGGTGCAGAGGTGTACTCTAATTCTGCATGTACTGAGCTTCATGTGAAAGCTGACGTACACCTGCAATCCAGCAGTTTCATGATAAGGTGAACAAAGAAATACCCCCGTGACAAATGAGCTGCTCCGTATAAAAGTGAACCTGAGAAAATGTCTCCCTTCTCACTTGTGTAGTATCTTACACTCCTTGCTTTTCTTCTTCAGTGTCTGTGCTTCTAGTGTTACTTCGGTGTTGAATATCACTGGAAGATGATCACCAGAAAGAAACTGTTAATTTCACCATTTCTGTTGTGAATGAGTATGTGGGTAGGCTAGCTTTTTTACCTTTCTTTTGGTGGTGGGTTGTTTGTTTTGTTTTGTTTTGTTTTCCAGGGGATTGATCTCTTTAAGGCAGATGGAGAAGTATTCCTAAAACAGGCAAAAGTGATTTGAGGCTGGTGTAGTACCTGTGTTTAATAGAAAAGCTTATTTGAAACTAAGTAGATACCAAGTTGACAGTGTCCCTTTAAGTGTTTCTTTAAATCATAGGAGTTTGTTCAAATATCTCTTCCTTCCCCTTACATGTTTTAGTAGTGTTATATGGAACCATTCCTAAGCTTTAATTCATAACAGAAAATAATGGGTTCACTTCCTTTTTAAGCAGGACAAAAGGAACAAGCTGTTGAATGGTATAAGAAAGGAATTGAAGAACTGGAAAAAGGAATAGCTGTCTTAGTAATTGGTCAAGGTAAGCCAGTTTTGAGTTTTGTGGAAAAGATTTTGGTGTATGGCTTCTTCAAAGTGAGGAATCAATATTGCTAAATATGGTAGGTGCCAGGAATGGTCTGCTGTATGCGTTCATAGGAGTGCTTCTTATTCTTATTTTAGCTATAGGAGAGCACTGGTCCACTTGTCTGTTCTGCCTTAATGTTCTGGTCTATAACACGTGCAAATCTGGCTCCAAATATTTTCAGACTGTCCAAAATTGTAAGCAGTTAATGAACATTCTAAACTAAAACACTTGATTTCTTATGTAACAGGAATGCCAAAATATTGAGTTCTCATTTGATTTGCCAAAGTTGACAGCTCGTGTTCTCACTTATACTGAAGGGAATATCAAATTCTGCATAACTGAAAAAGAAACCTCCCAATTTGGAATGGTCTAGCATTGTGTTTTGGCTTGTGCCAAAATAGCTGAAAACTTCCAACAAAGGAAGAAAGCCATCTGTGTCTATGGCAACATTTTAAGCTGTAGTGTAGAAGCAGCCATGTACCATAGAAAAACAGGTGTGGTGAAGGACTTGCTAAGAATTTCTGTCCTCAAAATAATATAATAATAACCCAACCCACAAAAAAAACCCAAACCTGTAACTGCTTTTGCAGACTACTGTTCTGTTCCTCAGCTATAGTTAGAAATATTTGTGAACAGTATATCAGCATATGGTGACATGTTACTTAAGCAGCAACACCAGTGGCATTTGATACAACCCGTCTAAATGGCACAGTTTAAATAAAACAAACTTGACTTTAGCAGACATTATTTTTTAGGAAGTGGTGATATTAATGTCTGTAATTCAGTGTGTTTTGAAATGTAAAGGGACACAGTCAACTGAATTGAAATATGTTAATTTTGCTGAAGTGAGTTATTTCAAATTGTACTTGCCTCTCAGTCACTTTTCAAGCTTTTTAAAATTCTTTTTTATTTGACTTCTGTTTAGAAAAATACAGTGGCAAAGAAAACATATTGGGTCAGCGTGAATAGAGAATATGCAAAGCAGTGCTTGGGTTCCCACCACTCTATGAGCAATATTTTAAAGCAGATAGTGTCAAATAACTTTAAATTCTTGATTAAGTAGATTAAATTCTGTGATTAAATAGAAAGCTTTAAGACTTTTTTCATTAGTTTTGCAACAATGTTCCTTAGTGGAGGGAGTAGGTAAGGGGTGGGAGGAAGAAGAGGGAAGGCTGGGGTGTCAGTATTTTAGCACTTAAAAAAGTTAATTTGCCAAATTGTGTGTTAACATTGATTTTTCTTTGTAAGGTGAGCAGTGTGAACGGGCTCGACGTCTGCAGTCTAAAATGATGACAAATTTGGCAATGGCCAAGGATCGCTTGCAGCTTTTAGGTACCAGTTACAATTCATGACTTTGGAAATTATGTCATTTTTTGCACAACTTCATGTAATGCTTTCTTCTAAAATACTACTTTGATTTTTAAGGTGAAGGAGTCATTGTTTGTGTAAGGTCTCTTAAACTTAGTTTTTAGTTGAGAGTAATACTTCTTCAATTGTGTTGATGGATTTTGAAATTGGAATCTCATCATCCCCTTCCCTACCCCATAAGAAATTGGTGTAAAAGTAACTGAGAAGTCTTTATATCATGGCATGCTTGACTCAAACTGAGGAAGTCTTGACTAACTCTTGTTGGAGTTAGTTTAGGATTTCTGTGTTAAAACTGTAGTAAAATGTATAATATCTTGCTGATCGTGAATGCTACATGTGCCGTCTGTATGTGTAACTACTTCAAGTTGTGTTAATTCTGCTGTCACTTATATAACAATTTTCCTGATTATTGGTAGGTGCTGTAATAATAATTCTTTAGCATTATGTAGGCCATAAGGTTGTGAAATCCCAATTCTTATTATTTTTATCTAGTAGTGTTCTATTTTAAGACTAGTAGGTAAGACTGCTTCTTTTCAGAAGCATAGTGTTGTATCGTTTTATCTTTATCAAAATCAAGTGTTGCATATAAGCTCTTAATGGATGGAGTAAAAGAGGCAGGATTGGAAATGGCATCTTACTGTGCATGATAAACAAAGAGTCCCATCAAGCAACAAACCCACAGCTTTGTGTAGTACATCCTCTAAACTGAGAATTTTGGAAATGCTTTCAGTTCAGGCAGTAAAATGAAAAGTAAATGTTGGGGGTTTTTGTTTGTTTTTGTTTGGTTGGTTTTTGTAGTTCCTCTCTAAGAGAGAGCTAACAAATGTATTTGAGTTTAATTTGTGTGTCTGCAGCTTTAATCTTGCACTGTGTTGTTCTGAGTTATACTAGCTCCCTCTCCTCGGAGCATATAGAGCAGACAGGAAAGCTCATGTTCTTTTCTCCTCTTAACATTTGTGATTCTGTGGTCCTAAGTGGGGATTGACAGGGAAGTCGTGGCAACCGCAAGAAGGTGAATTCCTTTTGTTTCCCTTGAGTTCCTGGTGTCCTTAGTTCTTTTTTTTTTTTTTTTTTTTTTTTTTTTTTTTTTTTTTTTTTTTTTAATAAGATTTGGCTTGTTGCTGACATCCTAATTGCAAGTAACTAGGATTTCTTGAAAAAACTTGCTGTTCTTTGAACCTTGGCATAGCAATGTCAGTGTTTTGTGGGTAGTGTTTCATCCTTGCTTTTGTCACTATAGCAGCACTTGCAATATTGATAAGTTGCTTACTTGCTGTGCTCTGTTTGAAAGCATAAAAAGGATGAATGTTGCAAAAAACCTAAAGTTGAAGTCAAGCTGGTGCATTTATTTCTACTACCAGAATGGGTGATCACATGCTATTTATATGCATCATTCAGAGTGCAGATCGAAAGGTGAACAGATAGAATAGTGGTTATTTCATAAGTTGATGTCAAATATGATTTTATTTTATTTGTAGTTTGAAATTATTGGAAGCTTAGTACTTTATTCTACTTAGGTTCTTGCTCAGTTTGCACTAAGGATCCGCATCGAAGAAAAGTGCCTGAGAGCAAAATCTGGATAGAAAGGAGCAAGTAAAGTCATTTGCCCTTTTGGGAAGGAAAAAGATGTTGTTTGGAGAGATATTCCAATAGATTTATATCCCTGCAAACTTGATCATTATCCATCTATTTGAATAATATTTGTTATACCATCGAACCAACTTTCAGGTATTGACAGCATCTGCTTTTATTACTTTATATGTAATTTTACATGGATTTTGTGGAAATTATGCACTTGCACGTGCAGTTCTAAACATAGCTTTTAGCCTGTAAGTTAGAGTACTGGATAGTTTGAAGTTTTAAAGTGGTGTAGAGATGCTTTTGTAGTTGAACTAAACCTGAGGTTCTTGAAGCTCTTGAGGTTCAAAAAAGTGATTTTTTTTTTATTTTTTTTTTTTTTTTTTTTCCTTCTTTTCCTATGAATCTAACTCTTAAGACCATTTCTCCATTGCTTAAGAGAGAGTAGGCAAGTCCCTTGTGTTAGCTGGCAGGATAAACCAGACTTAAAGTAGACAGTAACATCACATATTTCATCCTGCTTGAAAACCATAGTTTTTTGGAGGCTTTTTGGTTCAAAAAAATGATTTTTTTTTTTTTTTTTTTTTTTTTTTTTCTTCCTTCTTTTCCTATGAATCTAACTCTTAAGACCATTTCTCCATTGCTTAAGAGAGAGTAGGCAAGTCCCTTGTGTTAGCTGGCAGGATAAACCAGACTTAAAGTAGACAGTAACATCACATATTTCATCCTGCTTGCTAGACAGAGATGTGATTGCAGACTGCATATTTACACCACTGATGGAAGTGTATCTGATCACACCCATGTGTCATCACAGCACTGATGCCTTTTAACGTTGACCAAGAGCTTGTAGCTACTTAATTGGGTGATGGCCTTACTATTTTGAGCCCAGTTTTCATCTCAACTCTAAATTACTGTATCATATTCCATTTAAAGTTGTACTTCAGGCTGAAAACTGAAGTTACTCCAGAGCACCCCAAGGTGACTCGACCACTTTGGCAGTCCTGTGACAATATTGAGTTGTGCTAGCTGTCAGGGGACTTCAAGTTATACCATTTGAATTGGTGATGACTCCTGTTCTTGACACAGTTTAGGATGTGTCAGTTGTGCAGTTATTTAGATGGGTGGATAAATCTTGCCCTGATGGTCTTCATAGACCTGATCTCTCCTGGATGACTGATCACCCATGCTAGAATCATTATATTTGATATATTTAGAATCATAGGAGGATATTTGTTTTCTAAAATTGATACATGATAGTCAGCAGTTTGCCATTCCTAAAGGCAGAAAACTGCAATGTCTACTACAACACTATTCAATTCTAGCGCTATGCGTTTCTTGTACCAATTTGTGTTCTCCTGCTTCAGAGAGACTTTCTGTAGGGGGACAGATTTCTATCAGCATAAGTGCCTTTCTGTGTACTATGTATAGCTTCAGTAGTTTGGTTGAAGAACACATGGTACATAATTCAAATATAATTCAGCAGTATCCTCTTTGATAATAATTCTGCCTGTGTATAGATACGGACTTCAATGACATCTTTTGGGATTCTTCCACTTTCTTGGAGGTGATGATGTTTTTGCTTCAGGCTTGTATTGCAGGGTAATGCTTATTTGGTTATTTTTTTTATTAGATCAAGGTCTAGTGTTGCCTGAATAAGACAATAGCTGCAGTGGTGTTTATTTGTTAGGTTTATGTCAATGTTGTATCATCAAGGAGAAATAATGAGTTTCTGTACACTTCACCCCCCCACCACAATGTCTGGAGGCATACGGAGAAAGCATTCAAATGCAAGGTGATAGTGTCCTATTAATTCCCTGGAATAATATTTAATAGCTCAATTTATTTTCATTATTCCAAAGGACTCTACATCTACACTGTCTCTGAAGAGGTGTGGTTGCTTTACGTAATTTTATGTGCAATATTAAAATTACATAGTAATATGTAAGGTGATGTGAACTGAGACTGGACAACAGTTGGATTAAGTTTTTGTGTTGGGGTTTTGGAGTTCCTGAATGTGTGGAACTCGCTAAGCCATTGATAATTGTGGTAAAACCCCAATCTCTGACTCTAGTGTTGAAGCAAATGGCATTTTCTAAATTCCTGCCCAAGCCAAGTTATTTTATTGTGGTCACTCGCTAGAAAGTGTTGGGGTTTTTTGTAAAGTCCAGAAAATTCTCCAAAACTTAACTGATTATCTAATATCTTACTGAGTCTGCTATTACTGGTGTTGTTTCCTGAGCTTCTCTATGTACTTCCCATTCGGATTGCACACACTGGGCAGGGAGGAGACTTGTTGTGCTTTCTCCATCAGTAGTGCTGTGCTGTGCCCACTGCAATGGTACGCTGGGCTTGTGGTCAGTAACACTAAAAGGGCTTCTCTTAGACTTCTTTAGAAGGAGGTTTCTTAGAGTAACTTCTTGCATGTTATACAAAACTTGTGGTTGGTTGTGGGCTGTTCTCTGTGGCTAACATTTTGTTGTTTTACTGTACTCGACTCTTCAATGCTTTCAATTTAAAATGAAGTAAACCCTGGGTGCACATACTGATCTTGAACTTTAGCTTTTCATATGTGCCTGTGGCTACTAAGTTTTCGCTCTAAACTGTGTCTTGTTCAGTCTGGATATTATTATTAAACTATCACTTAAACTATTGAGTGTAAAGATACTTTTCAGGGAAGCTACGAGGTGAGTGGTCAGGAACAGGCAGAAGAAAGGAATGAAGCAGAAAGACTGGAAAAAAAGATCTGTAATAGACAAATAAATGGAAGGAGGGAGGTGTTTAGGCTTGTTGGTTGTATGATTTGCAAACTCTGAATGACAGTTCTCCCTCCAGTCAGGGCAGTTATGATCTTGGCCATGCACATTTTCAGTAGAATTTGGGTTTTTTGCAGTATGTGCTGTCATGTGCAGAGGACATTGCTTCTCTACTTGTCCACTTGTTTCCTGCAGCTTCTTGGCACTATTACCTCTTGAGAGAGGGGAGAAAAAAAAGGGGGTGGTGTAGGAGTGTGACAGTGTATGTGTTGTGTCCTTACAAAACATGTTTCACTTCTATAAAAAAGGGGTGGAGGGGTGTGTGTGAAATAAAGGTGGGATAAGTTGTAACGTGCCCCAGAAGTAAGGCATAGAGGCTTTTAACTGCAGTGGGAAAAGCAGGAATGGTAGGTGAGCTGCAGAGAGCAAATAGTCCTGAGACTTAATTGTTGCTTTGTGTCATTTGCAGTCTTAAACCTCTTTGACTAACGCTTTGGCTAGTTTATCATGACCTCTTAATTTCTTTCTCCTTAATCTTTAACCTTATAAATCTTATATTCAGATGTTTCCGAAGTTAATCCTCTTAAAGAACACAGTTTGGATGAGAATTTTATTGACTTGAGCTCAAGGCAATTATATTTCTAAATAGAGATCTTGAAAGACATCATCGTAATGTATATATGGTGTTTTGCTTGAACAGTTGAGGTTTCTGTAAAATCTTGACTAGCTGTTACTACTTCAGTGAAACATTTAATATGCAGGAAAGTGATAACTTGCAGTCGGTCAAAAGTAACACCTTGAGGAGGACTTTCAGAAATGGTTTATCAACACAAATATTTAGTAGATAAAGTTGAATTTATCCTGACCGTTGATTTTGGGAAGGAACTACAATCACTTAACTGGAAAGATCATTGTAATTAACTCAGCCCTAAATGGCTAGTTTTAAAGCTGTTTTCAGTCATGCTCATACTGACAGAATTTTCTTAAAAATTTGCTAAACATGTAGAACAGATAGAAATACTCCTTTTATCTTTAGCCCTGTATTGAGTATAACAAAGCCGAACTTGACATTTGTGTATTCAACATACATAAATTTTCTTGGTTCATTTTTATTTTTTGTTTGTTTATTTTGTCCTTTTTCCTCCCTCCCCCTCTGTCTACTATGTAGAGAAGCTGCAGGCAGTTTTGCAAATTTCCAAGCCGCAAACGGAGGTCTATAATGACAGTACTAACCTGGCATGCCGCAATGGACATCTCCAGTCAGGTGGGTTTGGTTTTACCAGCGCCTATTGAGGGGATGTCTCTCAGTTTCTGGTGTATTACAGGGAAAAATACGCGATGCTGTGTTCTGGCCCCACCAACTTGAAAAAAGAATTGTTTTATATTTCTGTTTTTAAAGTCTTTATATAAAATACATTCCATCCTTTCTATGACTATGATAACACTTTGGTTTTGTAGTATTCAGTTCTCTCCTAAGATGACTGTCCTAGGATGCAAAACTATTTACTAAGACAATGTTTTAGAAGATATTTCTCCTGTTATATTCTTAAAGGAATTAAACCTGGTTTAGGTGTCAAAGTCAGTGTAGGATATGTAGGTTATATATTGTGCCTACATAAGTAGCTCTTCCTTTATGATATTGTGAGAGTGAATGTGCATTTGCATTCAGCTGCTGTAAATTCCAGGGGTTTTTACTCTGAGAAAGTGATACATGATTAAAACGGGAAGAAAAAAAACAGCTCTTGCTTTTTGTCAAAGAAGGTTCTTTTTATCCTTTCCCAGAAGTCTGCACCAGGGATACTAAAATACTAGAAGTAAACTTGTTTGCCTGTATGCAGGGAGTAAAGTTACTGTGAGATTTGTGAATTGTCTTCAGGGAATGTTTTAAGGGAGCGGTAAGCTATCATCACAACTGTGATCTCAACTGATAATTTGTACAGGAGACTACAATGAAGTTAAATAAAATAGAGACCTACAAGCAGTGGAATTCATAAAGTTTGTCTACAGAGTCAAGAGCACTATTCAGTTTTTAAAGTAGCTAAACTTTAAAGTTAGTGTAAAAATGCTTTTTTTTTTAGCTCCATTTCTAGTTCTGAAGTCATCTTACTGTTTGGTTTTATTCTTTCTAATGTATGAGAAAGTAAAGTAGTAGAACTATGTCATGTTAGGTATCTCTGGATTACTGCATGTGTGGTATTTTTGTGAACTGCATTTGTCAAAAAATGAGTTAAAATGGCTCTTCAGTATAAGTTTCTATGTAGATTGAGCTTGAAAACTCTCTGCATTAAATGATCCAGTACAACTCTTGTCTTTTTACCTGCTTGGCTGGAGGCTGAATGAGCAAATACATGCATATACACACAAAAATTGCTAACATGCTCCATCTGATTCACTATGAACAGCTTTTTCTTTAAATTCTTTCATTTATATGTTTTTGTTCCTCTTTCTTGACC
Organism: Calidris pugnax; assembly: GCF_001431845.1. Classification (NCBI taxonomy): domain Eukaryota; kingdom Metazoa; phylum Chordata; class Aves; order Charadriiformes; family Scolopacidae; genus Calidris; species Calidris pugnax. The sequence continues at coordinate 20,074,734 of NW_015090922.1, read as the reverse complement.
TGTCTTGGAATTGGGTGCTGCAGGAGAAGGTTAGACTGAACTTCCACTCTTGAAACTGTAAATTTGCTTAAGTCTGTTATAACAAAGCATAGAATGTCCATTGGCAGCTTCTGGAAATGAAGAAATGCTTTGCCAGTTCCGTAGCAGGTGTTTTTATTTACAGAAGTTCCTGTAGCAGGTGGTGGTCACTGTTGGTAAACTTGTGGAAATTGGTATTAGTTGATTTATCTATTTGGAGTCATATTCCTGGAGATTTACAGAAGATGGATGACAGAACCACTTTTGCAAAACTGTAGGAGGAAAGGGCAGCGAAACAACTGCAAAGGGCTGTCTTCTCCTGGGGGTGATTTTTTCTGAGAAAGTGTCTTCGACTTTCTGAAAAGGAATGTGGGCTAATGGAGAAACTTTCATTTACCAGGCTCAGTGGGATCTGAGAAGAGACAGGACTACAGAGGAGGTCATAAAAAAGAGTTAGGTACCAGGCATCTACTGATTACTTTGAACTAGGCTTTAAGAGGCTTGTTCCATCTCTATTTGCATTTACATTGCCAAAGGTAAACTCTGGATTCATAACATGTGGAAGTTAGAGGTTTACCCAAAGTAGTGAACTTCTCCTGCAGCTGTGGCGTCCCTGATAGTATCAGGAAAGTCAGCCCATTAACTGATGTCTGAATTTCTTAATTGGCTGGTGCCTGTGCTCGCATGCTCGCTCTCACGCTCTCTCTGTCTCTCTTTTTAGGGTGCAGGGGGAGGGAGTCTTGTTTGCAAGAACACATTAGTGCTACACTTTTTTCTTAAAAGTACTTCCTTTATACATGTTGTAATAAAGACAGTATTTTCACATGGACAGCTGCAGTCATTTAAAAACACAAAGTAGGTGACATTCTTGGGAAACTGTACAAAATCAGCTTACAGCCCACTTGAGACAGAGGACTGCTGGTACTGAAAAAGTAGAGGTAGTGCAGAGGTACTGAGCCACAAGGGTCTGGCATAAGCCTCATTTTTCTCTCTACATAAGCTATTACCTGTGCTTTTGCCTAATCAGGCTGGGCTTTTTAGAAGCCCAGGCTCTTATAAAGTGTGAAACATGCTTTCATAGTTTTAACATCAAGAAAATGCCTTTTTGCCCATTCTTTGGCCAAAAAGTGCTTTGCTTTCTTTCATTTGCTTTAAAGGCCTTAAAGTCTTTAAAGATCTTTTTGCTTCTTAATTCTGTCTCGTAGTCTATTGTCACATCTATACTGTGCATTTTTTATATTTCCAAATGTTAATGATTTGAGATTCTTCCTTCTTTCAAGGTATTGTTTGTGTCAGCCTTTAAGTCCAATTTATCTATCCCTGTCTTCCTCATTCATCATTTCTGAACTTACCTGAATAGATGGAGATATTTCTTGAAAATTTATCTGATAGATTTATAATGAGACTTTATAAGACCTGGTTACAGCAGTATCACCTGCCTTTCAGTTACAGTTGTGTAGTCGTGTTTTTTGTTTTTAAACTAACTTGGGAAGGAGATTATGCTGATCTTGCCAAAGGCAGTGTCTATGAGTTTTATGAACTTATTTACTGAGCATGCAATATTGATAGCATTACAGTAATTTCAGTGTACCATTTTACACTTAACATGTAAATCTCAGCACGATACATGATCAGAGAAGGTAATAAATTTTTCTTTTCTTACCACAACATTAGCACTGTGCAAGTAGCTAGTATTTTATCTCATTTTTCACTTAGATGGATTTGCTGGCATATCTTTAATAGTAGGCATATATTGGCAACATTTTTCAAGTTGCAAAAATTCTGTTCTTAATGCTTAAGTTTTTTAAGGAGTTACCCAACTAGAAGAACCAGTAGCAGTAAGATCATTTTAAAAAACATAATTTAGGAATGGTAGGTCTTTGAGTGACATGGCTCTGTCAATTCAGAAAGGAAAACAACTGATCTGTGTAGCTGTGCTACCATTCAAGACATGGAACTTGTTAGTTGCTGAAGCTTTCTGTTAGGTCACTTTTATTACTTGAATCCACCTATTTGAAAAATCGGAATATAAGCTTTGAAGGAATTACTATTTTGGGGGCTATTGTGAGTGATGATCCTGAATAACTATCAGTGTTGCTATTGCTGCATGTATTTTTTTTATACAATATTTGCAGAAAATGTATAGCTGAGCAGGGTAAAGATTATTTTTTTATATATATACATAAAGTTACAGACAATTCTAGACTGGTGATTTATTTTTTTTTCCAACCTGAGGTCCACAGACCACATGTAATAACTTCTCATAGTCACTTTATATCAGTTATCAACAGGCTTATGTAACGAATTTCTGAGTAATTTTTAAGGTTTCACAACTAAAGGCTGGAAACTGTTCTGCAATACTGGAAATGCTGCTGTTAATTTAACCTTTTTTTTTTAATCCTTAACAAGTTATAAAACAGCAGAAACTTGTTTATTAACATGTGCTTTAATCTGTTTTACATGCATAAGGGAAAATACAATTTATTTGCTTTTTAGAAATACAAAGCATGCTTTTATCTTTATTAGATAAATAAGCTAGAGCTGCATGTTTCCCAGATTGTAGTATGATCAAGCTTAAAGTTGTTTAAACATATCCTTGCTTCACTTTATCTTTATCTTTAAAATCTTTATAATAAATGCATTTTTAACATTTCTTTTTGTAAAGGAGTCTGAAATTGGGCGCCTGTATCTGCAGCTTATCCCAATTTAATCAATAGAACCTCAGACAAAATTTTGCTCTTTGTTTGTTGTGTATGTATTTGGATATCAGATTAAAACTGCAGGATGCTTTCAGGACTAGATAGTTATTATTTCTGTATGATCTAGTGGCATTAGCTTGGAGCTTTAAAGTAAATTATTCTGTCCAGTCAAGAATTAGAGAGTAAAATCAAAATGGTCAAGCCCCTATTAGTATCCTGTAAGTATATGTGAAGTAGACAATTGAATTGTTCAGTGTTTCAAATGCACTTGAAAAAACGCCACAGTCTCTCTTTGTGATTAGAACATATTCTAGGCACTTCCTTACTGTTTTATACAGAATGGGGAAACATTTGGCAAAAGGCTAATGGAGATACTACAAAGGCTTTAAGGCCACTTGCAGCACATTTTCAGTCTTTCAGCAGATGATAAATACATATGGGTAAGAAATGCATTTTGGAGTTTTTGCTTTTGTTACAGCAAAATATGTATTTTACGTAAAGAAACAGTAGGGGCTATCAGTCTGACAAGTGACATACATGTGGTCTCAAACACTTCATGCTTTAGAAATAGGTGAACCTTAGATGAAACTGTAACGTGAACTGCAATTCTGAAAAGTTTGATCACATTTTTATTCTCAAATGAAAATTCTTATATAAAATGAAGTTTCCCTCTAGAGTTGACACTGAAAAACTATGTTAAAAAGCAAATTTATCAGTGCTTCCTTCTGTGCTACCCATCAGGACCGACCACAGAACATAGGTAAACTTAGTGGTCTTGATTCATGGAGGTACAGCTAGAGTAAATAGTAATTTGTATTTAAACCTTTCTCTTTTTCCTTTCCCTCCTATATTTCCAGCTTCCTGAAGTACTCCTTACCTGTGCAATTTTATGATGCTCAAAATTGCAATGTGTGTGTATCATTCTCAGTAGATGGGAAGAGTGTGACAACTGAGCAACACGTTAGGGTGAAGGAGATGGAGAGTAACTCCTTTGGCTTTTTGAATCCTTCCCATGTTGACTTTAAGCCAACTGTGCAAATGAAGCTGAAGGAAAAAAAACCAAGAAACCAAAATGAACAACCAAACTGCATGCCACCTTTTGATTAAATTTGACCAAAGTGTTGAGTAGCTGCTTTTTGAGTTTGAAAGTTACTAAGTATGCCTAATTATGAAGAATTTTTGACTTGGAAATTCCTGTGCAAGAATGACTAAGTAATTTAACCAGCTCTGAATCTGTGTGTGAGTTAGTCAGTAGCCAGTTTTGGGTTGGGGCTTTGTTGTTGTTTTGTTTGTTTTTAACAACAAATGTCTTAGAGGTAAATGTAGTTAATTATATTCTTTGTTTCCTTCATTTTTGCGTATTGATAACATCTGCATTTTTGTGATGGCCCCTGGAGAGTTTCTGTGTCTCTAAAAGGGTAGATTTGGGACTGAAGAAAGGCTTTAGAAGCTTGTTAGCCAAGTAGTTCAACACCTGGATAACTGCAGGTTGTGTAAAGATTTGTAGTATGCAAGATTTTTATGTTTAAAGAGGCTGAGAACGAGGTAGTAATTAATTAATCCTTCCATGATACTGTTTCACTGAAGTGTTACTTGAATTTTTTTAAACACAACATTCAGAATTATGAGGCTTTCTACTTAAGGTATTTTTCACAGAACTGCAATATTAAAAATTATTCACAGAATCATTACCTTCCTTAAAAATCAGAGTTATTTGGCCCGTTGCTTAATAACAACAAGACAAACGGAATTGCAGATTTCTAAAATCCTGGTGAAGAAACTTGTGGCTGAAACCTTGAGCTTCCTTACCTCTGCTCTATTTTTCTTATGTAATCAAAAACTCCTTCATCCTTTTGAAAGGATATAAAATAATGCAGTGTTTACAGGTTTCATTGCAGAAAACAGTACTTTACTAGACATCTTGCAGTACTGTATTCTCACCACAAAAATATCCCAATCTGATGCTGTGCTCTAATTGTTAACCAGCCTGACAAACCTGCACACTTGCTTTAGGACTTTCTTACCTCTTAGACTCTATTTTGATGGTTTATACTTGCTATTTCTGTGCCAAGGAACCTTATTTTATCATGTATCCCATATGGAGAATGTAGAAATCCAGTGCTATTTCACTTACTCTGGATAAAAAGGCCTTTTGTAGTTTAATCACCTGTGGCCAATACGTTAAGTTATATCTGTCACTAGATTTGAGACCTTCGCACTCCATTGTGGAGGTCAGTTAGAACAAGTATGAATGGAATGGGTGGTGGTGGTTGAATTCAATGATACAGTATTTTAATTTTAAATGCTTCAGAGGTGTCCATTCAGCTTTTACTTACCCCTTAAGATTCCTGAAGTGAAACAAATTTGTAAGAAAAAGCACCTGATACCTGCTTGCAGGTAGAACTATTTTAATTTTGCCAAACTGAAGAGCTTTAGTGAAGCTTCTGTGTGGAAGGTGCTGGATTGCATTAGCTAGCATCCAAAGTAACTAGCTTGCTAACATCAGTTAAGGAAGGAATGCTCTGAATCCAATGGCTTGAAATTTAGGGATTATTTTAATTATTTTTAGAAGTTCTTGGGAAGAAAAAATCTTCTGGGTTGTGTTCTGTTATCTTCTGTCTTAAGGAATAGATGGTGGTCTTCCATTGTAACAGGACCTCAAAATTCAAAACTTAACTTTAAGGAGAAAGCTGCAGTTAATATCCCCTTAAAAGTACTAAACCTCTTTAAAAACTTGTATTCTTCTGCTATAATACTGTATTATATGTGTCAATAATACTATTTTCAAGCTAGAATTGATGGTAAAAGTATGACTGCTGAAAATGTTCTCATGACATTGGTTTTCTTTGTAGAAAGTGGAGCAGTTCCAAAAAAGAAGGATCCCTTAACGCACACAAGTAATTCCCTTCCTCGTTCAAAAACTGTTGCAAAAACTGGATCTACAGGCCTTTCAGGTCACCATAGAACTCCTAGCTACAGTGGGATATCATCATCTTCTGTGTCTAGACCAGCACTTAATCCTGTAGCTTCAACTCACAAGGTATGGTGACAATAAATATAGCAGTATACACTTGGAAAAATCAATGTAAATTCCAGAACAAACTGGATTTACTGCTTTTATTGCAGTATCATAGTAGCAAAAAACCCCTAAACCTCTAATTTTTTGGCCAAGCCTCTTGAGCTAGGCTGCAGAGTAGATTTGAGAAATTGGGGGGTATTGAGTGGCTGCGTGGGCAAATGGATTTTAATTGTAATCACAGTAATAAATGATAATACTTGTTCTGAAAATTGTGTGGGAAACTGGGGAAGGCTTATCTAAGAGAAAAATAAGTATTACTCCCAGTATGTAAAAGATGGAAAAGAATCCCTTTTACTCCAGAACAGCAGATTTTCCCCCAATATGTTCCTTCTCTTCCAAAGCATGATGCCCAGGTTGTAATGCAACCACGTTGAAAAGCGAATTATGGTTAGATTGTAACTTAAATACAAAAGTAAGTCCTATATTAATAAGACAGAAACTTGCTGCATTTCTTTTGACCCATCTCTTTCCCTTCCACCCTTATCTCCCCCACTGCTACTCCCACAGTAAAGCAGAACCAAGAGCAGAGTGGACAGGACACAAAAGTGCTTAAGCATTGCTGCTGCTATAACATGAAGGCTTTTAAGTGGCCTGTTATCAAAGTATGACAGCAGTAGAAATTCTTGCTTATAGGTATGGTGAATCTGAAACAGTTTGTGATGCTCTATTTCTAGTGTATGCTGGGGAAAAATCCCATAGTTAAATATAATGAATTATCTTTAAAAAAACAAAACAACAACAAAACCCACCAAAATACAAACCCAACAACAAAAAAACTTTAAAAACCAAACAAAACCAAAAATACCCTCGCCACTGTAGTCTGAGATGTTCTACTTGTGGGTGAATATGATAGTATGGTTGGTAGGAAAATACAGCATCAGAATATCTGGTATGTGTTAGTGTATTAGGTTTTACTGGAGCAAATGAAAGGTAGAAGTAATTTTGTTAACAGTATGCTTTAAAACTATCAAGTTGGGGGCTTTTGTGGTATTTTTTGTTTGTTTTTTTTCTCCCCCTCTCCAGGCTGCTCCAAAAAATAGCAGGACAAATAAGCCTTCTACTCCTACCACTGCTCCTCGAAAAAAGAAAGACTTGAAGATATTTAGAAATGTGGACAGTAATCTTGCTAATCTCATCCTGAATGAAATTGTTGATAGGTAAGTCTGAAGAAAAGTAGGCTTTTCAATGCAGAAAACCAGCTTTTCATTCAGTACAGTCTTGCACCCTTGGAATGAAAATTAGTACTTCTAGTTTGTTGTGGGTTGTTTTGGTAGATTTTTCTGTTACTTTAGCAAAAGGATGAAAATTCAGATCGGAAATGCTTATTTTCTTAAATGTGTAGCAGTGCAAGTTGTAGATTTCCTCAGAAGGGTTCTGTATAAATAGTCAATTGCATTAAATTAGTCAGCTGCAGCTGAAAAAGAGTATCTCATTGTTAGACTAATTAGTATTCCATTTCTTTGTTAGTGGTCCAGCTGTCAAATTTGATGATATCGCGGGGCAGGAACTGGCTAAACAAGCTTTGCAAGAAATTGTTATTCTTCCTTCCCTTAGACCTGAGGTAAGTGACTAGGTTTTGTTATTACTCTGTGACAGAATGAAGGAGATGTATTGTGCTTCACATGGGAAGTGGTGATTCTTAAATCCTGTCTTTGCTGGTTATGATTGCTATTGATAGCTGTCCTGGAAAAGGAGAATAAAGAATTTATGTGTTAAAATATTACCATGAAGTTCCTTGTCTTTGGGTTAAGCAGTGTTGGAGAAAAGTGTCTGAGGCAATAGCTTAAACAATAAAACAAAACAAAAAGAAACCCATCAAAGCACAAACCCCTGAAAAATCAAACCAAAGAAAACAATAAAAACCCCTGAAAATTTCTTGGGCTGACTCTTCCAGATGGCAAAGCCCAGAATTGGAAGAGTGAAACAGATTAAATTTGTATAGGTAAATTAAGTCGTGACACTGTCTGATTTGAAAAATACTAAATTGGTATTGTCATCGTGTTCTCTGTGGATGTTGGTTAGACGTTCTGAATAGTCTATTCACAGCAGGAGAGGATGCAAAGAAGTGTGGCAGTGAACAAGCAAATACACTGAGGTGTATAATGGTTGAGGCCAGATTTCCTTTTTACTTGGCTGAGTAGAAATTGGTCATTTAGGCTTTTATTTATTTCTTACTTATTTGTTTAGGAGGTGGTACCTGGTGACTGCCTGGATTCAGGTCTGGTCTATATACTACTGGAGTTTTCTGAGGCACTTAAAAAAAAAAAATTAAATTGGTCATTTTCTAAACCTGGACCCTGGCAGAAATTGCATGCAATGATTTACTGCAGTGCTGATTATTCAAGTAAAATTGCTGTTTCTTCTTTTTCACTTGCTTGTGCGTTTATTTTGTCACATTGACGGGTGACTGGAGTTTCTCTGTGGTCTTCCTCTTTCCTTTAATGCAGTTTCTGGTTTTGAAGCATAGTGGGTAAGAAACCCTAAACCTGGCATGGCATCACAGGAATACTAGGCCTGATGAAAACAAAGCTTTGGCATCAAATGGTCTGGTATTCTTATGCAGAAGGAAAACGTCATCGTATTGTCTCTTATTACAGTGCTTTAGTATGTCAAGTTGGTTGTTCAGCAACACTAATACAATGAGGTGGGTGGGAACGACTTTAAGATGTGAGGCTTGGAATAGTTATGACTCTTTTCCAATAATAGCTGATATATTCAAGATGGTGTTTTTCATAATACTGTAGCTAGCAGTGGGCCTGACCCTGGTGTAGGTTGAGAATATAACAAAGGACAGAATCCTGTCAATTTTTAACCTTTCCTTGGAGGAAAAGAGGTTGGTATTCTTCCTTGTAAATTAACTTGGTAGATGTAGCAACTATAGGGCAATATTTAGTCAATTAAATACTACTTCAGTTTTAAAATCAATGAAGTTTTGAAGTCAAGTTCATATTTAAACACACCAATTGATGATATTTCTGTAGGAGAGCGAGCATTGAGGTGAATTAATAGAAAACACTGGCTAGAGACACGACTGCAACCATTCCATCAGTATGATGCTTATAGAACAGTAGCAATTAGTTCACACCGTGTTTAGTATGATTAGTCTGCTAATAAAACTTTAAAAGCTCAGTGTGTCTCAGTGATAAATGGCAGTTGTGGCTGAGCTGTGGTCAATCATCTTGAAAACGCTACGCTGGTAAAGGAGCCACTTCTTATCATGGATATTGTGGGAAGGAGTGCCTGCTGACAGTGGTGTTATATATAAGTGATTCCCTGTTATTCCTTTTGTTTGTTTGTTGGAATTATTGGAAGCTGGAAAGGGGAGGTGCATGTGAGGCCAAATACAGAACTCTGGATCTCCTAAGGTGGTAAAAATGTATGCTGGGGAAAACAGGGTGCAGGATTAACTGGAAGAGCTGTACTCTAATGAGAACTTGTAGATTTGCTTGTTGTGATGCTGCATATGACGTGTCCAATTTTGTAGTGTGGGAAAGATGAATCCAATGCAAAGTGAGAGGGAGGAGATTATTATCAGTAGCATTTAGAGAGAGTAGGTGGTTGTTAAGTAGTATTTTAAATAGTTTCAATCAAAGCTCATGTCTTCTCAAGTTTTGTTTAATAGAAAAAAAAAAAGAGAGAAAGATGAAGTGGTTCTTCCATATGGAGTTAGTAGGACCATTGCTTTAACTCCTACTAGACACGTGTATTTCTCCCCTTTTTAAAATGGAATTGGTGCTTTAAACTTGTTAGGCTGGTCTGTCTTGAGGAATGTATTACTGCCTTTTGTATTTGTTTCCCAGTGCCTTTATGCACAGAATGATCATAATGCAATTTAATTGTGGTGTGGGAAGCCATAGTGACATGCATGAGGGCAAGTTACTAATAGAATGTAGTACTCTTAAAACCTGTACTGTTGTAGCACTGCTTCTGTTGCTACCAGGGCCAGCCAGTGAGCCATTTCTCACTCTTAAACCATTTTCTTAGGGAAGTAAATCAACATTTTCTTTGAAGATAACTTAAGATTATGTACTTTTCAGTTATTTACAGGACTTAGAGCTCCTGCACGTGGATTATTGCTGTTTGGCCCACCAGGAAATGGGAAGACAATGTTGGTGAGAAAATTGTTTCATGCATGAGTTGGTGGGCTTAAAACATAACCATGAGGGGTGTCTTCCAGTTTGGGTGTTATTGTAATAAAACTGTATATTTTTCTTGGATATGTAGTACGGTGTCCATTTAATACAAGAATGCAAAGTTGTTCTTAACTGGGGATTTTATGGGGGAGGGAATTGCTAAATTGGTCTCTATTTAATTTTCTTCAATATCACCAGTAATATTTTGAAACTTAAACTGGCGAGTCTGAGTTTCATTTTCAGAGAGAGTAAAAGTAACATGGTTAGTTGTTTGTATACAGCAGTGATTAATCACAAATGGTCTGCTGTCCACTAAAATACATTAGAAGCCCGATTTGGAAATGGGGAAGGAGCACAGTAGCAAGAAGGGGGGTTGTGGTTGTCTGACTTCCACAGTGCTATGCAAGGAGCATAAGTGCTGTAGAACTGTCTGGCTGCTGCTTGTTTTCTCAGCCTGAGGTGCTGGGTTGAGGGAAGGGGAGGGAAATGGCTGTGCATCAGCCAGGGAGCGTCGCATGTCCTGATGCAGCTGAGCCGGGCACATCCTCCTGCATCACATGGCGTGGCTGCAGCTGCACAATCCCTTGGCTGATACTGAAACTGGATCAGCTCTGAAGTGCAGGAGTGTGAATGCTGAGCAGCTCACTTTGCCTAATCTGTTATGTTCTACGTAGTGGAACATAATTGCTAATTGCTTAAGTTAAAGTGTATAACCAGGGGAATCATAATTCCTTGAATATGCTGAACCTGTTAAAGAAGAGGGTACTCTGTGTGAGTAGCACTGCTTCTGTTGCTACCAGGGCCAGCCAGTGAGCCATTTCTCACTCTTAAACCATTTTCTTAGGGAAGTAAATCAACATTTTCTTTGAAGATAACTTAAGATTATGTACTTTTCAGTTATTTACAGGACTTAGAGCTCCTGCACGTGGATTATTGCTGTTTGGCCCACCAGGAAATGGGAAGACAATGTTGGTGAGAAAATTGTTTCATGCATGAGTTGGTGGGCTTAAAACATAACCATGAGGGGTGTCTTCCAGTTTGGGTGTTATTGTAATAAAACTGTATATTTTTCTTGGATATGTAGTACGGTGTCCATTTAATACAAGAATGCAAAGTTGTTCTTAACTGGGGATTTTATGGGGGAGGGAATTGCTAAATTGGTCTCTATTTAATTTTCTTCAATATCACCAGTAATATTTTGAAACTTAAACTGGCGAGTCTGAGTTTCATTTTCAGAGAGAGTAAAAGTAACATGGTTAGTTGTTTGTATACAGCAGTGATTAATCACAAATGGTCTGCTGTCCACTAAAATACATTAGAAGCCCGATTTGGAAATGGGGAAGGAGCACAGTAGCAAGAAGGGGGGTTGTGGTTGTCTGACTTCCACAGTGCTATGCAAGGAGCATAAGTGCTGTAGAACTGTCTGGCTGCTGCTTGTTTTCTCAGCCTGAGGTGCTGGGTTGAGGGAAGGGGAGGGAAATGGCTGTGCATCAGCCAGGGAGCGTCGCATGTCCTGATGCAGCTGAGCCGGGCACATCCTCCTGCATCACATGGCGTGGCTGCAGCTGCACAATCCCTTGGCTGATACTGAAACTGGATCAGCTCTGAAGTGCAGGAGTGTGAATGCTGAGCAGCTCACTTTGCCTAATCTGTTATGTTCTACGTAGTGGAACATAATTGCTAATTGCTTAAGTTAAAGTGTATAACCAGGGGAATCATAATTCCTTGAATATGCTGAACCTGTTAAAGAAGAGGGTACTCTGTGTGAGCATCTAGCTAAACTGATTTTTTTTTTTTTCCTAGCTTTCCTCTGAAAACAGTTTTTTTACAGATAGGGTATGGATGGGAAAAAAACCACCATAATTTTTTATGTGATTTGATCCAACCGTTATCCTAAATTGCTACCCTAAATTAGTTAAAACTGTTTGAGATGTCTAGCAGGATACATTGAAAGGAGCTGGAGACTTGTATTCTTCAGTAAGCAAGTTGTGGTTGGCTATGGAGATGATGTGATTAGAGAAGTCTAAGGGAGTCTGGAAATTTCTCTAGTCATTAGACCACTCATTGGTTCTTATTTGTAAGTGGCCTGTAGAGAAGTTTTCTGTAGCATCTGCAAGATGTTTTCTTTGAAGGAGTAGGGGTTGTCAAAATTGTCAATCAGGACACGAGTGGCAGCTGCAGAAGCAGAGAGGAGAGGTATCTTCAACGTGATGTTTTAAAAAGTACGTTTTTTCCCCCCCTCTTCTAGGCCAAAGCTGTTGCTGCAGAATCAAATGCAACTTTCTTTAATATAAGTGCAGCGAGCCTAACTTCCAAATACGTAAGTAGCAGATGTAAATTATATTGATCTGAAAACGGACACATGCTGTAATTATTGGGGCTTAATAAAGCCAGAGGCTTCTGATGAATCCTTGGTGAAGTGTTAGCCTATAGTGATCATAAAGTTCTTAAAAAATGACATGTGATGTAAAAATAAATTGTTTTGCATTTGTGATAACTCAATGTCAAAGGCTTTTGCAGTTCAGGATGACCCTGGCTGTCATATAGATGAGTGGTTGTGAGGTTTTTTTCTTCTTTAAAAAGTAAATTAAGTGTATCCTAGCTCCCTTTCATTATGATAATTTAGGAACCAAAATCTTTCAACAACTCATTTGTGATCGCAAGTGAACTTGCAATGTGTCTTTTAAGACATAAACAATACTGTCATATGTAATACTGAACTAGTGATAATCCCAGTGTGTATGAATGGACTGAGTGGGGTTGGTTATCAGCAAGATTTTCTGTTGTCCTTATGTTAGCTCTCTTGTAATAAACATTTTCTAAAGCCCCTCCAAAAATAGTTTATTGTTGTTTTAGGTGGGTGAAGGCGAGAAACTGGTGCGTGCTTTATTTGCAGTAGCCAGAGAACTTCAGCCTTCGATAATTTTTATCGGTAAGACCTTAAACGTTGTTGACTTTTGTGCATTTGCTTAAATATTTCTCTTAAATACAAAATTGGAATCATCAGGTAAACTACTTTGGGTAATTCTGCAGTGTAGAGCAAGCGTCTTGGGTATGACCTGCTGGCTAATCAGTAATTCCATAGACAGCATGTTAGATTGCTGTTGTGTTACTTAATTGGTGTTAATAGTGGGAAGAAATGCCCTCAAAAATGCAAATACTGTACTACCTTTATAGACTAAGTCCATTTATGTATTAAACTTCAAAGATGAAATTGGGTTTTGCTTGTCCCGAGTTGCAGTTTATCATCAGCAGGATTTTTTTCCTCTCATCTGTGCTTGGTGTTACATATTCACAGGACAACATGTTATACAAGCTTTTAAACTGTACTAAGATCTGTCTGTCTCCTAAGGAGTAAAGATCTGATCTCTCGTACTGGAGCCCTATATTAGCAAAATGATTTAGGCAAGTATGAAGACTTTAATGTTGTATGCTTAATTAAGATGTATTTCTTTGTTTTTCAGATGAAGTTGATAGCCTTTTGTGTGAAAGGCGAGAAGGTGAACATGATGCTAGTAGGCGTCTAAAAACAGAATTTTTAATAGAATTTGATGGTGTAAGTACTTAGTCTTGGGTATTGTTTGATTTAGTTGAATTGGCTAATGGAGTGGGTGCCAGTACAAGCTACAGATGAAGCACAAATAGGATTTAGCTGCTGGGCCTTAGCTTAGCTCCCTCCCCACCCCTGCACCTTGCTTGGCAAGCAGCTTTTTTCCATTACTGTTAATTTTTCCCCTGCTTACTGTAGTATTCTGGAAAATTCAGTCTGGGGTGAAAGGTAGCAATCTGGGAATGAGCTGAAATAATGGGTTGAAAGACTGTGGACAGAGAAGAGAGCATAACAAATGGCAATAGTAAAGGAGCTGTGGGAACAAATGTTCTTAGAGGGCATGAGAGACATTTGAGAGTCAGGCAGTGTGGAATCCTTATTTGCGTGCTTTGGTGAAGCACATCTCTTCATTCTGGCAAAGTAAAAGAAGATGTAATTGCTTTTAAGTAGTATCTTTTTGTTTTTTAAGGGATATCTGTCACACAATCATGCACTGTCAAGGCATAAAGTGAGACTTGAGGGATGAGGGTTTCAAATCATATTCTTGGGTATAAAAATCAAGTCTTGCAATTGAGTGAATTATGGGGGAAAATTACTGTGTCTATGCACTATTGAACAGCTTCTCATTTTGATCACTACCTTCTTGCAAGACCCATATTCGATCAATCTCTGATCCGATTTAGTGGTTCTGGCTCTACGTTAGCAGAAAGTTCTGATTCTCTCTGTAGGCTTCAAAACAATGTTTTGTGTTAAAACCCACAACAGCAGAAAGTCTTTAGTCATCCAGAGATAATTATGTTTAAAAAGCTAAATTTCTGATTGCTTTTTGTAGTCTCAGTTTTCTCTCACACGTAAAGTGCAATTCCACACAAACATTTGCGCTCTTCCAAGGCTCCTCAAGCAATGCAATTTGGGTGTAGTGTCTTGTGTTTACATTCCTTATTTTTTTCTTTTTACGTTTTCCTAGTTTGACTTTACATTTATCTAAAGAATGTTTTACAGCTAACTGCATGGAAAAAACTCCACATATACAGTAAGATCCCATCAGTGTGCTGAATACATGACAAGTCTTTAACAGGTTTTGCTGTATTACTACTTGATGTAAACTAAAAGCTGTCTTTCTACATTTTATACATTATGTATCATCTTATGTTATATAGGTGCAGTCTTCTGGAGAGGACAGAATACTTGTGATGGGAGCAACAAACAGGCCACAGGAGCTTGATGATGCTGTTCTCAGGTATCAAAAATGTCTCTTCCTTTATTTGAATACAAATACTGTGATGTTCATTATGAAGAGCAGGTTTTGCTACTTAATCTGTGGGTTAAGTTTTGGAATAAACAGTGAAAGCTGTTTGGCAGGGTTAAATTATTTAACTTCTCCAAGAGGTGTCTGTCTGTTTGCTTTTGGGATACATCTGGACAAAGGTGGTGGCCTTGGAATTGTCTTAAACAGCAATACCTGTTGAGACCAAGTCAACATTCCACAACCCTCTTACATCTTATATATTGCTTTTTTATTATTTGGATCTTAATGGCAAATGAAGGAGGAAATTTGACCTGTGAAATCCAGTATTTCTTCTCTGTGAATATTGGACTTCTGATGTCCCATGCAATTACAGATCTTGCTTTAGATTTGCCTTAGGACTTTTTTGCTGCAAGTTCTCATACTTGCTTCTCTTCATTCTTCATTGAGGAAAATAGGCATGTCAGCGCTGCCTGAACGAGTAAAACACATTTTTAATGATTCCAAGGACTTTTTGTGTACAGCGAATAGATGCTTCATTTTGTTGCTGGTAGTTAGTGGTATTTCTACCTTTAGAGTGTTTCCTCTCTGGGAGAAGTCTCATAACTTCAAATAAGAGTAAGGCAACACCAATGGCTGCTTGTGCATATTGCTGCTTTGTTGGGCTTTTGGGGTGGTTTTTTGTTGTTTTGGTTTTGTTTTTTTTTTAATCTACATATAAATCCTATTCCCTAGGATTTGATCATGTAAGTGAAATTTTGACATTTATCAAATCAAATGTCAGATCTGTATGTGCTAAAAAGTTACAAAAGTGTGTGTGTACATATGTATATGTTTGTTTGTTTTTTTAAGACGATTCACCAAACGGGTATATGTGTCTTTACCAAATGAGGAAGTAAGTATTATTTTCCATGTATTTTGTTAATTTTAAAATCAATTTTATTAAAAAAAGAGAATAAAATACGTTTTGTAGACTCTTCTTAACTTGCCCTAGTGGATGTTTACAGTTCTGTGAATTTATTTCTGGCCCATCTTGGCCATATGCACTGTGTTTCAATTCTGGCTAATATCTTAAGTTTTTGCATTTACTTTTTTTTTAGCATGTGCTAGTAGCAAATCTGGTAGTAGTTACTCAGTATTTCTTTGCTAGTGAGTTGTTCCTTACATACTAGCAGGGATGGACAAGTCTGAAGTCGGCTTTGCAGGAGCACGTTTAGTTGGCTGGAGAAGAGTGTTTATTGGAAAAGATCAAAGTAGCTTTATTGAAGTAATGTTTTTCAGCTCAAACAGCAGATTAGGGCTTTTGATGAGGATTCTAATGTATTATCCTTGAAGTAGTTTGACCCTTGATCTCATTATTACCAAATCCCAATCTCTTCCCCTGAAGTGTAGTGTACAGTCTAATCGCAAAAGCACTATAGGCAAGTTTAAACTAGTGAAGCACAAAAGCTAACCTGACAAACGTGTAATTTTGTTGTTGCAACAGAATTTTAAATGTACCGTGAAAATGAGTTTTACATCTGATAAATGTATCTTCTTTTCAGACGAGGTTGATTTTGCTAAAAAATCTTCTAAGCAAGCAAGGAAGTCCATTGACCCAAAAAGAGTTGGCACAACTAGCTAGGTAAGTATTTTGTAACTATACTAAAGAAATACACTTATTTACTGCATTCATTCGGACTGTTTTATTCATTCAAAATAAAACTAATGTAAATCATCAGATAGTGACAACATTTGCTGAGGATAAATTGCATGCGTTTTGGGAAGATGGTCTCCTATCAAGCTACATGAAAGTGTTTTATATATGCTTATATTTATATGTATGTACTTGTTTCTTCCCTACACCATCTGGCTGGGTTTCTGTTGTTGAAACATGCTCATGGGTGCTTTTCCTTCTGAGGAGGAGGGAGGAGGATACTCCTCTCCACCTGTGCCCCAGGCAATCCAGTTCTCCTCCCTGATGCAAAAAGGCAGTACCAGTTTTACACTTGGCATGCATTTAAAATCAAAAGCAACTTTTCTCTCCTTCTCCTTTGCTATGCTTGGTGTAGGTATTACCAACATAGCAGAGCAAGCACTGGATTTTAGATTCTTTTCAGTTTCATATTGGACTGGAAAAATATGGGTTAAATGCCCTTTCTTTTATGAAACGACATTGTTTTATGTTTTTCACAGTACTGCTATTTGTCACCCTCAGAAAATAAATGTAATGGGTGTGAAGGAAGTTAGACTAAAAAGCATGTAGAGCACATAGGACAGGGAAGAATGAAAACAGAAGTGTGAAATACCAAAACTATGCAATTGGATGTACTTCAGTCTCTGTTTCTGTTTGTGGTAGTACGCAGGAGGTGAGTGCAGTCTTGGATGTAGGGTTTGTCAGCCTCGGTGTTAGTAACGTTGCAGAAATTTGATATATAATCTAACTGAATAAATTCTCTCCGTACTTGAAGGATGCTAGTTCAGGCCATAGTTAGGCTGCAGTAATAACTAACTGGAGGGAAAAAGACAGCGTCTTGGATTCTAACTGCAGATTTATGAACCAAATTACAAATACAAGTGAAGTACGTCTTTTTTTTTTTTTTTAAAGGATTTAGCAAAAAATACAAAAGTTGAGGGCCCTGCCTGCTTCACCTGCCATCTTTCTTTGTTTGGAAAGAGATAGGTATTTAACCTCTTTCATGATTTTGTGTTCCTTTGCTCCTCTGCAACTTATTCTATAAACTACAACAGCATTAATGATCTCCAGAAGACTGAGCTATGTTTCTAAATTTTTCTTTAGGTAACCCTTAGTGCTTCTTTCCACTTAAGTTGGTAGTATGTATTGGTGGCTTCCTGGTTCAATGGAGATTTTTAATCTGCAGAGTATTTAATTGATTAACTTGGAAATGAAGTCTTAATTCTGGAAAAGCTCCCATAGAGATTGGATCCTTGATTTGATTTTTTTTTTTAGTTCCTTGTGGTTCTTAGGTCTTGGATAATCTGTATGTTGGCCAGTCTTGTAATAAGCAAACAAACAAACCCCAGTAAATAGCACAATTTGTCTTCCTTTCAGTTCACTTACAGAACACCTCCACGTTTACACCATATTATTTCCCAACTCAATGGGAAGTGTGTGCAAGACACACTTACAGAACCTGTTTCTTTTTGAATGAGGACCTGTCCACTGCATTTCATTTCTAAGCTGAATTATAGGTCTTATCTGAAGTTAAGTATTCAGGCTTCTGCAGTAACTGCTGAGGCTGTGGCTCAGTCTGTTGCAGCCATCTCAGGGCCCTCAGTTGGTTCATTAGCAATTCCAGGTTTAGGCTTTAACGTTGGAATCAGTTGGTGAGTCGGACTTAGCTGTGCTAGAGATCATTTTCCATGTATGAACTATAGAAGGCTGTTTCAGTACTCTGCTAAAATGCAGACTGTAAGTTCTGAGAGTTGAGAAGCTTGCTAAGTACTTTGAGAGTATAATCTATCTCATGCCAAACTTTCAACACTGAAAGAAGCTTTCCACCAGAGATAATGCTGTCTGTCCTGTCACTTGCTAAGCGGAGAAGTGCTGCTTTTCAGATTTGTGTTTACTCTTCTGAATTAGTAGAATTTTGTACTTCCTGGAGTCCACTGGTCAACTGCTACCATGGCTTTTCGTCAAGGGTATACTGTAAAACTCTCCCTTATTTTCAAAACCAAACACTACTGTTAGATTATTTTTTTTTAGTAGTGCCTGCTTTTGCCCTTTGTCAGACTCTGATGTAAGCTAAAAGTGCACATCGTTTTATTCAGAAAACTGGTGGTGTGATCATATCATAATAAATGTGTGTGGTATTGGGCTCCCATTGTACTGATAGGCTTGAAAGAGCACAGGACAGTTGAGTTTTCAGTTCTAAATTTATCTGTGACAAACGATGACAAACTTGTGGTAACAGAAATAGTAAACATGCTTGAGATTATTTTCACCTACAAATCCTAGTTGGCTGCTATCTTTTTTGCTTTTTCTAGCATGATATTTGGGACTTGAATATCTGTACTTAAATTTAACCTGGAAAAAGACATAAATCTACATAATTTGTGTTGAATGCACTTCTGATTTACTAAACTTGCAAAACAACGTCTAAATAATACTACTTCTGAATAATCTGCAATTAAAGTGAGATTGCTTGAACTGGGTTTTCTTTTCTTCTTTCTCATTTCACCATTTTATCCTTTGACAAAGAATGACAGATGGATACTCTGGAAGCGATTTAACTGCATTAGCAAAGGATGCAGCACTGGGCCCTATTCGAGGTAAGCTGCATAGCTTTGTATTTAGTTTTTGAAAAAACTCAGTTTTCTACATGTTTATAATTCTAAAAAGCTTAATTTCAGAGGTTTAAGATTGGATTTTGGTCTGTACCTCATATCATCTTGACAAGACTTACCTTAAACAAAACCCTTCAGTAGCTCACCATGTGAAACAGACACTTTTTGCGTCTTAAGAGGAAAGCAGGGTGAAGTGTTTTTCACAGATTTGTGGGGTTTTAAACTAGTGCATCTTCCCTAGGCTGGTTTCACTTCTGTTGTATCTAAATTATTACTTGAATAGCAGTCTCTGACTGCGTTACTTGTCGTATAAAGAGGGCAGATCTCTTTCAAGTCTAAAAGAAGCAAATACTGAAACAGAAGCAATTTTGTGTTTGAGCTTTTTTTTAGATAGAGTTTGAATGCTGTAGATTTTAAAATAAAAAAGCTTCTTAACGTTGAATTGTGATCCAGATGACAATTGTGACTCAAGTAGAATTTTACTTAATATTTGTTCTTCCTCTGACGTTTCAGCTTTGAGAAAATGATGGTTACAACCCCGCCTTTGTTCTGTTTCACTAGCTAGTTATTATGTGTCCAGTAGCCATATCTGAAGGGGCTGATTTTGTTTAGTGGAGATCAGCAGTGGGATTTTGTGAAGATTTGATGCTAGTTTTCTGTTTGCAGATGCATTGTCCTACCTGACAGAAAGGTAGGCAGCCAGAGCAAAAGTGTTCTATAATATCAGCCTATTATGTGTAAATGAAAGTTGTTGCAGTTCTCTTGAATGATTTATGGGGAGGAGAGGTCTGTGCATGTTTTGTGGGTGTGCTTGTTTTACTACTCTTTTTTTTTTTTTTTTTGAGTCAAAAATCCTATAATGTGCAGTTTTGCCAGCACGCTATCTCTTTGAAAGCAGCTGCTGGAAAGTAATGGTTTTTTACCCACTTACTTTCAGCTGTTGAGATTGTAAGGCACACCTTCCAAAACCTCTCGTAATAACTGGGAAACAATTGTATAAATAGCTCTCGCAAGAGACATCATGTCTCCTAAGACTTTGAATGTATTTATTTAGAGTGGTTGAATTAATAATGTATGCATTTAGGTATGCAGGCTTTTCTTTGCTGACAAATCACTTCATGTACAAGTCCATTTTAAGAAGAGACAATGAAATGTTTTGCAACCTATTTCTTCCACCTGCTCATGGCTTCTGTATAAAACAATTTATTTTTTAAATTTTTTTTAGTGTCAGCCTTACCAGTTCTGCCTAGATTCTTTTTCTTGCACCCTCAGAGCAAAAAGTTTGCTGTGATATGTTGATACCATAACAGTATTGCAAGTAGGAAGAAAAAAAAAAAAGTAAAATGGTGAAGGAGACTGGAATGGTTAGATCCCACCAGTGCAAGAAGCACTCCTATGTGCCCTGCCTGATTTTATTCCTGTATTCTTGGCTGAGGGTACCTTTCTGTTTCCTGAATGTTGTGCATGTTTGAGGGGTAAGGGGGTTGCAGGTACCAGGAATAATATGGGGAAAGGTACCTCTGTTACACTTGCCTGATGTTCCCCATAATTTAGGAAGAAGGAAGTAGTTCTGCTACCACTTTGTACTGTATATGCAGTGATAGAGTGTGGGAGCAGCCTGGTTGAGGAGAGCTGATAAATGGGGGAGGAGGAGGTAAAAACACCTTTCTGATAAATGGGGGAGGAGGAGGTAAAAAATGTACCTTTCTGTAGAGGAGATTATGAGAAAGAGAGGTATAATTTTTAGTTGTGGCGGTTTTGTTTTGTTTTTTTTCAGAATATAAGTGCTTTTAACATGCTTTGTGTCAGAATCGATGAATGTTTTCTTACGAAACTCACTGATCTTCCTTTATTTTTACAGAATTAAAACCAGAACAGGTGAAGAACATGTCTGCCAGCGAGGTATGTATACTATTCTAGCGATTGTATTTTCCCCTTTGTATTCCCCCTTTGAATAGAATGCAGATCACCAGAAACTTTTAAGGTCCCTTAATTTACACACAGTATCATACAAAATACCTAGTGTATTTTTTTGGGGGTCTTACCCTTTTTGATTACTTCTTCGTTGAAGAAAAATCTTTCCAAATAGTGATCAAGAAGAAAATCTGTCCTCAGATATCTGAGGTTATCAAGCTTAAGAGCAGCTCCTTTTCTGACAGCAAGTCTCTGCTGCTCTTAGTTTCAGCTGACTGTCCCACCTTTCCCTTCACACTGAAGAGCAACTTGATCTGTTACCCATCAGATTGTGTCAGAGGCCTGGCTTTTATTTTCTCACAGTGTTACTCCCCCAAAACATTCCCAGAAGCATTATGTCAAGTGATTGATTTTATTTCCACCCCTGTCTTTGCATAAACCAAGTCATCTTAGGGAGAACCTCTGAGGGATTTTAAAACAGATTTGTTTGTGTATAGGCAGAATACTTAACATTCATTCACATGGACCATCATAAAGCAAAAACACAATAAAAAAAAAAACAACAATTAAGTAAGTTTCTCACCACCAATTGCACCTGTAAATATCAATAAAGAAGGAAGAGGTTGGTCCTGCATATAAAAGTTTCTGTTGAAATGTGTGTGCAAACCACAATTATGTAGGGTAAAATGAAGCAAAACCTAATTCCCCTGTTGCTTTCTGTGTTTTGCCTTAGATCGTGGCTAAGGCTATGATAAGCTGAAAGGATTTGTTGCAGGAAAATGAGAAGATCTGTGATAATCTGTTGTGAATACAAGTTTACCTCCAGTAGCCTATAAATACTAGTCCCAAAGAAACATGGGGAATCTTCTGGAATTGTAGTATTAGGACTGCTTTCTTAGTGAGGCTGCTTGTTCCACACACTTTGGTTCTCTCCCATCATGTCTGGGCATTTGGAAATGTCTGGTTATAATCACGTCCCGAGCAAACAACTGAAAGGCTTGTCTTGAATGAGAGAGGTTAGATTATCGGGATTACTTGGCTGACAGCATACTGTGGTCTGAATACAGCTGTGGCAAGGGCGGGAGCTCTCAGGGCCTTACTCTCCTGGTGTGCAGCCATAAACATGTCAAAAAAACCCTTGTGTCTTACTCTCTACTCAGTTCTGTGCTCTCATATGCAGTGGCTTGCACCACCTAGTGAAATAGGAAGTCATAACACGATCTCGTGGGCTATTAAATAACAAGGCAGACATTATGATTACTAAATGTTAGTTGATTAAAAATAGTAAATACTGATAGATTAAATTATAAGACTCTTGTATCAGGTCATGGAATCATGGAACAGCCCAGGGTGGAAGGGAAGTTGAAAGATGATTTGGTCCAACGTTTTGTGGGAAAGGGAACCTAGATGAGATTATCTAGCACCCTGTCCCATTGCATCTTGAAAACCTCCAGCGATGGGCGCTTTACCGTTCCCTGGGGAGGTTCTTCCAGTGATTGACCGTCTCACTGTAAAAAATGTCTTCCTTATATCAGGATGAAGCACTCATAGAATAGGCTTTGTTAAAAGTGAATACTGAAGTATTTTTTGAATAACCTGAAATACATAAACCACTTGTGATCCTTTTGTTTAGATGAGAAATATCAAACTGTCAGATTTCACTGAGTCTTTGAAGAAGATAAAGCGCAGTTTGAGCCCTCAGACCCTGGAAGCGTATATTCGCTGGAACAAGGACTTTGGAGATACCACAGTGTGAAACACTACTCGAAACAAAGTGCTGTGTAAGGAGCAATTGGTACAGACTACTGGAGAGCAGCCAGAGTTTACAGGACTTTACAGATCTTCAAGTATCTGCATTAAAACTTGACATTAAGAAAAAATTATACAATGTGAAATGTGTTCATCAAAGCCTCCTTGCCATTTAGTGAGGATTTACACACTGTAAGTAAGAGCACAACAGGACTTGAGACAAGATTTCTAGCAATCCGATTATGGTTTGAACAATAATATATGTATTTTGTTTCAGCTAGAAGGCTCTGATGATATTGATCATTGGAAAACCTTTTCCCTATGTTGTGTGTGTGGTTCTTTGTTTTCAGTTTTGCCATGACATTGATGTCTGGCTTTCTTCCTGATAACTACTAACTTAAAATTGGAGGTTTGTAAACTTTGGTTCGATTTTTGACTTTTTTATCCTTAATGTGCCAAATAAAACAATTTCCCTATGCAAAGAGGAAGAACAGCAATGGGGAACTACAGTTATTAAAATGCAAAAAGCAGCTGGTCTGTTATTATTTGTCTTTTTGTTTAGTTGTAATGTGACTGTATTGTTCACAGAACAGTTTTAAAGAAGACCTTTGATAGCAGAACAGCAAAAAACCCCAGCCCTATAAATACAAACCAATTCAAACTGTCTTTAAAAAATAAATCACTAAATAAAAAAAAATAGACTAAGACATTGATTTACTGGCAGTATTTTCTCTTAACGCATTTTGTAACGCTTCCATTGGTAGGATGTTAGTTTACGCTTATGGTGTACAACTTGAAGCCCAGCTGATGTTTGGAGAGTAAGTGATGCTAATTGTCAAGTTTCACAAATGATGTGTTTCTACTCTGTATTTTGGTCTGTTTATGATAATTGAAAGTAAAATTTCCATTGTGATAATTTTTTTAATCTACACATGTAAGCATTAAAATATTTGGCTACATGTTTAATACATGGCACACATTAATGTTTTTATAGCTTTCATATGTTTTGGTTTATATATTAAAGTATGAAACACTCAACTTACCTGCTTTTTTAAAAAGAAATTGCATCTTTCTACAAATACTTGTTTTTATTACATAAATGACAAGCTATTAAAAAACCCCCACTTAAGTAATAGCCTTTAAATACTGCAATAAAGGAAAACATGTTTGCCTTTACTACTAAAGGCTTGACATCTCCTTTACAAATTCTACATGGATTAAGCACAGATGTTTGCAAGGCAGAACACTAATTCCTTGTTTAGAGCAGGTTTGTGGGGTTTCTTTTGTTTTGTTTTAAAAAAAAGACAACTCTTCCCAACTTGGCGATAATACAAAAATGCATATTGTTTACAGTTTAAATTGTGTTATAAGCTTTGTTTGCTTTTGGTTGTAGTGGAAAATTTTATTCTTAATTTTTCATTTAACTTATTTTTTATTGGTAGGAGTAAGTCAGATATTTCTGGCACTACTCACCTGAAAGTTGACTATAAATAATATATATTATCTATGTGTATATATATATACATGGAAAAAAAACCCCTAACTGATGGATGCGGTGTAAGTACAGTAATACCCAGAGAGGTCTCTCTGCTCACTGCATTGCAGTGGGTACTACACAGCAGAGACTCTGTCCACCTTCTGAGACGCACAGATGCAATATGTTTAGGATTCTGGGTTTTTTGAACCAGAGGTGCTTTTAACTGATCTTAAGAGTAAAAGCAATTAAATAAGAGAAGATTGCGTAACACTAGTATGCCTTTTGAAATAGTCTAACCAAACCATTTCTAGCCTTCTAAGGGTATGAGTCTCTCAAATGTATGTCAGATGTAAATGAAACACATGACTTCTGTTCCTCGGATTCACTTCCCTGGAGAAATGAGAAGTGGTAAAAGATTTCAGTTTCTTAGATCTCATGTAATGCTTGCTTTGCCTTAGTTCTGCCTTCAGTAGACCTTCTCTGTTACTGGAGATTCCTGGCTGACTTGATTCATATTTGCCATAGACTTCAGTGCTAAGCATGAATATTACTGGTTTATTAGCAACTACCAGATTGCTAAACCTCTTCCTGTTCATAAAGCTTGTAAACTTCCCTTGAGATCTTTTGCAAATGAAAACTTCGAGGCTAATACGTCTAGCTTTGAGTGTTCCTAAATATTTGTTATCAAACTCTGTTTTCCTCCACTTAATTTTGAGGAATGCACTGGTATTCATTTCAAAGACATACCTATTGGCATGTTATAGGTACCTGAAATGTAGAGGCAGGAGTTCCCATCTGCTGAAACGCCGCCAGTGAGCAGCACAGAGAGTGAGGAGAACCAGCTGCCACTTCAGAAAGAAAAAGGATGAGCCCTTTCACTTGTTCCTACAACCAGTTCGGGGCCAGAGATTGTGTGACTGGTACCACTGCTTTTTGGTTATCTATTCTGCCTTGATTGTTTTCTGCATAATGGATGAACTACAGCTCTGTAAATTAGTGCTGGAACACAGTAATAACTTAATTTTGTTCTGAAACGTCAGTTTGCCCCATAGCTGCTGGATTCTAGCCCATGACCAAGTTCCGTTTGGTTCATAAATCTTCTTAAAATGTCTGTCTTGTGCTATTTTCTGAATAGTGTCTTTTAAGAATAATTCTCTTCCCCTTAAGGCATTATCTCACATCTTCTGGTTTCTTGTTCTACGTGTACTAAGTCCCAGCTGAGAGGTTTTTCATCTGTATGTTGGAGTAACTGTTTATAAAAGCAGATTGGGAGGGGGGGGAGGGAGGGGGAAGAAACCCCCAAAACAGCCCCCACCTCCCAAAACAACTTCTAAATGCCTATATTTCCCAAATCTATGGTATTTTATATAGAACTTTGCGACTGTGTTTACCATAAAATCAGATTATGTTCTAATATGGTATCTTGGATTAGAATGGGATAAGCAGGACAGCAGCTTGGATGCTTTTAACCTTTGCAGAGATCAGCATTACATTAGCTCTCTAAACTGCTGACCTTTTCTTTTTTTCCCCCCCTTTTCTGAATCTGGCCTCTGCTGATGAGTGACTTGACCCACTTTTTTGAGGTGATTAGGAAGCAGCTTGTCTGGCCCTCTTTGTGTTTTACTGACTTAAATTGTAGCAGTTACTGGAGGGAGAAAAAAACAACCTAAGCGTCCTGGGTTTTTTTTTAACCTTCTCCATATGTCTTTGCCTCTTTTTATTATTAAGCAGGAAATGCACCTTTTATTTTCCTATGTGTTGGAAGAATAATGTCTTCTCAGGCACTGGGTCGCTGCTTTTGGTGGCATAACAGGACATTGAAAAACTCAAGCACTGTGTGATGCTCTTTCTCCTTAAAATGAAGATTTGTCGTGTGTTGTGATGTTCCCTTTACTCATGTTGACTTTTCTGTAGAGTACACCAAACCTGTACAGGATTTTTCCTTGCGGCTAAGACAAAAAAACCCACTGAATATTAAAGATGAGCCTTAAACTAGGATATTTCTGCACATGTAAGTCTCTCTGTCCTGTTAGTTTCTTAGACTTTACAGAGCTCAATGTATTAGAGGTAGGCAATTCTGCCTGAGGTGTCTGACTGATTCTACTTCAGAAAGTCAGTCGCTAATACAGTTGTATTGAATATGGCCCTGCAGCTTACTTGATGTAGATAATAAATGTGATAGGAACACTTCAAAGTGGGGAAGAATGGGATCTGTGAACTGAGAAGAAATTTGTTGTTGCTGCACTAGGGGTCATTGCTGATTTCACTGTTAAGATTTCCTCAGATGTTTTTAAAATGACAGGTTTTATACGTAGAACTTACTCAGACAAATAACCTTACTTTCTGGTGTAGAATAAACAGTACCTTTTCTATTCTGAACAAGCGTTTTCTGGCGCTGCTTGGCACTGCTGCCAAGTCCTGCTCGTGAAATTTAATTCCTTTGCATTGGGAATACTGAAGTCAGACACGCTGGCAAACCTAACTGAGATGTCTGTTCTGAACCGGTATGGAAAGCAGCGTTCCACTTAGGGCTTTGTGAACCACCGGTGGTCAAACCGTGCCCTAGATTCGTACAGTGCTTTCTTACCCAAGACATGGATAATGCGTAGCTGTGCCCCAGACGTGTTCCCCTTGCTACTCCAGTGCTTTAGTGATGCTTCTGCGCGTGGCAGCTGTGGGGGGCAGCCAGCACTGGTGCAGGTTATGGATCTTCATTCATTGTCTGGAGGTCTCAAGCTTCCTTCCTGTTTTTAGTGTTGGGGACTTCTACCTACCAGATATCAAAAATGGAATGGACTGTAGCAAGCAGGTAGTGAATGCAACTAGTTATCTCAGCATTGTGCTAATTAGAGGCAGTTGCCAGTTTCATTGTTTGGTTGTCTTGAGCTGCTGTTTAGTGTTGAAGGATGTTGTTCACTCACCTATGTGAGTTTTCATGCATAGAATGATCTGCTGCTCATCCTATGAGATGAGCAATGGATCAGTTATTTTCTTTTAGAATTTTCAAGTATCCTTTTCAATATTTTTCTTTTAAATACTGTAACTATTAATTCCACGGGATTAGGAATTTAAACTGTCACTTCCTGCAAATACAAAATCATCTTCTGAAGCATGGGGAAATGTGTATGGTGTTTTTCCTGCTTCTCATGTAAATCGTCAACTGTCTTAGAGTAGCAACTGTTTACTTTGTCAATAACTACCTCCTGAGTTTGGCAATAATTGGCAAGGTATACACTCCTCCAGTGGATTGAATATATTGGCTAAACACTGTGGATTCTTTGGGGTTTGAGCTTTGCATTTGCAGATTCCTGACATGCTGTGTGGAAACCATGGTGATCAGCTTTTGTTTTGCTGTAGGACTTTCCCCGCCTTCATAAGACACACTTCTTAAAATCCTGTTTCAGAGAAGTGCCTCTGAGGTAAAAGGCCAACGTTCTTTGTAGGTGGTTACTACAGGCGTACTCTTCTAAGGTGCCAGGGGTGTTGCCTCTCAGTTCGCTGGGGTTTTTTTACCATTTGAAGTGGGGAAGAAAGTACTTCATCTAGTACTTGCACACCTATCAAAGGGACTGAAAACTTAGAAACCGGTTTTGCCGCATGGTTTAATTTTTTATTGATCTGAAGGGCTAGTCAGTATTTTTTAGAAATCTGGATTAAAGTGACAAAAACCAAAGGTGGAGACAAAACTCTATACCCCACCCCCTTTAAATATATTCAACAACTCTAGTCTAGGATGGAGTCAATTCTTGTATTTTGTTGTTTTGAAGCACTTTTGTTTCATTGTTCCTTTGTTTCCTGAAATGTTAAGACACCATTTTATTAATAAGCAATGTAAAAAAAGCATGATGAGCAGTCACATAGCTTTAGCTTCACAATAAAATGTTGCATTTGTCCTGTTCTTACTGTTTTCTTGTCTGTTTATCGGATAAAATATAAAAAACGAAGAGCCTTTTCATTAAACCTGAAGCCTGTTAAGTTGCTGCTGGTTTAAAAAACAGACCAAAACCAAACAGGTGTTGTATACCATATGATGGAACATTAAATATGTAAATACCTCATTTAGTTCCTAAAGGACATAACTCAAGTTCTTAAAACTAATGTAAACAGAAGTGCTACTTCCTAAATAAATGTGCTGAAACCGAAAGCGTGTGCTTATCCTAGTCTTGGTAAATCACCGTGAATTCCAGGAGGTTTCCCAAAACTCATTCTGGTAGTCATGGTGAAAATAGCTATTTGGAGACAGTTTACTTGGTTTCAAAATGGTGCCTTTTCTTTTGCTGGGGGGAAGAGTGCTGCTATTATTTTTGAGGTAATAATCTAAATTCTTCACTTAAGCCCATCTCGTTACTGCTTGTAATTTCTGGACATTGTCTTGAGGCTGTATCTGCACTGCTAACAACTGCTGGGGCTTCCTGTTCTTTCAGTTACATCCTGAAGATAACATAGAAAGTTGGATTATTTTAATATTACGTATCTGGCAGCATTAGGGGTCTCAAAAAGCAGCCATGACTGCTGCCTTAAACACGTCATCATATCTATCACTGCTAAGGCAAGCAATCCAAGTAAAAATAAATAAAGCAATTGGGGGAAAAAATCCAATGTTTTGGGTTTATGGCCGAAGCATAAAAGCCATTACTGCTTCTATCGGGCATTAATTCCTCGGGCTAGAAGGCAGCATTGTTGCCTATGTGGGATAATTGTCCAGTATCTCTCTTTGGCTGAAATGCTACTACTTGGAGGTAGATTCTGAACCACTTAAATTATTTTGATTAGCAATTTTGTGTATAGGTTGCAGATCCTCAAATAGACTTGTATCTTGTAGAGGAGATGCTCAGATAAATTTAGTGAAGAAGCAAGAGCCTGAAAACAGTATTCCAGCACTTGCTATGTTGAGATCTATGGAGATCACGGATTTGGCAGCATACCCTGGAGTGAAGCATGTTAGACTCATTAAAAGATAAATCTTGTCCTGTTCTAAGATGGTGAGAGACAAGGCTCCATGCTTAGTGTCGGATGCAGGTGTATTTAACATGAAAATCTGTTTATTTCTGTATTTTAATGTTTTCAGTTTGCCAGAGAAAAGTGAGGAAAATTAGTTTAAAGTTGGTTTTGTGGCTTTTTTTTTCCCCACTCAAGCATTCTTTCTGCAAATTTCCAAATACTGTGTGAAATTGTGAAATTCAGCCTGTTTCCTACAAGGCTGCATGTGGCTCCAGAACAGAGAAATAATTATGCAACCTTTTCTAAGTAGTTTTTTCTGCGTGTAACAATAATACAGAAAATATTATGTAGTGTTGAAAGCAGAAAGATATAATTTAACTAAAATCCATCTCTCAACATGTGAAGGATTCATTCCAGGTGCTGTGGTGTAGCTAAAAAACAACAAAAAAAGGGAATTTCAGAAGCCTACAACCAACCTAATGAACAAATTGTGTTGTTTTTACCAAATGCTTTTGAAGATTCCGCTTTTTTTTTTGCAAATTTATATTGTAAGCGCAATGTTCTAATAATGTAAGTTCTATTTTTATCAAATCTTACTTTAGTAATTTGTAAAAGGCCTCAAACTTGCCTCAGTTGTGAGGTGTCGTTGAATGCTTAGTTTTGTTATATGCAGAATGCTAGTATCAGCTGCACTATTAATTGTAGTATTTATCTTCTGTGAATTGTAGAAGTGCCATTTCTTATAACTAACAGTTTGCCTCTTCTTGGAGGGGTATCCCTAAGACATGAAATTATCAAAAAGCCTGATAATGTGTCAATACTGAAGTAACCTAACAACTTTGTGGACCGTATCGTACGGATAAAATGTTACCCCTCTGGTTCACCTGACTTCTGATTTTCTGGTTAAGTTTGAGTGGAAGCAGCAGCTGCAGTGAGATTTTAGGTTGTTCCCAAAACATTTTCTGTACACTGGAAAAAAATGTCTTTCAACAGCGTTCTTGCAGTTGAGAGAGCTGCTGTCCTTTGGGGGTTCTGCTGGGGAAAAAACTCCACTCCAAAAGCTGTGTCCTTGCTGCCGTTCATGCAGAACGCAGCGGCAGGGAGCGGGCTGGCGGTTGCAACGCTGAGGTGAGTGTAGGTGTATTTCTGTATGGAGGGTTAACTACACGCAGAGGTGGGGAAACAAAAACCATCTCGTTGCGGCGGAGCACCATGACCGCCGTGACGGTGCCCTGTCCTTGGATTTTCACAGACAGAATGGGGAAGCAAAACACCTCCAAAGGTCATCTCCTCCACCCTCCCCACAGTCAGCAGGGACATGCCCAACGAGACCAAGTTGCCCAGGGCCTCATCCAGCCTCACCTTGAATATCTCCAGGGATGGGGCCTCAACCACCTCCCTGGGCAACCTGTTCCAGTGCTCCACCACCCTCACAGTGAAGAACTTTCTCCTAATCTCCAATCTAAATCTGCTCCCCTTCAGCTTAAAGCCATTGCCCCTCATCCTGTCACTGCAGGCCTTTGTAAACAGGCTCTCCCCAGCCTTCCTGTAGGCTCCCTTCAGGTACTGGAAGGCTGCTATTAGGTCTCCCCGGAGCCTCCTCTTCTTCAGGCTGAACAACCCCAGCTCCCTCAGCCTGTCCTCGTAGCAGAGGTGCTCCATCCCCCTGATCATCCTCGCGGCCCTCCTCTGGACCCGCTCCACCAGGCCCATGTCCTTGCTGTGTTGAGGGCTCCAGAGCTGGACACTGCTCCAGGTGAG
Organism: Calidris pugnax; assembly: GCF_001431845.1. NCBI lineage: Eukaryota > Metazoa > Chordata > Aves > Charadriiformes > Scolopacidae > Calidris > Calidris pugnax. The sequence goes on along the minus strand of NW_015090922.1, from coordinate 20,043,880 downwards.
GAGGTGGGGGGGAAGACCCAAGCTGCTCTCTCGGCTGAGGCGCCTCCGCCGCTGCCCTGAGGCGTCACTTCCGCTGCCGCGCGCGGCCTTACGGGCCCGCTCGTTGCCGTAGCGACGGGAGGCTCCTCCGCCTCTTCCGGCTTCGCATGGCGCCGTCTCTTCCGGTGCGGGGAGTAATATGGTGAGTGGCCCCTGCTGAGGAGAGGGGAGGGAAGTGGCGCGCGGGACCGGGGCGAGGGCGGCGGCGGTGTGAGGGCGGCCGCTCACGGCTGGGGGCTCTGCGGATGGGCGCGGCGGGGCGTCTCGGGCCTGCTGCCCACCTGGCTTGGCCCGTCCCGGCCCGGAGCGCGCCGCCCCGCCGCCCCCCGCCCCGCTCCTGGCGCGAGCCCCCGCTGGGCCGGCGGTGACGTGGCTGCGCGCGGGGGTTCCGCCCCGCCCGTTACCGTTAGCTGGGCGCCGCTGGGGGGAAGGAAGTGCCCCTTCGCCAAGGCGGCGGGGCGGCCGTTAACGGCTCCGGGGCGCTGGAGGAGCGGGCGCTGTGGCTTTCTATGTGGTGCTTCCTCTTCGGACCCCCCCGTAGGCCGTGTCACCGGGGGGCCTGCAGGCCCGCGGCGGGCGCGTAGGCTCCGTAGGAACGGGGCTCAGCCCTGTCGCCGGGCGGTGGTTTGAGTCTGGGCCTCGGGGGTTTCGTTCAGCACCCAATCAGCCAGGGAACGGGAATCTGCACCGGGACACACCGGCTGCCAGGCCCCTGCGCCCCTGTGGCAGTGAAAGCTGGGGGCTGCTGCCCCGGTGCGTGTGGCTGGCTTCCCAAAGACCAAGAGTCATCTTCTGGGAGCGAGCACCCCGTGCGCCACTTCAGCTGGGTGTCTGAACCGTCCCTTTGGACGGTAGGCACAAACGAACATGTCAATAACAGGTAGTGTCACCTGTTGCCGTTGTAGGAGCAGGCACTCGCACTTGTTGTAGAAATTCTTCTTCAGCTGTTCCAGCACCACGTGGGGACCCTCAGTGGCTGAGGTGTGGGGCAGCTGCCCCTCATGGAGGTGCTTTTCCCCGCTGTGTTGCCACAAGTTTAGGAGGTAGGGGAGCTTCAGTGCCACAGTGTGACATGGGCTGAGTTAGAACTTGCTGCCAGGGGTGAGCTGTGGCTACCCTGGGTTTGCACGGGGTTCTCCTCTGGTACAGAATGTACTGCTTCAATGCACGGCATCCTGTCTGGAGGCGAGGAGGTGTGGCACAGTGCAGTTAGGCAATGGGCATCGCACTAACAGCATGGGAAGGCAATGGGTGCTCAGGCAGCACAGTAACTTTCGTAAGCAGGCAGTCCAGTTAGGAAAGCTTTCTGAAGTGTACTTTCATCCCCTATGTCTTTTCTGAGAAAAATATCATCATGTAATGATTTGCTAGTAAAGAAAATTGTTAGTGTCAGCCTTTTGCCCCAGGTGAGCAAAACCTGCTTTTTTAATTGATGACCCCAAGACATACATATAGTTCTACAGAGAGATACTGTGAAATACAGCTTTGCTGACAACTGTGTCTGTAAGTTCATTGAGTCTGCTTTGGTAACCATGAGCCTGTTAGTATGTCTTTTTGTTTTCTGCTGGTAGTTACAGATGGGATAGCTTACAATCAAACTTTATTTCATCCAGGCCCAAATTGCTGCGTATGACAGACCAGAAGGGTCTTGTCATGTGGAAAGCTTACTTCTTTGTGGGGAGAGTAGAACAGAAGACAGGTAACTAGAAGCTTCAGCCCTGTTAGGAAGGGGAGCGAGTGGCATGGTTGGTGAATTTCTCTGATAGCCTGTTCCCTGACACGCTTTCAGGAGAGCCACGTAGCACCCCCTTAGTCCCATCTTCTACACACACATGTGTCCTCTCCACCCTCAGGAGAGGAGAGGGAGCACCTACAGTGATTGAATCTACTGTGTGCGTTTAGGTTAAGGAATGACTGAGATTGTTTGCATGTCTCATCATGTTATTGATCTTGTGTCCACCACATTACAGCTGATACCAGCATTGTTTTTATTTCTCTGATGGGTTGTCATTTATATATAAAAAAAACAGTATTTTCTATTTAATAAAGCACTTGGCTTTGGCTGGGAAACATGCTTTGATAAAGAAAAATATTTGTGTTTTCAGAACATCTGTAATAGTTTTACTTAAAGTAAAAAATCCGCTCCTTAAATGATATTTTGGTATGTTTTCCAGTAAACTTGAATTCTGGATTATATCTAAATGAGGCTTGATTCTAAGTCATTCATCATTATCTAGTGTAATAACCATGTAAAGAGGTTATTTAAAAATATTGCTGAATTTAGTGTTTATGGGCTGTCTGTAATTAACAAAAACCTCATTCTGGTTCTTTGATATAATTATGAAAACAGTTCATAAATGAAGAGTTCCTTTTTGCTAATTTAAACTATTATTTTAAGTGAATTTTTTTAATTAAACTTTAATTTTTTTTTAAGGGGACAATACACCTGTTCCGCAAATCACAGAGATCATTGGTTGGAAAGTTGACACATGAATTCAGGCTGGTTGCAGCAGATAGGAGGGTAAGTATTTCTTTTAAAAAATCAATAATACTAAAAAAGATGTTAGCTGTGATAAGCTAAAATAAAATATACTCAAGTTAATAATGTGAGACTATTTCTTTGAAATTTTCCAGCTGTGCTTAAAAACAAAATAATGCAGCTGTGCGTATGGGTTCCTTCCTATGCGTTCTCCCTGTCAATAAGTGTTCTCCAGAATTGCACTTATATTTGAGGCATTCAGTAGAACTGTAAACTGAATATACACAGATGTTTTTGGGACCTAAGTTCCAGCACAAAGAAAAAAACCCACTAATATAAATCGCATAAGTCTGTCTAAAAAAGTCAGATGGTGCGTGCTGTAATTAAATGCAAATATTATCCAGGGCTGATTTTTTTTAGATCAGAAAGGTATTTTAAGCATGGTGCACAAACACTGTTTATAAGCAAGTTTTGAGACAATCTATAGAGTTGAAAATAGCATATGGCCTTATTCTAAAATGAGTTGTAAATTTTTTCGGAGGGAGGGAGGAGAAGCCAGTTCTGCGTGCATGATGAAGTACTGCAATATTGTTTTTTTAAAAGCACATATAGTTTTGTCCTGTAAATTTTGGAAGATGTAAAATACATATTTATTCTCATCAACAGTCCTGGAAGATCTTGCTGTTTGGTGCTATAAATTTAATATGTATTGGCTTCCTGCTGATGTGGTGCAGCTCTACAAACAGCATAGGTAAGTGGCTCTCTCATATTAAAACTACACCCAACTACCATGTGTTTCTTGTGAAGTTCCAGCATACTAAAAAAGCAAAGTTCAGCACGTAATGGAGTTAGGTGGCTACACAGCCAGGTTTGGAAAGTGCTTCCTTTTGATTTGCCACAGTCAGTTTAGAGTCATTTCTCGCAGGCAGGTGTGGATGGGTGAAGGTCCTTCAAAGTTTGCAAGGTTTTCCAGATCTGCTTTTTTTTTCCTTCCTTCCTTTCCTCTTTATCTTTAACATTGCAAATAAATAGACTTCTAAGCTAGTCCTCAAAGCTGTTTGTTGTATAAATAGTACCAGTGACATACAGAGACCCTCACTTGCAGTTGAATGAAGACATTTGTAGTGTGGCAAAACGCTTCTCCTATTCCAGGAATGCCCATTTTCAATATTTTGTATATCTGGTACTTTTGTATAGGGACTCCAAGATGCTTCCCATCATCTGTACTGAAAGTAGAATAATTTACATTTTAAATTTATGACATAGGTTTTCTTGCAGTTTTAAGATGGGTCAGAGAAGCAACACAAGTAAAAAAAAAATCTGTTTAACCTACTTACCACTGCAGTAATGCACATAAGAGATCTCTTGCTTTGGCAGATGATGTATCTCCTGACTTTTCTGTATGTAAGTTCTTGGTCACAAGCTTTTTTGTATCTGGCATTATGACATGCTTTATTAGAATTAGGATTGCCATAATCAACCTGTTTATGAAGTTAAATATATTGGGGCGTTTAGGATATTCATATTATATACACATACAAAAGACAGAGAGACTTGCTTTATCAGTGGAGGCAGTTTATGTAGATAGAAGGTGAAAAAGAGCAGCACAAGAGAGACTTAAAAGAATACAAGTGATTTCTGCACTGAAAATTTATATTAAGTTTTAATGTTTGCTTTTTTTTTTACAGCTTTAACTGCTTACACATATTTGACAATCTTTGATCTTTTCAGGTGAGTTTTTTTCCCATTTAGTCTTACTGCTCATTTGTGTCTGTCTTTGTATATTTCTATGCATATTAAATTTAATTACAGATATGAATACATGCTATTTAGAGTCATCAGTATAGAAACGCTAATTGGTTTGCAGGTAGCTTAAATGAATATAAAATTGTATGTTACAGTAAATAGAGGATGAGAAACACCATAGTTGTATTGAGAATGGCTACTAACAAATCAGTTCAGTCACGGATTTCTCTGTGCAGATGCGTAACAGCATAAAACAGAATCTAGCATCAAACTGTTTTCTGGTGGTTCACTCAGAACATTTCCCTAATGCCACAGTCATTGGTTCTGAAGTATCCCTCAGTTTTAGCATCAGGAGACAAGGAGTATGTAATCCTCTTTCTGTTTCAAAATATTTCAAGAGCTAGATCCAATGCACTCTACCAATAAGGTCATTTGATATACTTAATATTTTCCCTGTTTCCTAGCAACATAATATTAAAACTACTTTAAGTATGGAAGTTTTGAACACTTTTGATAATATTGATAATACAGACATGAAATATATTAAATTCTTACCTGAGAAGCAGATCTGTAGCAGTGGTTTGGAACTACACTGCATAAAATGAATGGTTTTTTTTAATTATTAACTTACATTATCTTCGTTGATAAGCTTACTAGCTTATGAAAAGCAAGGATCAGCTATCTGTAGATTTTTTTGCCCACTACATACTATAGCTTATCTGACTGATAGTAAAACATTTATAAATAACAGCAGCAAACAGGAAGTAAGGAAAAGGAATGGTTGATATAGGCACAAAAATACTTAACCTGATCTTTGACTGCATTAGAATTGTGGTGTAGCTTTGATGAGTCTCACATTTTTCTTGGAATTTTTTGTCTGTTGAGTTTTGTCATCTGGACTCAAAATACTGTTTTCACCTTGGGGAAAGTTTTGGTGTATTTCTTGTTTGTATAGAATATTATTTTTTTTTTTTTTAGTTTTAGGAGAAGATGGAGTACCCCTGGCAGTGACATATTAGGTTAATTAGGGGACGGGCTAGAAGGTTATTATAACTCACAGCGATCTCTTTCTAGAGTTTTGATTTGCTGTAAGGGAGAGCAATGCTCAGTATTTCTGCTGCAAAAATAAATTTCTGGTTCTTTTATTTTTGTCATCTTCCTGGTTGTTTATAATAGTCTTACTAAGTATATGAATTTAGTTTTGTATATGAGCAGTATTATTTCCTCTACTTTTATTCCACGCAGCTGTGGATCAGGTTGTGAGGATGTGATTGTTCAGCAGCTGTGGGGATGAGTTCTTGATCCAGTCTGATTTAACATTGTCATTAATTAAGAAAGGGCTGCATAAAGGCACAGATGGCACTGAATCTGGGTGGGTTCCAATAAAAAAAAATTGTCCAGAGGGGTCAATAGAGGCAAAATAGGCAAAGGAAATGAGACTCATCCTAGAAAAATTCAGGCTAGTACCATGGGGATTAAATAATTGGAATTTCAGATGTTCAATATGAGAGAAAAACTTGGAAAGGAAATGGCAAGAGAGACCTGTGGCTGTCAGTGAATGGCCAGTTAGATTAGAGCTTGTGTAGATGAATGCAGGCAGAAAAAGTAAATGTTTTGGTAGACGAATTGTACTGTGGAAAAGAAAGGCAATACTTGGCATCTCCTGAGATTTATACTAGAGTGCTAAACCTAATTTATGGTATATCTCTAAAAGAAGAGTTATTGGGAGCTTTCTTCACTGTTTCACTGGGACACAAAGGAAGTGACACAAGTATGACAGTCCTGTCAACTTGCTTATCATGTTCCTTCTCATTTAAGTGGCCTTTCTCAGGTTACGGTATTTCTTGGCAAGTTGATAAAGCACACGTAATAGGAGCATTTACTGGGTGTCGAGTTTATATTTTCATAGGCTTTTGCTTTGTACATTTCACTACTACGTGTGACGTTACTATGTGTGCAACCAGACAGCATTAAAAGGATTTTCTCAAACCAGCTGGGATACCTGGTCTCACATGTTCCCTTTCAGAAAAATCCATGGAGTGCATGCAGACTAAACACTGCTTGTGCTGTTTTGTGTCAGAACCTCAGTGAAAAAATGCATTGCGTTTGGAGTTATGGTAAATTTGCTTTAGGCTGAGTGACGTTCTACACTGAAGAAGGCTGGTGGTAGCCTTTGTAAGCACAGCATGCAATAAGTATGGCATTAGGCTATCTCCTGGTGTAAGGAATTAGACTGACTACTATTCTGTGAAAATTATTTGCTATGCATTTTATGGGAACAGCTGAGACATCGTTGTGCAGTCTCAGTGTTATTCCCAAGCGCAACCTTTTCTGGATTCACTGGAACCCTCACTGTGACAGTGATGGAGGGGTTGAGTTCCTGGTATATTCCTTTGTTTAGTTCTGGTGGCTGAAGTATATATTTGTACATTATCCAGTTTGTAAAGGCTACAGTTACTTATCATGGTCTAATTCTCTCCCTTTTTTCAGTTTGGTAACGTGTCTAATAAGCTACTGGGTAATGATGAAGAAACCCAGTCCAGCCTATTCATTTGGGTAAGTACTAATAGAAGATTTAGTGTTGGATAATATAACGTTTGATATGTTGCTGACTATCATTGCCTGCTCCTCCTTAGCACCCATGACTAAAAAACTGTGTGTCAAAGACCCTAAAAATAAGGAGATCCAAGAGTGATGCTCTAAAGGACAGTTAGAGGATAGGGGAGGGACAGGAAAAAGAATTAAGAAATGCTTAATTCTGAGCTGTTTGTGATAAGTGGAGTGTTGGCATAAAAGAAATTGAAAATAATGCCTAATCCATAAAATTTCCAGTTTCTTCCCATCTGTTTACTCTTGAAAGAATTGGAAATAGTAGGTTTATCCTACTGGTTCCTGCACAGACCAGGATGCATTTGATGCATTGTTCAATGTTTCTAAACTGAATTCTCAAATTTCAGGTTTGAAAGGTTTGAAGTTCTAGCCGTATTTGCATCTACAGTTCTGGCACAGCTTGGTGCTCTTTTTATACTGAAAGAAAGGTAGGGCTATGTACCGTTTTCTTTGATTTTTTTGTCATGTATGAAGATGTTCCAGTCTGAGCAAAAGCATATGCATTCTACAAATGTACAGAGATACTGTAGAAAAAAGTTCAGATTTTTAAAAATATTGCTAAACCTTACTGTTCACTTATATTAGTTACACTACAGGTAGGCTTTAGTTGAAATTATAGGAAACAATAAATGTAATAATACAGCTTTCAGGGAAGACTCAATGTTCTTAAGAATAATATTTTCCAAAATGTTAGGTACTTCATTTAATGCATTTCCCTACACATCTTCACTTTTTAAGTTCATTAATAAATAAAACTCTTGTTAAAATTTTTTTTTCTTCAGTTACTTCACGAAGTAAAGCAACTTCATAATATATTAAGGATCTGAATGTTTACACTATCGACTTCATCAGTCCCTCAAAATTTGCTCAAGTATTAATTTGACATACCGTCTGTACTTGGAACCATTTGTATTTCAGGAAGTTAGACTAAAAAATTATCTTAGTCTTTAAAAATGAAGAGGCTTTTATTAACATCTGGAATTTAACACAAGGGCAGCATAGCTTCCATTTTTTCTGTTCAAGGGCTCAATTTTTTCTATAAAGGCCTATGTTAACAACTTAGCCATTTTATACTATACATTGGTCTGTCGTACGAACAATACACTGGAATGAATTCTAATAATGATGCACTGTCAAAGCCTCCAAGTTTTCAAACATCAATTTTAGGAAATTCCCAAAACTTATCATAGGTTTTTCTGTTACAGTTGAAGCTCATTCCTTATTTTACTGATGGGAAAGATTTGCATCTTCAACACAGTATCCCACATCTCCTTTATTTGGCCTAACTTAGTAAGAGACTTCAAGTCAGGGATTTCAGACTTAGTTTCTTGTGGTTGCCAACCCCGGTGGTGGCAGCAGCAGTATTTTTTGGTATGTTCATTTACAAGCATCTTTTTATTGTGTAGGCAGCATTTATAGTAGCTAGGACCTATGTGGCACAGTTCAGAAATAAGAAATCTAAATTACACCCTGCTTCTCTTCAGTGTTAAATGCTTTCATAATTTATAAAAACTGCTGTGCTTATTTAAGCAATTTGGGTTTTTTTAGTACTGTATCTGTCAGTTTTTGTTTACAAATGGCAGCTAATTCTTCAGAACTAAAAAATTATGCTTCAGGTATCAAAGGTTTATGGTATGAATATAACTCAAATTTTCAATTATTTTTATAGTGCAGAGCGGTTTCTGGAACAACCTGAGATACACACGTAAGAAATTATTTTGACATGTAAAGTGATAGTTTTTTCAGTGTCCATTAGTGTTTCTAATTCTTAATCTAGCATGCATTAATTATGCAAGTACATTTAACACCAAATTGATTTTGGTACCTTGGCATTTGTTTCAAACTACATGCAAGCTATATTGCAAACAGTTTCTTCAAGGTACAATTGAAATGTAATGTATACACTCTCTTAAATAATGATTTAACTATGTATTGCTGGTTTTGCTAGTTTAGTTACTCTCATTTCTTATGGAGGTCTCTTACGTAGGGGGGAAGGCTGCTGTGATCGTTAGGGAAGTGGAGGTGTTGCGAAGATGATGAAGACTAGAAAGAATATGGGGAATGGAAAAGGAGGTGTTACGGGGCAAAAGACTGGGACACGGCACGTATGGTGAAGTTGAAGTTCTTCTAGGAAAGGGTAGGGGCATAGGGCATAATTCCATAGGAAACTAAGCTTTTTTATCTCTACTGCTGAGGGAACAATGTATTTATACCTTCAAAGGACAAATATAAATGTGTATGCATGTATGCAGTTAGTTACGAACTGTGACTCAACGTTACGAACTTCATGTACAGCCTAATGTGATAACACTAATGTACGAAGTTCAGTGATCTCATATAACCCTAAAATGCCAATACACTGCCTGTTCTCATGCATTACACTAGTTTATCTTACTTTTGCTTTCAGTCTCAGTGAAAGATATTAAGCAGAGTATTTTGATATTGTTACTAGTAATTACAGCTTGATTTCATGTTTTGTGATGATGTGAAATTAAGGGACTTTTTTTTTTTCTTCTTCCTTAGGGGGCGACTGCTGGTTGGTACTTTCGTGGCTCTCTTTTTCAACTTATTTACAATGCTTTCCATTAGGAATAAGCCTTTTGCTTATGTATCTGAAGGTATGTGATAAATTAATCTATAACAAGAATTGGGAAAAGATTTTAATGTTCCTATTTTTATTAAGGTATAACTTGTCTGGTAACTTTCTTAACTAGCAGGTATATATTACTATTACCTCCATTAACATAACTTCATGCAGTTTAGAATTACTATCCAAACTTCAGCTCTAGTTTGCTTATAGGGCTCTCTCAGTAGTATGTAGTCATTAATATGATAAATTGAGTATCATTTTAATGCTGAAGTACCCTTTATTTTCATTCTTTTGGCTTCAACCAGTGAAAGTCATCTGACAGATATGAGAACTTTTAAGACATTTTATGGATATATTAATGGATTAAAAATAAATGAATGTAATAATTCGTCTTAATAGCTCTTTTAGCTGGGACTTTTTCACTGTGAAGTAGGCTTGCAATCATTTCTGCTAACTGTAAATTGATTGTAGTTATATATTATATAACAGATAATTGTGATGGTTATAATCAGCGATTACATTTGTATGTAATCATATGAGAGACAAGCATTTTATTTTTATTATTATTATTATTATTTAGCATTATTATTACTGCTAGAAAAGTCACATATTTGGGGTTTTTTTAAGTGACAGTGCATCTGTTGAGATACATTTATTCATTCAGAGTGTATTGGGTTCCTCCCTTAAAATAAAACTTTAAGTGTACTTCAAAATGGATACCTTTACTCATAGTAATTCTGCCTTCTTTCTTTTGCAGCTGCCAGCACAAGTTGGCTTCAGGAGCATGTTGCAGATCTTAGTAGAAGGTAAAGCTTTATAATGTTTTCCAAAATCGTTAGCTTATGGAAGGTGGTGGTGTTTTTCGTGTATAATAATGATTTGGATGGGCGTTGAGGCATAAAATGTTGTGTATTAGAGCTTTTAAAATAGCTTTACCTACTCTAGGTCTAGTGTACGAACTCTAGAGCAAACATTGTCTCTCGTATTTCACTGATACATCATTCTAATAGAAATACATCTTCTGCATAACTTTCCTCTTGAATGTGTTCACTACACTGTATGTAATTCTCCTTGGATGAGGTGAGGTAAATAGCTTTGTCCTGTGCAGGCTTGAACTGCATTTCTCTACAATCATTACCAGTAGTAATTTGTGTTTAGTTACTCCATGGAGTGAGCACATGACTAGAATGGTTGCGGTTTAATTGTGCTGTATGCAATAGGTTACTCACTGAAACATAGCTATGGAAACTCCTCACCTGTGCAGATGCAAACTGGAATGTCGGTGGCTTCCATGGGCTGAAGCAGTGTTGCTCATTCATCTTGGCTGTTAACTTTCTTGCTTGTATTGGACATCTGAATGCGAGATAACATTGTTTGCAAATAATTTTGTCAGATGTCAGAAATGTTTATTTTGAGCCGTACATGTTCTTCCAAGTACTTACGCTGTCAGTATCAAAAAATGCTAAACCATATTGTATAACATGTTAAGTACGCTGCAAAGCCCATCTATTTCTGCATGTTGTGATTTTTGTATATATTTGAGGAAATCAGAGAATGCTGGTTTGTTAAATAGAATTGATTTTATACGGGTATAAGGTATTATATCATCAGACCCAAATTCTGCAAAACAGCTTTGGAGGACTAACAACAGAGTTGCCCAACTACCTGGAGTTTCAGTGTAAAAAAACTCAAAAAACCTGTGAATAGCAATTGCAGACCCTAGCAGAGTTTTTCTTTAATGATGTAGTTACATGGAAGGACATGGATAAGTTGAAGGGCTCCCAGATCGAGTCTAGAATTACTACTGGGTTTTGAGATAACCTGTAGACAATTATGCCAACAATTAAAAAAAATACTAAAATTTTCTAGTGCATATACAGCTATTTCAGATGCGTTTTATGAAGCTGTGCTGATTACATAATATCTGCACCTGTATATAATTATGTTGATTAAAATTCTTACAGGAGCAGACCAGCACATGGTATCTAAACATAGGTTGGTTCTAAACTGAGCAGCAAAACATTTCCTGTTGTCTTTTCCTTTAAATTTTGCAGTATGTGACATGCACTGAAATTCACTGGGAAGTACAGAAACCCTTTTCTTTCTTCATCCTACCATTGATAGGAGATAAATATAAATAAATGACTTGTCCCACTGTTCCCTCATGGGTTGTTTGGTCTCCTCTTACTCAGCTAGCTGGTCTCCTCTCTCTTTGCAGAGGGAGTTAGTTAGCTTTGGCTTTGGAACACTTTTTCTTGGCAAGGTGGCAGATGGATTGAAGACTAGGGATATGCAAACCCCCCAAGATTTACACATATGTAATAGCAATACCTGAACCTGTGAAGTACTTGTGTGTAGCTAACATAGCTAGCTATGTTACCAGAAAATAAAAAGTAGCACAAGATAGGTATTTTAAAATGTAGAAAAACTGTATAAAGATTAGTGTAGTATAGCATTGTGTAAATGGGAAGATAGGATAGATTTAGAGCAAATCTAAGATGCAAGAGGTCAAGTATGAGTTTCAGATATGAGAGAGAATGTCACGTGGATCTAAACTTGATTAAATTTTGCTGACATCAGACTATTACGGAACTTTGAGTAGAATTAGAAGTGCCTTTTCAGTCCTCAGAGACATCATTTGCTGTGACTGCAAGGTGTATTTAAAGTCAAATGCTAAAATTGTGGGTGTAAATCTTTTGCATTTTGAAGTAACGATGAAGTTAGCTGACATCTGCTTTTTCTGGTTTGTTACAGTATTTGTGGAATCATCCCGGGATTGAGTAGCATCTTTCTGCCACGAATGAACCCTTTTGTCTTGATTGATATTGCTGGAGCTCTAGCTCTTTGCATCACATACATGCTCATTGAAATCAAGTACGTACAGTTGTTGTTTGAAAAAAAGTAACTCTCTTTGTATACAGTTATGGGAAATTGCGTTTTTTACATGAAATGACTGATCTCATCAAAAGCGGTATTTTGTAGGAATGGGACTGCAGGTTCATGAATATATACTTCTTTTTTGAAAGATGTGTAGTTCAAATGAGATTAGTATGTGTAATATTCTGTAAGTGCATATAATTTAAAAGAATGATAAAGAATAAAAAGAAAACTCCTATGCTTTTCAAAAATATGAATACCTGTTTTTCTTTATAATTGTTCTTTCTCTCTAGCAATTATTTCGCCGTAGACACAGCCTCTGCTATAGCAATTGCTTTGATGACATTTGGTACCATGTATCCCATGAGTGTCTACAGTGGAAAAGTACTACTCCAGGTAAGGCAATGTCACAAAATAAGGGTTTTTTTGTGGTTTCAGTTTTTTTAAATGCCCTTATTTAAAAACAAACACCACATAAAATATGTTTTAAGCATTTGAATAGAAAGTGTTCCAAGGGGAATTTGTGATGTGCTAGAAGAATTTTAAGGGCAGTAGAAATACGCATCATGAAGTTATAAGAATTTATTGCGTAATGCCATTGGTCTCTCATGGATCCAAACCAGACTAAAAGGCTCTCTTGCTTAATCAGGGGCAGTTACTTTTTATTCTAACTTTTTTCTTCTGCTTTGTTTTTTTTTTCTTAAAGACAACTCCACCTCATGTGATTGGCCAGTTAGATAAACTTCTTAGAGAGGTAAGTCAGTGTATAATACATGACACAGTGTGCACAGCTAACGTTAAATAAGTATTCAGGAACATGAAGAGTTTTTGTGAGTAGTCCAAGAAGATTGCTAAAAAATTGCTTTTTATACACTGTTTTTTAGCTGCATGTAGAAAATATGGATCTTGCTATCCAAGATGAATAATGTCATTCGGGTATCTGTAACAAATCTGCTGAAGTAGTGCAGGCTGGTGTTTATATTAATGAAATTCAAGCTACTATTGAAGAAGTTTACAAATGTGAGTTGGGGGAGGAAAAGGAGTACAGGCAGCTGTTGACTTGCATCCTATCAAGTTGAGAAAATGTTGCAGTTTCACAGCAAGAGTTACTTTAAATGAGTTACTTAAATCCACTTTTTTGATGGATTTGGATGTTTAAGTGTAGCAAAAGTACAGTAGATAAGCATTAGTGGCATGATTTACAGATATCATGTATTCTGTAGTATGTAGTAAGCTTTTATTTCGCTACTGAAAATGCTGTATTATTCAGGTATGTGTAAAAGTACATTTCTAAAAGGATTTGAAATAGTATTTCTAATTTATTTTCATGTTTCTGGATGTTTGTGTAAAATTAGGTTTCAACTTTGGATGGTGTCTTGGAAGTTCGAAATGAGCATTTCTGGACGTTAGGTTTTGGCACTTTGGTAAGTTATGTCTTTATTGTCTTGTTAGCCTTTAAAAAGGAGTTGTCAGTTACTACTTTAGATTTTTTATTTAAATAAAGTAAGATAATTCTTCTGAAATCTTAAATATAAAAAAGAAATTGATGAAAGCAGTACTCAGTTCTGTGATTTATTGCAAAATTTCTCCCTGTCCTTTATTTTTTGTTAAAGCTTTGTTGTTGGTTAATATTATTTATGTATATTGCAGCTCTAGATTAAAGCATGCATTTTGCAACTGTAGAATTGCTTTTGTATTTTGGCAGTGAAGAAACCCCCAGACATTTTTCAGATGGCATATTATTGTAAATTGTCTCAGAGGGGAGAAAAAGAAAACTGTAAACGCTCAGGTACCAAAGGTCTACAGTAGAATCATACTTTTTCAGCATTTCTGGGGATGGGGGTGGAAAAAAACCATCTACAGTTGTGTACTGTAAGCTGAAAGAAATTAAGCGGGGTTTTTTTTTGTGATACAGAATGATCACATAGAACTCAATTATTTCTAAGTTGATGCAGGTATGTTGTCACAGCCAGAAAATTAAGACTTCTGGAACTCTTTTTCTCTTTTTCTGACTTCGTCCAGTATATATATCTCTATATATCTATATATATAACAAGCCGTGAACTGTGTTCTTTATCAAATATGAACTGGAAAAGCATGTGAGGGATTGTTTTTTGTCCTGTTCTCTTCTGCAGCAATAGTTCCAGGTAAATGAGACAGTGTTACTGAGAGGAAAGCAGGGGCAGCCCACAGTTACATGCGTGTCCAGGGAAAACTAGTCTGAGTTGCACAAGGGGCGTTGCCCTGTTCTTCCTAATGGTCCTGATTTGAGCGTGCCTTCCATGCGTGTTGTACTCTTGTCTGCTCCAACAGCACAGTGATGACCTTTTCCTGAAACTGGAACATTGAGTTTGTCTGCACTTTGCTCTTGTTTGGGGCTGCTTTTTTTCCCAGCTGTTGCCTTTCCTTTCCTGCCATCGTATGTTGTATTTACAGTTTGGTTTTAAGACTCAGTCTTCCTGAATGATGATCTTGATGTGTTCATAAGAGATCAATGCATTAGGAAAGATCAAAATGTATCCTAATTATGGAATTATTTAGTACGTTTCTCAATTTAGTCAGTAGTCTCCACTGCAAAAGGTCTTTGTGTAATTCTCTGCAGGATAACTTACCTCTTCTTGAATGCATATGGAGAATCTTTATTGAAGCAACAGTTAACAGCCAACTTATTTTTATCACTTTCTAGGCTGGATCAGTACATGTCCGAATTCGGAGAGATGCAAATGAACAAATGGTACTTGCCCATGTCACTAACAGATTATACACATTGGTCTCTACCTTGACTGTTCAGATTTTCAAAGATGACTGGATCAGACCTACCTTATCATCTGTGCCTATTGCAAACAATATTCTGAACCTTTCGGATCATCATATTATTCCAATGCCATCTTTGAAAGCTGCTGATAATTTGAACCCTGTTACATCCACTCCAGCTAAGCCCAGCAGCCCACCGCCAGAATTTTCTTTTAATACACCAGGCAAAAATGTGAGTCCAGTCATCCTTTTAAACACTCAGACAAGGCCCTACGGATTGGGCTTTAATCATGGATCCGCACCCTACAGCAGTGTACTCAATCAAGGATTTGGAATACCGGGAATGGGAGCAACTCAAGGATTCAGAACTGGTTTTCTAAATGTCCCAAGCAGATATGGAACAAACGCTCGTGGTCAACCTCGACCATAATAAACACTGTTATTTATTGTACTTAAGGGTATTGACTTAATTCTTTTATTACCCAATTTTTATAAACATTTGGAATGTCAGATCATTCTAAATGGCTGGGAACAAGTGCATTGTTCATATTCATGAAATGGTTAAATTGCAGTTTTTTCTTTGCATCGGCGGTAGACTGTGTAATACCACAAATATTTTCCAGACTTAAAATACTTTACAGGTAGTTTTTATAGAGTGTCTATTTCTATTCAGCTTTTTATTCACTTTTCTTTATTTTCCCAAGAATGTGTTGAGGTATAGCACAACTCCATAAGAGAGTAAAATTGTGACCAGGTAGCAATTTTTCTTCTAATGAGAATTGCTTGCGGAATGGCTGAGAGAATAGGAAATTGCAGAAATACAAGTCCCCATTTTTGGAGATGTTTTGCTGTATTAAGCCATCTTTTGGCAAAGTCACAATTAGGTTTTGGTTGCAAAAATCCGTCAGTATTCATATTGTGGCCATTGTGAAGACAATCTGGCATTTCAGATTATAATTAATAATTAATTTTGTGAGACCGTGTTTTTACATTTTTATTGATGCTTTTATAGAAATTCAGGTGGTTCAGCAACCATTTTCTAGTTGTAAGTATTCCATGTTCATCTCTGATATTTCTTCCTTTCTGGTTTAACTGCAAAATTATTTAGCAATATACTGGGAAATAAACTATTTCAAACTTAAGGTTTTACAAGCACCTCTTTTTACGATTAACCCTATTTAAAATACAGAGCAGATGGCTGTATTGTTTCTGAAGCCAGTATTTCATTTTTGACTAGAAAGTATTCTCTGATTCGATTGTGACTTTGTATTTTTCTGTAGTTTCAGGGGAAAAAGTATCTATTTATATTCCTGGTTTATATCCAGACTACAGGTCAGTGATCACTGACAGTTCTTAGTCATTGCTAAAGCACTTAACCTTTGGGGCATGCTTGGAACAAGACTGCCTAACTTGTCTCTGTTTCTGCATTATTGTTCTACTGTACATCTAGAAAGCCATATTTCTTCAGGGCCTTTCTTGGAGAGCTCTTCCCTCTGCTGTCTTTTTCTTTACTGCTCTGTTAACACAGAAAGGCCTTTTAGAAATACTTCATTTTTTTCTGTTCTCCTGTGCAGTATGTATCTCTTCATTCCCAAGCCAATACCTTCTCTGCATCTCTTGGCTGTTGAGGAATGGGTTGCCCGTTCCTGTTGTTTCACTTGCAACTCAGGGTGCTATATATTGGCTTCCACCTTGTTAATCTGTATACTAAGTCTTTCCATTTGTCCGGGGTGGTTATATGGAACTGTACTATCTCAGGGACTCCAAAGATATTGATATGTTACCTGAAGATAATGGATTTGGTAGAGAAATCTTTCTCATGTGGAACTGAGTTGAGAAAACAGCCTTCATTTGAATTTTAAAGATCTGTGGCCTCTTCACACTGGCTGAGGATTTATTTTTCTGCATAACGACATGGCTTTACTCTTTCTTTTTTTTCCCCCTCCACTACCTGTGTTTCTTGCTCCAATGCATGGAGGAGGGCATCACTTTGCAAACAAAGCAAGGTGACGTTCTGCATGATGGAGTTTTGCTGAGATGTTTTAGGCTGAGAGTAGTGCCCAGCCTGCCACTGGTGTACTGTCTGAGTAAGCTACAAGTAGGGAATCTAGTTCTGTACTTTATCTGCAGCAAGAGTAATAGTTTCACTGCTGTGTTCGAAAATGTAATGATCTAGAAAACTTGCATTTAAAAATTCCAATGAACTTGTAACGATTGGCTGTGTTTCTATGAGGTCAGCATTAGCTCAGTAATCACCTTTGTTTCATTACTCTGTCTTTATGTGTAGTCTATTACACGTGCCATTGCTGCATGGATATTCACTGAAGTACAGAACACTTGAACAGATTCTCTGTACCTTTTGGGTGCTGAACTAGACTGCACTCTCTTACAGCTTCTGCACCACCTTAGAGTCAGCAGAATGTTTACAATATACTACTCTCGTGTGGCCTATTTAAGAATTGTTCCTTACTCTGATTTCATAACCAAACACTTGCCCTTTTTCTGACATTTTAAATACATTGTATTATATTGATTGCATGCCTACTTGTTTTTAGTAGAAAATTAAAGCTCCATTTTATTAAAAAATGAAGCTGATCTTTGATTTAAAATGAGAAGGGAGAATGAGAATCCCAGAATTCCGAGTGCAATATAATCACTTTAACAAAATTATTTTTTGAGTGATTGTTTACAATATATATGTGCAGATGATAAAGATTCTTTTAGAGATTAGAACAGCTTTTTAGCTGCTTTATTGTTATGAATATATTAAGAATATTTGTTAAATCATCACAGAGTAAAATGTCTCCTTTTATACGAGGAAAATAAAATCAGTATCATCCTTAAATGACAAGGAAGAAGTGGTAATTTGTGTACAAGATTTTATAGTTATCTTTTTATACATATTGTTTAAGTGATGCTCTCGGGTGATATTTCAGTCTCAATGAGCAGCTGTCTGAAACTTCGGAACTGTGTTGCTGCGTCTGCTACCAATGTAGACTGGGTCTTTGTAATAATTCTACAGAAAGCATTTTCACTGCATTTTGTCTTTTCTAATTTTACTTTGCTGTTAGGTGGTCACAATCTAAATGTTTATTTGAAAAGTGGTGAATAAGAATTGCTAATTTATATCATCTTCACTCCTAGTGATAGGAATGCTGCCCCAGCTAGAGAAAAAAGAGGACTGATACTCACTATCATTTCTGTCGACCAGAGGATTTGGCGTTGTTATCCCCTTAACTTGTTCCAGCTGGGATTGCATAGGATCACTTCACTTGTAGGTAAATGCATCAGGCTTTAGAGAATTTGAGGGGCATGTACCATTACTTAGGCTTAAGATTTTTGTGAAAAACTGCATTGTCCTGATATAAAAGGAGCTAGAGCACCTACTACAATACAAATAACTGATGTAATATGGGCAGGTTTTTTGCAGTTTTACCTATTGAGTAGTGGCTGCTGAGTTCATTCTGTTCTGCCTTCCCTTCGCCCTGGTAATAACCACATACACTTTTAGGAGGGCTTGACGAGCCAGCGACAGCCTCTTGTGGGTGGTAGATTGATGATTTTTAATTATTTTTTTTTTCACCTATGACTTGAGATGTAGCAAATCCTATTCAAGCTGTGCAGCAATTCTGTTGATTTGTGTAATGAGATCAGCTGAAGTCCATCAGTTGATTTCTGATCCTACTGATCTGGATACTTAGTGATATTCAGTGTTGAAACTGAGAGTGGTAGAGATACCAGTCCTGATCTTTTGACTTGTATTTTTTGTTTCCTGATTGTTTTATTAAATGGCTAGACTTTCTCCTACCTGCTTGTTCTCCACTGCCTTAAGTAGCAGTGAGAACCCACCTTGCACAATGTCTTTGCTTTACTGATTACTACTTCAGGTTCTTGTGCTTTTGGGAGCTAAGATACTTGGATTCACGTGGTTACTGGGCTGATATAAGTTTTCCTTCCAGCAGTTATTTTTTAAATGAATGATGGATCATATCAATTGGTAAGATGATGACCCTCCCTTCTTTAAGTAAACCTTCTTCTGGGCTTACATCTGGTTGAAATGGCCCCTCTTTTTCTGTCCTAAAAAAATCCCACCCAAACCCAAAAACCTAAGGGGAAAAAAAAACCAACCAAGCCTCTTCATGTTTCGAGAACCATTGAATCATAGTACACCAACCTGTATCTTACTTCTTTGAACTAAGTAAACATAACTCAAGAACTGCATGCCAGAGATCTGGTGTACTACATGGCTAAACTATAATTTCGACTAACTCAAACAGAGATTTTTAAAAATTAAGCTTTTCCCAGTTACAACAATCCTCTGATCCTACATTTCATAATGAAGCCTATTTTAAGTTAACTTTCAAATTCTTGAAGCAGAGTAGCAGTGCACGCTGCAAAAGCATACTGTGTTTTTCAGAGGCCCTGCAAGTATGAAGTATCATAAGAGTTCACCAGTAAAAATGAAATTAGCCACACAAACTTATGTTTAATATTTCTGCATATAGCCATTTTGTTACCTTCTTTGCCACTGAGGAAGGTGCAGTAGGTGCCTTATACTGCTCAGAAGTCAGTTGAAACTTCAGAAGATTTAATTCAGTTGTTTAGAGTGTTTTCTAATGGGCTGAAGTAGAGGAAAATATGATCATGAAGAGTTAAATAGCTTTGATGTATTTACACAGATGTACAGTAATACTGAAAATAAACACATCTGTCCAATTTTTAGAATTTTCATTGCATTCTATTTCAGAAGTTGCATGCAAAATAGAAACATTTCTCACAAATGTTGGAAGTGATGGGGAAAAAAAATGCTTTTGGTTCATCTTGAGCAACAAAACTAGATTGAATTTCATTTTCAGGCTGTCCTGTAACAGTAAAATCTTACAATTTTGCATTGCTGTAAATACCTATTTCTATTGTGACACTAAAATATGTATGTAAATATTGTCTTAGGTTCAGAAATGTTTACTTTAGAAAACTGTTAAAATACAGGCCAAACCTGATACGTCTCCAGCTTCATAGCTGTTTTTTTTTTTTTTTTTAAATCTCTTTGCCCAGGATAGATCTTCCTAATGGAAGAAGTTCGGAGCAGTAAAATACTGGCTTGTTTTTTTTTTTCCTAGTTCATCCTCTACCAGCTTAATTTTTAATTATTTTCTTTTCTTCACATGCTCTCATCTTTTTCTCACCAGTGGCAACCTAATTCTGGAGATACCTTCTTTTGGTTTCTCCTATTCATTTCATTCCAGGCTAGATTTTTGCCTGAGTGTTATACTAAATTTATTGAATTCTAGTAAGGAGTGTAAAAGCACAGGGTTGTTAAACTGATGAGTATTTTTTTCTGATACAGGCTGTGGCTTGACCTTGCTTTTTGGTGCTTAAATTGTCATCTTGCTTCTGACTCTCATATTTATTTTACTCTCGATAGATAGCACTTTGCCTTTAAAATTAGATTTATATAAAACTATAGTTTCTAAAGTGATCACTTGCCTAGTATGATTAGTTCTGTTGTAATCTGTACTAAAAACAGCAGGGGTTTTTATTTTATTTTGTGTCAAATTTTCAGTGATTCTCACATGGATGGATGGTGTGTGCTGGGGCATTGCTCCCATGCACCACCTTCTCCTCTGTATATATCTCCTATGTTGCAGTCAAATCACAAAGGGAACTCCCACATACCTTCCTCTTAGCATCACTCCCCACCACCCTTCTCCGTCAAAAAGTATCCAACAAACGACAGGAAAAAAATTGAATTTGGGTTATTTCTCTGTTTCCTGGTGGCTTGCTGTCTGTGGACAAGAGCCCTTGCAGCACTCCTTGTAAGGGAAGGAGGAGAGGGAGCAGAGAGGATTAAAAAACCTTTCTGTGCGTCAGGAGTTCCAGCAGCTCATTTCAGGATGAGGTAGTTTAGTGCAACCTGAAGTAGATGCTTGTTTTAGTGTAATTTTTGCCTGTTTTGATAATGTGTTATAAACTTCCATTGCTGAACACTGCAGAAGTTGGTCAGACCTTGTAAAAACTGTAGTTAACACTTATGTTGGGAGGCATTTCCTTCTGGGATCTTAATATGTGACATAAAACGGAGATAACAATCTGGAAAAATTCTAGGGTTTTTTTATTCAGAGGTAAGACATGGAAAGATCAAATTCTTTCCAGGCTGAAACTAATTATTATTTAATGCTATCTTATTTGGCTACATGGGACATTGGGCCAGGAACAGCTGAATCAATAATCGGTCTGGCAAGAGCTATCACTATATTTTGCTTTGCTTTAGTGCTCTCCGGTGCAATTAAATAGCAAATGTGAAGGTGGGCAAACACTATTTAGAATGGAGTACGATTTGTACATTTTATCTATCACAGGTTTAGATATTCCAGTACAAACACTTGCAGGATTTTGCTGAGATTGTCGATAGTGGTTTTGTCAAGGTTTTCTTCTGTGTCCTCCATGGTATGCCATACTGCAGGAAAAGGGGATGGAATCAGATGTAGGACTGGAACCCCTATAAGGAGGAATGAAATTTGGAAAAGAAATATTGGAGAAGTTCTGTTAAGCCAATGGATATGTCACCATTTCGCAATAGAGTCAGGTAACTACTCAATAAGCTGACTTTAGGGGACTGTGTATCACTGCAGTTTCCTTTTACCTTTTTTTGGTTTTTTTTTGAAGCTTGTGAGTGCAGCCCATCCATTTCATTGTGTGTTTCCTATAATTGTCCTTTTCTTTGAGTACATTTGCCTCCTTTCTTTTTTTTTTTTTTTCTTTTTTAAAGGCATTTGTAGCTAGTAGTTTTACTGTGATATTTGCTTTTTGGTTTCTTGAGATCCTTTGCGTTGTAGGGGTTGGTACCATGTTTAGGAGCTATGGAAGGGCAGAGAAACCACTGCAGCTCCCCAAACTGAAAACTGATTACCATGTTCTTGTGACAGTGTTAAGGTTGAGCACTTTTTCAGGCATTTTTTTAGTCCTCTCCATAAATGGTGTCTGTATTTTTACTCTGTAAAATAGAACCACTGTTATTCTCAGATAAAAGAACTTCCACTTGAAAGGATCTGTAGCACTGCATATATATATATATATGTACATCAAGCCACCACATACTGCAACTTTCAGGTAAAAGAGGAGTTAAATCAGACTCCTGCTTCCTGATTGCTTTTTTGGGGGAGCATTGTTTCTCTCCAGCCTCTTCCCTGTTTTACTACTTTTCCTCTCTCATTTTTTCAGCTGCATAACACTAAGGAATCTGTTTTCTTCACTAGGTGTTGATCATGTTATTAGAAAAGGTTTTGAAGTGTAGTCATTTTTTCCCATATTAACTTCTCCCGTGTAGGATTTTTGATATCCCTGGACATGGATATGATGGCTGTGTTGGTTTTGTTGGACCTGGGTCCTGCCTTGGTGTGAAAAATGAAAGATTCATGGAGTAGAAGAGCCATTGAACCAGAGACAGTAACCATAGCTCAATGAAGAGAGCACTCGCTTAGAAGTGGTGTGGCTGGTCTTGTGCCTGCTTCCAGAGCTGTGTGTGCATTTGGCGTTACCCAGTAGTTAACAGAGCATAAGCAATGGTAAAATGAGGGGCTGGATATGAGGATGCATCCCTCCTTTCCCAAGTAGTTACCCTCTTTGTTGAACTAGTGTTACATTCCTTTTTGGTAAACTCTTCTCTAGCAATGTGACTCTTGTAAGTCCTTGCTGTACAGTGGAAAACTTCGATCAGAAGCATTTACTGTATCTAATAGATAGTAGATGTATTAGATACATCTAAGTTTTGGAGATGCTCTGCTGCGTGCTTGAACCAAGAAGGACATCAAATCCACATCTTGAACCTGGACAAGTGCTTTAATCACTAACCTGTATCTTGACCAGGTGGCAGCAGTAGTACAACTGCTTTCCCTTTCTTTGATTGCATCCCAAAGGAAAATAATGAACACAAAGTCGAGGCTATGGTGTAGGTGTCTGCCAGGAGTAATGCTTAGTTAGGGAATCCTACTTGCAGGTGTGTGCCTAATTCCAGGAAGGATTTCAGGGATATTGTGTCCTTTGCTATTTCTCCCTCAAGCTGACAGCTGTGAAATCTCTGTTCTCTTCAGGGAATGAGGATGTCTGATTTCAGTATGTGAGTTTTTGCATGAGCCAGTGCCTGAAAATTGACACAGGTAAATAGTGAGCATTACTGTAACGTTGACAACAGATCTTTAGAGATTTTTCTTGTCTTTGAAGATACAACCTTTGAGTGTTTCAATGCTCCTAGACATAGTAACTAGGTGGCTAGTGTGGTATATAGTGATATCCCACTGGATCAGAGTGGCTTATCTTCGCGGGACACTACTGCTGACAGAAATTTCCATTATCTCTGTGTCATTGGAGCTGTGCTTGTGCAAAATGATGTTTCACCACTGCTTTTTTTGGGGTATGTTTTTTTCAAAGCTGTGACTCTTGGTGTGAGTAAAATTGGATTTGGAAGCCTCAAGTTGGGGCAAATAAGCTTGAAAAATAGGATCATATGCACTTGCTAATTCACTAAATGATGTATTTGTTACTGAACTTATACTTTAAAATAGAAAAGCTTCCAGTACCTCTTAACAAAAATGGAACGTGGTCATCTTCAACCAAGCCACGATGTAAATTAGTCCGGAAATACTGCTGTTCAACAAGGTGATTCTTCAAAAGATTCATGTTGTGTAGCTCCTGCTCTGTAATTGACAATGAAAGTGATTATTACAACTTTTGGACGATATGAGGCATGTTAGCACATTTGAATTATTTTTCCTCTGAAATGGAAGCTTTTTCCATCAAAGAAGATAAAGGAGTTGGTGCCTGTTTTTCGCGTTTGTTTCACACTTAGAAGATCTCAAGCCAAGTGCAAGGTCCTGCAGCTCGGTCAGTATCCATACCCACTGGGGGATGCTGGGATTAGAGCCGCCCCATGGAGGCAGAAATGCCAGACATGAGGTGGCAACACAGGCTGGCAGCCCAGAGATCCAGCCGGATCCCAGGCGGCACCACCAGCAGGACACCGGAGGGGATTCTGCCCCTCTGCTCTGGTGAGACCCACCTGGGAGTCCTGCATTTGGTCTTGGCAGTGTTAGGTTTACATTTGGACTTGGTGATCTCAAAATAATTTTCCAACCTAAATTACTCTATGGTTGGTGCTATTACTATTATTTTACGGAAGTGAGAACTAAAACACAGAAGTGAAGCGGTTCCCAAGAGCTGCAGAGTGACACTCAGTCATAAAATCTGTTTCGTGGTCTGGGAATCTTCATTAGTTATTTTATGAATTAAATATTAAAATATTCACATAGGTTTAAGATGCACAAAATTTAACATGTACATTATTAAATATCATAACTGTAAAACAGAAAAGTAATCTAAAAATCTGATTTACAGAACTTAATGCATTCAGAAACTATGAACTAAATTTTCAAATTCACCAAAAGCCTGTACTCCTTACCGATTGCTTGAAGCCTCTGAAACCATCGGATAGTGTTTGGAAAATAATTGGGAAAGATTGGGTTTGGTGCACCAATTAAATCCAGTAGTACAAGCAGGTCCTACAGAAGAAAATAATCTTTAATACAGAATTCTTTATGTTACTACAACACCAGCAGCAGCAGCAATAATGAAACCCGGTGGTGTCTGTACAGAAACTGGGCCTTTTGATAGCTCTGGTCAAAGCTCTAGCTTTTCTGTCGTGGTGCCTGAAAAGAATTCATTAGCAGAACCCAATTCCGATCAGATGCATTTTGCTGTCTTTCTGAGGAGGAAAAAGGTAGGCCAGTTCTCTGCTCTCAAGCTGGAGCAGACTTCGTTGCTTTGTTTGCACTTTGTGTGTTATATTCCTTTAAAAGAAAAACTATGGGAGGTGGGGAGAAAGAAAAGGAAATTGCTTCTTCCCCGGAGAACAACAAAGTCTGTCAAGGGATAGACATTTTATGAGTCACAAGATCCAGTGACAGAAGAAAAGTGTCTCAGCAGCGAGTAGGGAAACTGGAAGGCAGGAAGGAGAAGGGAGCAGACAAACAGAATGTTAGTAGGAATCGAAGGGAAATAAGGAGCTCACTGTAGCTTAGTGCTGAGCTAAAGGAGATTTGTTCATAGACTGATCCTGTGTCCATGCTCTTTCCTAATCACTTGGAATTATCTCTCTTGAAGATGGTGCATATCCTAGTTTATATTCCAATAAATTTGTGTATTTTGATTTTCCTATGATGACTCCTCATAGTTGCATGGAGAAGCTCAGAGCAGATTAATCTGAAAAGCTCTTGTCAACTCTCTATTTTAGTACATCTCATAACATTTCCACAAGCCTGTTTCTTCCTTTAACTTTGGTCGGGTTCATGGTCTCTTGGGAATTTGGCTGATTCCTTGCTAATTAAATATAAAAAAAATGCAATTTATTATTAGTCATTAGGGAGGTGAAAGCCACTTACTATGCCCTGTAGCTGGTTTGTGGTTGTTGAACCAGGTGGATGTGGAGTGGATGCCATTTTTTGAGCTAAATGTTGCGATCCATAGAGGGAATCGGAAGGGGACCACCGGACAAAAGCTTCTTCACCATCAAAAAAAATGAGCTGAAGTGAAAGGTCTGGTCTTGATGTTGAGCTGGTCTGTTGGAGGAAGTTAAAAGTAACATAACTCATTCTGGCCAGACCATTAAATAAAGGGCAAATACTGTAGTCATAAAAGCAACATCAGTAGGGGTATATTTTCAAGGTACCCTATGCAGACCTTCCTATGGCTGTTAAACACAGGTTATGGTGTAATAGTGGTAGCAATCAGTTGTTATTATTATTTGTCTAGCATGTTCTCCAGTCTGGTATCATTTTGGTTCTTGGTTAAAAGTTTCACTCCTGACGTCAGTGGATATGAGCTGAGTATGTTGAGACAGGTCTGCAAAACCTGTCTCAGAAGCAATGAGGAGACATGTCAGCAACACCACCTGATCTGAGTGCTAATACTATTACATGATAGTGCCACAAAGGAGTAATATCTCTGCTACCCTTGTGCATCAGTGGAGGCCAGTTGTGTATTGGCTCTTTGAGGGACAAAGAGCAGTTAGTCAAGAGAAGAATGACCATTTATTTTCTTTCAGGGGGACTGGAAACCACCTAGGCGACTTTACCCTAAAACCAAAGCACAGAGAGTGGAGTAGATAATGCCCTTCCCTTTCAACAACCAAAAATATCACAGCAGTAAAAACAGAGAATATATACAACTCATGTATTTAAGGTCACAAAGGGGATATCTGTGTGAAATTTCTCCCCAGTGTAGAAGCTTTTTTTCTCCCTGTGTTTACTAACGGAAGCCTTGTTTGCACTGGCAGGGTTTCATAATAATCTACAACGGGGATAAACCCAGTTCAGCTCTGCTATAGGAACAGTTTTGGGAACTGTAGTCTTGGTAGTTGCCATTAATATTTTAAGCCCTCTATGAATTAACGTTATTTCAAGTGAAATTGCATGATGTGGTTAAAAAGGTGGGGTCACTGGCAACAGTCATGTCCTGTATGGGCTACAACTCCCAACAAACTGGAGCTGATCCAATATAAACAGTAGTGGAAAACTTCTATAAAATGTCGCTCACGTAGGCAAGATGATATTGATTATGCTCACAGTGATATATGGATTTCTCTAATGGCAATGCTTTGCTGCCCTTTGTCCTTTGCACAGGACAGCTCTTTTGATAGCAGTCATTTTGCATTGCATTCTGGAGGAAACTGTATTAATGCCATTTGAATTTTAGAAAGCAGTATTTGTAATTATTGTTATTACTAATACTGTTTAACACATTACCACAACTGAATAATGTAGAGAGATCTCTTTGTTCTTTAAT
This sequence comes from Calidris pugnax, assembly GCF_001431845.1. Taxonomy (NCBI): domain Eukaryota; kingdom Metazoa; phylum Chordata; class Aves; order Charadriiformes; family Scolopacidae; genus Calidris; species Calidris pugnax. The sequence goes on along the minus strand of NW_015090922.1, from coordinate 20,016,950 downwards.
TTTAAACTTACTCTATAGAACTGGAGAAATATCAAGATAAAAATCACAACTCCAAGTCAAAGTATAAATAGATTTGGCTGAAAACATTACAGTCTGTTATGCTACTATGAGCAGAGCAAAAAGGTCATAGCTAATGTATTAAGCAGATGGATCCCAAAGTATATTTTGTTAACAGACTGCGCAAATGGTAGCCTGTGCAAAGAAATTAGACTGCCTTTTTGTCAAATGCTGTCATCTCACACGATTAAGCCATTTAATCAAAAGATGATGTATTACTTGCAAAAAAATCCAGTCTTTAAGTCAGTGTGCAGGTTGTTTCATAAGTAGCCATCCGGCAAATTTATTCTAAATGAAGCTTCTAAATGAAAGCATCTGTATTACAAAAGTGCTTTTTTTTGTGACTAAAAACATTGGCGTATTCCTGATCTTCTAATTCTTAAATATTCTAGTGTCAGAGGGCACCAAATCAGTTGAAACAACTGCAATCAAGTAATCTTAACACCTGGGCTGAGTGTATTTTTGACACTTTGCAAAGCATTTGAGACCTTTTGCTGCAAAAGCTTTGTTAGTTTATGAAAAGTATTGTTCTGTAAATAGTAAATACTGAACCAGTAGATGGCACTCATGAATCTGTAATCCTACAAGTTTGTAATCCTACATGCTTTTAGAGCTAGTAGGATCAATAGATTTTTGTGCCGAGCAATGGCAGCACTTTGAAGCAGATTTTCATAGCGCAGGTACCACGGACTCATGATATTATACTATTACTTGACTGTTCTCCTGTACTCAGCCATCACTCACTTCATACATATAATTTTTATCATAATACGACAAAAAATTATCAATTTTCCAAATTGATAAAGGAAAACAAGAAAAGCTTGAAATCATCATGGGATGGAGGGACATGAGTGTAACTCTCCTGCACAGCAATTAGTTCGTTCATCTCCAAAAAAGAGTATAAGTGAGAGATTTTAAAAATGCAAGATTGAGAAAGCAACAAAACTTTGTCCATGACCCTAGATATTACTGGATACAACAGGAGCTTCTAAGTAGGGTTCTGTGCCTTTTAGATAGGAGTCTATGCTGAGTCTATGAAATGAAATGTATTATTAATGCATAATTTGTTATTTGTATATAGTATGTAGTTATTAGATATTTTTTAGATAGCCACCCTTTGCATAAGAAGTTTGACTGTGATAATGTACTCTAAAGCAGTAGATACGGATCTCTGTTCTGTTCTTCCTGAAGTCAATGGGAGTTTTACTATAGGCACAGCGATCAGAAAATCAGGCACACAGGCTGTGGGAGAGAACGTGAAGCGCCCTAAGTGCTATTGCTATTGCAAAACCAAAATGAAACAAGCCAACTACCTTGATTAACTGGAGCCTGTTATCCAGGGCACGTGCCAGCTCCAGTATCATAGCACAAGGCACGGCTGAATCAGTTGCTCCTACAAACACTCTCTCATCCCATTGTTGTCCAAAGAATTTCGAGTCATAGTGGCAAGCAAGTACTAGATGGCGTTTTGCAGAGGGGTTGAGAGTGCTGATAATATTTGAAAATGTTTGATATCCATATGGTGTGTATCTCTGAAATGTATCTTCTTCAATTTCCCAACCAGCCTGTAATTTTTGAAGACGGTGCTTGATGTGCTGCAATTAAAAAAAAAAAAAAAAATTAATATTGCTTGCTTCAAAAAGATGTTGCAGACGAACTGTCACTAGCTAGTAAATAATGGCACTTAAGCTTATTTCTGTAAGTTTTTGGTCTTTTTAAAAGATAAACTTTAAATATTTATGCAGTCCTGAGTAATGTGCTGCAGGCAATGCTGCTTTAGCAGGGAGCTGGACCAGGTGATCTCTAGAGGTCCCTTACAACTCTGACAATTCCATGATTCTGTGATAGCAAAACATGTAATGTCACTATATAAAGTAAGCAACATCTTTGCTACTTCAGGCTGTGATTGGCTCACTTGCTTTTCATTTCTCCCTGCTGTCTCTTGTCTTTGGAGTCTGAGGGTGCTTTGAATCATTGCCCATTAATAGGAAACATTAAGATCTTGATCTCTGAATTTTCCAGGCCAGTGTTTTTTCAGGTGTAACCAGGACACATTTAATGCTTACCTCTTCAAATCTGAACTCAGTTGTGTCATTAAATTAAATGTCTTTAAAACTGGCAGCTATTGTGGCTATTTTGACAATTAAGACACATAGATGCCACAGCAGCATTAAAAAAAAAAAAAGCTTTGTTTTTCTAACTCTATAAGAAATATGCCTTTCAAGTGGCATAAGTTGTTTACAAGGCTGTAAGAGACAGACAGTCTGAACAGTCTTTTAAAAAGGAAATCTGGTAAGTATAGTTCATGTAAAGATAAAAATGAATACTGTAAATACATAAAAGAGGTCATTCATTTTAGGTAACTTCCTACCTAAAGAGAGTGCCTCTAACTACCCCAGTTACACTTAATACAGAGTTCTGACTAACTATTATTGGAGGGCCATCTCTGTTGAGCAACTTATTTTTATAGGTCCCTAGAGTGCTTCTTCAAGGCAGATTCCTCTCTTTAAATAAACATTAGGAAAAGCCTCTAAGGGGAAAAAAGAAAACAGACTTTGAAGACTTGTCCTGTTCTTAGTGAAGTCGATGGGAATACTGCCATTAATTTTAGTGCTAGAACAAACTTCCATTTTGTTTGTGGTCACCCTCTGAAAGCTTTTAAGGCGTTGTATGGTCTATCTGCTATCTGTAGGCTGAGGAAAGGACGTCTGTTATGGATTAAGAGGAATATATAAGCCTGGATGTAGTTCCCAGCATGCACTATTCATGACTGTCGCTAGTCTTCTCCCTTGAAGGGGTTTGATGCATTTCCCGTGTCTTAAGAAATACATGTCATCCATTTCATCTCCATAATGCTTTGACAATAGAATACTTCTTTTTCCCTTTGGTGGATGTCTGCTTTAGTACATGCTGTTACCTTGTAACAGAATGATCCTGTTTTGAATAGGATTTGTGGTTTTCAAGCCTAGGCTCTGCTGGTTTTTTATTTTTCTCACTTTTTTTCCCCTTTCATTTGGCTGCCTTCCAGGGTATCACTAAAGAAACCACAAAACTAAATCGAGAGAGACACATGCATGTGCACACGCACACACAAAAAGCATAAAAAAGCTGCATTTTTCCAGTCTACCACTTGCAGAGTGGCAAATAAACTTATTGTAGTTAGGGTTATCTAGGAGCTGTTGAGTTCACTGCTTAAAGGTAGACGAGGGCTAGTGCTACGACTAAACCAGTGCTGTGCTTTGTCCTGTTGACCATCTAGGCTGCCAGCCAGTTTGGACCCCTCCAATCCCTTTTCGTGTTGATCCATCCATCTGAGGAAACACTACCGGGGAGTGTGTCAGCACAGGACCTCTCCAGAAAAGGGGTGGAGGGATGTAATTTATTCCATCCCCGTGTAGGGTCACAGGGAGTTTTAACCAGCGGCCAAAAGCCTGTGCACATGAGAAAATGGACAACTGCTGTGTTGTACTTAGGGTACCAAACCTGAAGTGAGCTTTTTAATTTAAAATGTATATTTAAGTATGATTTTTTTTTTCTTTCCATCATGCCATGCAGTCCCAGAAAATAATGTCAGCCGAAGTGCAAGCTGTGTCATATAGGCTCTATGCAGTCTAGACATGAACAATGATAGAGTTCATCCTAGCGAATGAAAGGAATGTGTCTGTCCCTGTAGTGGTCATTAATGGCACTACCAGAATATAAATAATAGATGTTCTTAGAGGTTTTCAGGAAGTGTTGTCTTACCTGTCGTACAACATAATTTCCTTGTGATCCTGAGTATCTTTCTATCAGGATAGGGCGCAAATCATTCTCCCACATTTCAGAAACATCTGTGTTTGCTGTGACTTTTTGAATGGCATCAGAATGTAAAATTCTTGGTTGGTGAGAATACTGTAGAAAGGAGAAAAAGGGAAAGATTGCTATAGCTATAACTATTACTAAACTTCTTAAATCATAGTTTTCTTCAGAATTACACTGTGTGATATATTGTGCTATTTTGATTAACTGACAACAAAAAGTATTCTTAAGAAAGCTTTTATCTCAAAAAATACTGACATTTTAAAGCTTTGTGGCTTCTGTATCTTTGATTTCCTTGCAAAATGTACTAGTATTAGAAGCACGGGAGAAATTTTTACCTACCAGCTGTAAAATGATGAACCCATGATTAGGTTCTCTCTTTTCTACATACATAGTGATGTCTGCAACTGTGCCACCTTCAAATGAGTTTGGGACTAAACGTCAGAAGCTTTATTTTTTGTACTAATATTTAGCTTTGTGCTGTGCCTACGTTATGATATGGGAGTATTGCAGAGAAAAACATAAGCTGGCTCAGTCTCGGAAAGAGTAAAGCTGTGTCATTGTGGTCTCTGCTCGCCGTGGTGTGATCGGTGTGACTACAGGTCATAGCACAGCTCATCTGGGGCTAGCTGGTAGACATCAGCTTTAGTGACACATAGGTTAACCTCAGAAGTGGCAGCTTGTCTCCTGTGGCAACAGCTAGCAGTGCTAGCTGCCTCCCCAGTAGCTTCCTTTCTGTTGCCCGAGCTTGGACCTTTGGAGCTATTTGAGACGACATAGAATACTTGCGACACCTCATGGGGCTGGCAAATATGTCAAAGGTGTGCAAGAGCCTTGTGCTGTTCTGGAGTGGTAGCTGAATGCCCGGTGGGCTCCCCAAGGACATCTCAAAAGCCCCTTTGGGCACCTGATTTGAACCTACCCAGTTCCTAGCAATTGTCTTCTCAGGAACTTCCTGAGTCACTCCTGTTTTTATAGATGCCTAATTTAGGCACTATAATAGGATGATCCTGTCATATCTATTCCTTATTTCTATGACAGAGGCTTCCCTCTACTCCTTTCTCCCACTGAAAAATCCCAGTCTGCTTATTTGTTCTTTTACCAGAGCTGCCGTACGTGATCGATCAGGTTGGCTGTCCTTCAGTGGTCCCCGTCTACCTCTTCCTTTTTGAGATGAGGAACGGGAGGGAAACTGGAACAGGAGTGCACCACAGCTTATAGTGTAGGATAATCGTATTTTTTATTCTATTCTTTTCCTTTCTTAAAACTGTTTAACAACTGGCTTGCTTTTGGGCTGCTGCTGCATCAAGCTGACATTTGCACAGATATATTTACTCTAACTCCATCATTGTATACCTTAACAAAAAAGAGAAATAACATTCCTCTTCCTTTCCCATTCATTCATGTGTGTCGCTTCCCATGACTGCTGAAACTGATTACTTGGGCAGAGAGTGTACCGATCTTGAGGTCTTCTGCAGTCCTGTATAATGACCTGTTATCTTAATTACCCTGACTGACAAATATTGTTAAAAAATGGGGTTTGCCTCACTATTTGTCTTCTTTTCTACTTCAGTTATGTATGTGCTGAGCAAAGCAGGCACCAGCACAAATATTTTCTAGACTTCACTGTAAGCATGTAATTCTACCCTTCTCTCTTGTCCCAACTGTTTATCTATGTGTGGACGTTTCTTCTAATCCCCTTCAGCTTACTTAGGGAAAATAAGTAGAGGGGAGACGCAAAGACACTGAATCCTATGATGCTGGTTTTAATATATTGTTTAAGTTTAAAGCTGAATTTTAAGACTGTGAGGACACCAAATTTTAGGATGTGCAGTTAACATTTTTCATGCTTGCAAATTTAGACATGGGTTAAAGAAAAATTGCATTTCATCTGGTATAAAGAAGAACTTTTACAAGTTTGGAAATTATATTTTAGAAGATGCATGAAATGTCTTTTGAAAGACTAAACATGTGATACAGTAGAATTTACACCAATGTAGAAAAGGCACAGATAAGAGAAAAAGTTGTCAGGGAGCTGTTCTGTTCAGGAGGAACAGGCTGTAACAGGAAAGTCCAAAGCTACGTGCCTCAGAAGAGTGTGGAAGGACAATTTAGTTAAGGAAGTTCAGAAAATATGCCTTCAGTTGAACAAGCAAAGGGCTTACTTAGAACATGGAATCATCTCGCTCCTAATGTAGAGCATGTCTGGTAATTGTGGTCATTGAATCACTTTGCAAAGAAACATTATTGAAGTACAAATGTATGAAAACTTCAGAAAAGAGGAATAAATTCCCATTTCTAATAACAGAGATCTTCAAATTTGGGAAGTGAGAGGAATTACAAAAGCTGTCATGAAATAAAAGGGAAGCAGAATGAGGTCTGTAGATGGCTCAGTCCTTACAGTGTTGGTCAATCTCTGTTTCCTCCATGGCCACGGCAGGGGGGCACAAGAATGACAGGGTTAGCACAGGGTACCACAAGACCTTTTGTACTAATCTGCATGAAATTGCAAGACTTCAACTTCTACAGGTAGCCCACACTTACCTTGCTTTTGGTATATTTCAGCTCAGTGCCAATGGAAGTTAACTTCCAACAACTCTTAAGTTTAGGACCTGATTCCTCCTCCTCCTCAATGAGAGGAGGAGGAGAAGGTCTGTATGCTGTAAGACTTTCAACTTGTGGCTCACACATCCCTTTAGGGAGGAGGAACAAAAGTTGTCAAGGGACAAGAATTTGATGAGGAAGAGGAAGTGGTTGTTGGTTAGTGCCTGCAGGGGCTGAGGAGTTCAGATGTTCGGGTTCTGCGGTTAGATACTATTTCCAGCACTGGCGAGCAGATTGACTGGCTGGAATGGAATGGGGTAAAGAGGGTACTGGTGTGGCTCAAGGGGGCTGAAAAGAAAAGGAGACTGGGGCTACACGCTTGTACGTTGACTAATATGACTAAAGACTTAGCCTCGCATATTCTTATTTATGTATTATGCATACTACAGATGTATTATGTTACAGATATGTAGCCTATACATGATATATATAGTAAGATACCATTAATAGAAAATTTCTCTTAGAAAAAAAAGCCACACCAAAAGACCCACAAACCCAACACTTATTTGAATGGGGAGTGAATAAAATCGAGGAGAAAGGGAATGACTAAGGGGAAGCGAGTGGAACTGTATGAGGGAAGGTTCGTTTTGTCAGCTGGACTCTGATCTATTGGTGCAGAGAAGGGTGCACTGATCAGCGGAGTTCAGTCAGTGCTGGCTGAACTTTGAGTTCCCCTCTTCTACAAACACCTGGGGATGGGCCCTAGAAGTATATTTTCCATTTGGAAATTCCTGAACCCCTTAATTTAATGTAATTTGCAGTTGTACTCTCTCCTGTGTTCCATGTGGTTTAGTTCTTCACAAAGAAACTATGTTAGTATCTCGTAATTGACCACTAAGAGTTGTTACACACAGAAATCAGGGGTTTACTGCCTGTTGCTGTTTCATTAAATGTTATCTCCAGACTGCTTTTTTTGACTAGATCACACAACATTTTGAATTAAAAGCAATATGGTATGGCTCTACGACCATCGTATCCTTTCCAAACAATTTTTCAGTAGCTATCAACACCATCCCTACTTGTTTTTCGTAGCAAAATGTGCATCACTGCTGGAAGAACTATTTGTTTTCTCAAACCAAGTCACTGTCCTCTGAATCACCGTGATCACGTTGAAAATTGGGGTATAATAGAATGTTCCATGGAACATCATTTCGGATTTTGCCCCCTCTCGTGCTGCTTGGGTTTTCCCTTAAACTGACTAACTGCCCCTGGCAAAGCTCCATGGCTCCAGCTGCCCCTCCGCAGGCGGCATCGCCGGCATGGCACACGTGTGGAGAAGGATTGCTTCCCGCAGCCGTCACCGGGGGTGAGCGGGGAGCCATGTTGCCCATCCTCACCTCCCGCACACCCGCGGCCGGCATTCCCGCTGCCGGCGGGACGGCAGGAGGCTGCCCGGGGGGCGCGAACCGCCGCCCGCCCCCGGCGACCGTGCGGAGAGGCGAGGAGAGCCTCGGGAACGCAAACGTGACCCACCTTCTCCAGGGTCCACTCTGCTGCGGGGTCCCGGCCGTCCACCAGGTGCAGGCAGGCGGCGGCGGTGAGGCACAGTGCCCCGAGCAGGCGGGAAGCCCCCTCGCCCCCCGCCATCCCTCTCCCCGGGGGCGGGCAGGGGAGAGCCAGGCCCGGTGCGGGCGGAGGGAAGGAGGCTGCTGCAGGAGCGGGCGGTGGCCGTTGCAGCCGCAGCACCGCCAGCCTCTCCCCGCTCGTCTCCCCTCCGAAATGAGCCCGGTCCCTGGCACCACGTCAGCAGTGCCCGCAGGGCTGCCTGCGACCAGCCCGCCTCTCCTCCTCCTCCTCCTCCTCCTCTTCCTCCCCCGGGAAGCTCGCAGGGGCTGGCGATTTGCACCGTGAGAAAAGCCGTATCCTGCGGTTTCCCCTGAAAACTCCTTTTGTGCTCCCAGGGATGGCGTGGGGATGAATGGGGGCTCCCCGTGATGAGCTCGGAGCCTTTGAAGGTGGATGGGGAGCTCCGGGCTCCGTCTGTGCAGCGGCTCCGGGCGCCAGCTGGGAATGGGCCTTGGTCAGTGCTCCTTACTGGTGACCGGTCTGAAATGAGTATTTGCGAAGGGTCTTGAAAGGCAAAGGCCTATAGAATGGCAAAGTTGTTTAATTTATTACTTTATAAGCTCTTCTTATGATCTCTTTTAGGCCTGAAATGACAATGCTTGCTATGATGACAATTGTGTCTTCGGGCATCTTAAATTCTGTAATTATATTGTTAACTACCAATGAAGCAAAATTTCTGGTGAGGCAATATTTTGCAATAGACCGATTGAAATGATTAAACTGAACAGATAAGCTTTTGAGCACAGCAGCCCTTCTTTAGGTCATTTGACATCACCATCCTCACTCTGCGGTGTTGTAGAAAACATCTGACTCTTCTGTATCACAGATAATCCATTATAAAGTCTCTCCAATTTTTACATCATTCTTAAAGTTCAGACATAATGCTAAAACAAATTGAAAGGGAAAAAAACAACAACCACATAGAATGAAGAAAGGAAGGAGGAAGGGAAGGAGCAGGAGTAATCACCTTGTGGCTCTTCAGCCTCAGGCTAAAAAGCTTCATCCTGGAAACTACAGCTTTGCAAGTATTCAAAGCTTCTGTGAGCATAATATTGCAGAAAGCGAGCAATTTGTTCATTTGCAGACTCTTGACCCAGATTCCACAGATTTCCTAGAAAAGCTGATGGATCTGCTGCCCAGCATACTGATGGGATCTCTGGTGGTAATAGTTTTACTGCAAATTCAGCATCCTTCTAGCTGGTAGTAAGAATGTGGCTGTATCCCTCTTTTTCATATATGGCGAAAAAAAGAGTTTATTTTCCCCCACAAAAGTCCACCCATTGGCTTTGTTAGGAAATTGTTCCAAATGCAAAGCCAAGTCCCTGGTGAATAGGGAGAAATGGGCAATCATTTGCTTACCAAGAAGACTCAGCATGGTTTACAGGTTCTTAGGCAAAAGCCCTGGCATGTCAGCAAAGATCAAGCCATGGGAAATTAGTCTAAATCCACCTGCCAAGGTGACAGTGATACCAACAGGACTACACGACAGAGCAAAAATCTGTTGCCCCTCCATCAGATTTCCTGTGGTTGACTGTATAATTCAAATGCTGGACAAAATTTCTGAGTGATTTTCCAGGGTTGTCATACAATTTAGCAGAAAACAAAAACAAAAACAAAAACAAACAAACAAAAACCCCAAAAAACAATAGCTACAGGAGAAATTTTCCAGGAATATAAGCTTGATTGAGGACTAGCTAACATTGTTTTCCCCAAAGGGATTGTGGTCACCCTGAGGGCTACAGTTCTTTGATAGCTTATGGGTTTGGCAAGCGTAAAGTCTTCTTAAGGCAGTGTTGATCTCACCTCCATGGGAAACACTAATAAAAATGTAGGTGCTGAACCAGATGTGTAGAGAGATCGAACAGGATTTTTTAAAGGTGTTTTACTTTCAAAATTTGGAGGGGGGATCTTCCTCCCCTTCCCCTCATAACCACCCCAGAAAGTCCATTGTCTCATGGTATAAAGAAGACTGAAAGAGAAAAAATTAGAATGTATTGAAATGTAGCAGAAATCAGAGCAGTTCACAGCTGAAAAGAGAATTACATAACTATTTTAAAAAATAATAGACAAGGTTAAAAAAAAAAGTAATGTAAGGTGAGGAACATTTTTTTTCCCCAGGGATTTATAATAGAAGAACATGTGGTTTAGTCCTACTCCATGCTACCAAATAGAAAAGATGTCAACAAATTGATCAGTGTTCTCTTTTATACATTTTCAATAGTTCGTTTATTACCATGAAAAATCAAATAGATGTAATCAGATATCATCTACAGGGAAAGAAAAAAAAAAAAAAAAAAGGTAGTTCATTTGAAGAAAAGCATACATTGTGAAAATATCATCTGTGCCTCGCTCCTTTCCTGTAACCCTGTTGATGTGACAGTGCCATCTACTGAAGTGCCGAAGGATGGCCGTTAGAGACAGCACTGTGGAAGGCTTTTCTGTGTGCTGGCACTGCAATGTATCAGCCTTTCAGCTCAAACTGCCCCTGGGGAGCCGAGGCTGCGGGCTCTGACCTTCCCTTGGTGTTCTCTCTGAGAAATGCACCGTGGAATGCTGCGCGCCTAATGCACGCCTGGTTTCTCAACAAGGGGGTCTCCTGCACCTTCCACTGGTTCAAATACAATTTTGAGGCTCAGCTCTTTCAACTGGCAGGCCCGTGGGAGGGAGAGGAGAGTAAGTGTCGTTTGTTGTATTTTGAATCTGCCTAATATAAGGCAATTTTGTGCCTGAGCTATGGCTGATGTGCCAGCAGGGGTAAGCCAGCAGTTAGAATACAGTCTGAGATTTCCAGTGTTTGGCAGCCCCGGGTGCTGCATATCCAGAAATCCATAGACAGCTCCTACAGCCCAGGGGGAAAAGGTGGTGGGGCTGGTGTTCACTAAGAAGCACACGGGCCTGCAGGTGCCTGGTTCTTATGTGTGTCCTGAGGACTTAAGTGACTATTCATCCCTGTCCACTCGTCCACAGCTGATCTCTGTGGGGTTTGGAATGGAGCCTTTATCATGCTGTGGAAGTACCGCACTTCGTGATTCAGGTTCTGTTTCCATAGGCTCATGTACTCACCAAGTTTTACTAAATGAAATGCACAGGTAAATCCTAAACGCTTATATAGGGAAATAACTTTGTTTATTTCAGAGTCAGTACAATAGGTTTCTATGGTGTGAATGAGGCTGCCCACCCAGCGGGTGCAAGGATTTGTAAGATCATTCTTTAAGCTAGTGGGGGGTAAGTGAATGCTAAAAGGTCAATTGCATATAATGAATAATATAAATATATACTTTATTTTCAGTGTATTTATACTAAGGTGAATTTTGATTCTGTGTTTTTTAAGTCTATACTAAACTTTTCACTGTGTTGTTGGAGGTGGATTGTAGGACAAAGTTCAGCTAAGGGCTCAAACCGAGACGATGAGGTAATTCAGAGACACATCCACAGTTCAGGATTTTATCCAAACCAAACCTGAACTCCTAACTCTTTTTCAGTTCTCTTACAAGGGAGAGTAAATGCCGAGACGATGAGGTAATTCAGAGACACATCCACAGTTCAGGATTTTATCCAAACCAAACCTGAACTCCTAACTCTTTTTCAGTTCTCTTACAAGGGAGAGTAAATGAGACCATGAACTGGAAAAAAAAAAAAAAAGAAAAATAAAAGAAAAGCATTTTGACATTTTGTCCGTAGAGATATTAGTTCCTCTTTTTGCAAGAGTTTCTTGCAGATCTTGCAAATCTTGAATGGGGGCATTTGGTCTCCAAGATCACTGTCAAAAGCAGTGAAAAATAATCATAGCAACACATGCCTATGGAATTTCTCAGACAAATGCACCAGTCAAGTCTCCCAGGACATTGCCTTCTTTGTAACCCAGTTAGATGATTTGAGAATATTACAAACATCAGATTGGTGAATAGATTTTGTTATAAAGTTTCCATTTTCAGATACAAAATATCCAAATGCTATTGGCATTCATTTCAAACTGGAAAAACTTTACATATTTTTTTGAGTTATAAAACAGTTGTTCCAAATGCATGCATTTTGTCTGTATAGACCTAGTGGTCCATACAGAATGAAAACCATTTTTTTTTTATTATAAAAGCAAATAAATACAATAAAAATTACCCCTATTTCCTGATATCTTGTAGCTGTAAGAGAGAGCAATTTGTGAAGTGCAGCTGTCTTCAGTAGGGAAAGCTCTGAGCTGTGAAAACAAGCTAGCCATCTGAGGGAACGATGTGGGCTCCAAAACAAGATGAAGAACTTTGATGAAATCCACAGGAAATCACTAATGATGGTAGTCACAAAAATAACAAACCTAACAAACCAGAGTGCTCGCCCTGTCAGCTGGTGCAGACGGCTAATGCTGTCACGATGCTGTGCTATGGAGTCACACAAGGTCAGCTGTGCGGTACAGATGTATGTGTTGCTCTATACACAGACGCTGAAATGCAGAGCTGCTTTCAGATGTGTTTTACTCAGAGGTCTTTAGAAACAGAACAGTTTTGGGATGCTGTAGGAGTATTTGTTTAGTAGAAAGTACCATCAGCCCAAATACTTATAGCAGTTTGCTTTGTCTGATGCTGTTCTGTGTTCTGTAGAAATTGATTTTAACTAATCCATCTTCTGCTCTAATTTATGAAAAAGCAGCTATTATGGCTTAGGGCAGCAAATTAAATGGCTTCAACCCTATTGGATGGTATAAAGCTGAGCTTCTTTACAAAGAAGTATAATCGTTGCCCAGTGACTGTTAATACCTAATATCCATCTGGTATCATCCATAAACAGCTATTTTTAGGGCTGCTACTCAGAATGTGAGAAGCTTGCTGCACTTTAAATACTTTAGCGTATGACTCCTTGCTGTGCTAAACATCAAAAATCATGTTTATGGAGGCAAGCTCTATGTTTACAGTGGTGGCGTGTGGGAGTCCCACTTTAGAGGAAAAAGGAAACGAAGATTGCTCAGTTATCTGGTACAGAGCTTTGGCAAGAACATCCTCTATTCATGGAATAGCCTTCATTAAAAAGTCCCGGGTGTTTTTTAGCATTCAAAACCAGTTAAAAGCAGAATCAACCATTAACTGCTACAGTTTTAGTTTAAAGTAGTTCCAGATTTTGACAAGGAGCAACTTTTATTTATCAAATAAACTGGCTCCAGTCAGAACGTGGACCTGGTTACGCTCTGTAGCAGCTGCACTGCATGAAGGTTTGATGCAAAATAGGGTGAAGTGGAAAGACTCCACTCAGTGTCAGCGGGTTTTAGGCCAGGCCTCAGGAGTATAAGATGAAGGAAATGAGAAACGTACGTTACAAACAGCACTATAAATGACAAAGCACTAATCTGCTTCTCCATCTGCGTCTCACTGAGCTGAGAATTAGAAGCCTTTGAATTTCCGTTGACAGTTTCTCTTTTCCAAGTGTTTTCGGTCTGGTATATAATTTAAACTTCAGTAACTTCTTATGGTAGTGGGTATTATTTTAAGACTCATACGCAGAAATTGAATCCAAACTCAAGACAGAAGATTATGTGCCGCCTTTTAACAGGGAGCTTTAGGGCTGGACGGAGGTTAGAAATGCAGTTTTGCCTTGTGACCAGTTTTATTTAGCACTTTTGCTAAACACGTGTTTGCTGAACATCTTGCGTGCAGAGATTTGCTGATGATGCAAGACTGGCATCATTAACGCAGAGCAGGAAGACGGGATTTGGGTGAATCAGAGTATTAGAAGGAGGGGGAGGCTGTAGGGTAGTAGCAGAGCGGGACAGCCATGTCCGGAAGGGCCTGGAGAGCTTCTGTGGTAAGCGACAAGCCCATCGCTGGGGGCCACCAAGAGAGGCACGGGGCCCGGCAGGCACACTGCTCGCAGAGAGCCTTGTCGAGCTGCTGGGTCGGAGCGGCCATGGGAAAGCCCGACGTGATCCTGTGACACACCAGGTCAAGTATTTCCTGTGCAGAGATGAAGGGCCCGGACCGAGGCCCTGGGGAGGTCTCCGTGGGGGCCACCCACGCCCCGGAAAGGTGAACTGAAAGTGGCGCAGACGGAGAGAAGGGCTGCGGCAGACCGCCGGGCAGCGCGGCAGGCCCGGGGCGCTCCCTGAGGGACAGCGGGGAGGGCGGAGGAGCTGTGGAAACCCGCGGCCGGAGCTGGCACCACCGCCAGCGGGTGCGAACTGGCGCCGAACCAAGTTTTTGGCACCGACGGACAGGCGTTTGGGGCCGGAGGAGCGAGGCGAGGGCGGCGGGGCCACAGAGACGGAGCGCGAGCAGCCGCCGCGGGGGCGGCCGCCCCCCGCCGTCCCGTTAGCGGTTCAGGGCAGCAACCGCCACGGGCAAGAAAACTAACGGAAACTCTGGCGGCCGGGCCTGCGCATGCGCCGCCTCGCTCTCTGGGCTCTCTCGCTGGCGCGGGGCGCGCCGGGGCGTGTAGTTCGCCAGCGCGCGGCGCCCCGGGTCGGAGAGGGGCTGCGGGACTACAGCTCCCGGCAGCCCCCGCGGCGCAGCCCGTCCCGTCCCGGGCAGCTCTTGGTGTGTGCGGGGAGCCGCGGGGCTGCGCGGCGGGTGAGATGCGCGCGAGGCAGCTGCGGGCCGGGGGCAGCCGGCGTGTGTCGGGAGCGCAGGTGAGGGCGGCGGCGGCGGGACCGTGTGTGGGAGGCAGCCGCTGGGACCGGGAGCCCGGGAGGGGGCGGGGGCCGGGCCCGTCGCGCCGGGGAAGGGCGGGGGCGGACTCGGAAAGTTCCTGCCGCGGCGGGAGCGGCGACGTCGCCGCCGCTGCTGTTGACCCCAGCGAGGGCCCTGCCCCGGGAGGTTGCGGAGGGGGTAGACCCCCCGTTGCCCCCCGGCGGGAGGGGAAGCGGCGTCGCGGCGGCAGCTCCGCCCTGACGCGGGGGTGCCCCGGGGTGGGGGCGACGGGCCGAGGCCACATCATCTCCGGAGAGCGGCGCCGCGGGGAGCTGTGCCGGCAGGGGCGGGTCGCCCGGCGGGGATTTAAACCTGGGAGGGACGGGACGGGGCGGGCGGTTGCCAGCGGCCGGCCCGGACGGGGCTGCGTGACCCGCGGCAGGCAGCACGCATCCCGCCGGCGGCTCCTCCGCCGGTGCCGTCCGCCCCGCTCCAGCCCGGCCCGTGGCGGCGGGGGGGCCGCTCCTCCGCCCGCGATCCCGGCCCTGGCACCTGTGGGCGGCCCCGGGGCAGCGGCTACAGTCCTTCCCGCAGGAACTAGGCTCCCCCGGGGGTAAGAAGGGGGAGAGGAGCCGCTCCGAGCGGGGCTGGAAGGTCCGTGTCGTGCCGAGCCGGGGGGAAAGGAAGGGGAATTGCGGCAGATGCCGGAGAAGCTGCCCGGGAGCTGCTCGGTGTGGGGGCAGCCCCGGAGGGGAGGGGAGGGTCAGCGCCGGAGCAGGCTGGAAAGCCGACTGCGAGCTGTGCGGCAAGGGCAGATGGGCTCCCTTCAGAGCCCTGGGGTCTCTCTGCCTTTTGAGGTGTAGGAGGTTGTTTTTTTCATATTTGTATAAATATAGACTCGTGAGATTGACTTTAAATTTCAATATGCACTTATTTCTACTTGGTATGCAGACATGGTTTGTCCTGATTGTAAATTGAGCAGTTTCTATGGTTTTCCGTTCTTAGAAATATCCATTCCTTTCCTAGCAAGTAGGAAAAATAAACTTTTGTGCAAATACACCTGGTATGAAAAGGCTTTGTAAGTGCAAATGTGTTGTGCTTTTGGTAAATATAATTAACATTCTAATTAGGCAGCTGTAGGTGAGCTTTCACAGCGCGTTATTGCTGTCTGAATTAAACTTGCTCATTAGTTCTTCACATTAGTTCTTTGACGTTTTATGGCTTTTCCACTTTATGTTGGTTAGATGTTACTGGTTTTTAATTCAGATCCACCCCGATGGCTTGGTATTTGCTGTCTGTGGTATCTATGAGAAGTGAGGGAGAGAAAAGCAGTATGTAGAAAACAGAAATAAGTCATCTTTAAGTGAAGTTGAAGGCACTGTGAAGCTGCTTGCTTGAGAAAGGCGCTTAAATGTTACTGTTCCTGCCCTTATTCTTCCTGTTTATGACCTTCATCTGTATCGTGTTTAGTGTGTTCTTTAAGGCAGAAGTTGTCTTTTCAGGTGTTGATGTAAATGTCCAGCAACTCTTTGAGCATTTAAAGACAACAGTTTGTAGATACCTATGCTGAAAATCCAGAAGGTATCAATTTGTTCTCTCTTCTGGAGCCCCCGTTAGGAATTTCGATCAGAGAACCAAGAGCTTGCTTTCCTTCCAGTATTGCAATTCATGTACCTCTGTTTCCTTACCTGCCTTTTAGAATGCAGTGGCAGTGGGATTGTGAGCTATTACATTGGTAAATACCAGGAGTGCGTAATCTATTAAATGGACTGTTTTACTGGTTAACAGCCTTATTTCTAGTAAGGACAGTTTATATTGTGTATGATAAGATGTGGCATTTATTTTCTAAAATGTCATGTCATTTAATTTCAAGGGAGGGTTGAAGGAGGAGGGAGCCAGATTCTTTTCAGTGGTTCCCAGTGAGAGGACGAGGGGCAACGGGCACAAGTTGGAACATAAGAGGTTCCACTCAAATATGAGGAGAAACTTCTTCACGGTGAGGGTGACGGAGCCCTGGAACAGGCTGCCCAGGGAGGGTGTGGAGTCCCCTTCTTTGGAGATTTTCAAGACCTGCCTGGATGCAGTCCTGAGTAGCATGCTCTAGCTCTAGGCAATCCTGCTTCAGTAGGGGAGTTGGACTAGATGATCTCTATGGTCCCTTCCAACTCTAAAAAATTCAGTGAAATTCAGTGAAATCTTAGTAATACTTTTCCTGAGATTTTTGTATGCAAGGGAAGGAAAAAATAAATGATCTTATTGGTTTTGGTGTCCTGTATGGATCTAGGCTCTGTCAAAAACTGTTAGCAATATGTAGTGTCTATGTATTTGAAGCACTTCTGCATTCACAGCTAACTTTGTGTGGCAGAAGTTGCATGAGAAATCTCAAAATGATTCTTTTTGAGCATTTCAGTTGCTTGTGAAATGCTTGAAATATCAAATCAGGTAGCACAGCATCTTGTAACAAACATTTTGAGCCTGTGCTCGTGAAATGATTTATTTTAAAAGGTTGTTGCAGACTTGCTTTTTTAATCAGATGTGTGAGCTTTAAAAGATTCGCCCCCACCCCCCCCCCCCCCCCCCCCCTTTTTTTTTTTTAAACTGGGAGGTTTAAAAATTGTCCCCCCCCCCCCCCCCCCTCCCCGCCCAAAGGAACCAATACTCAATTGTATGCTATGCATATCTTCCTACGGTCAGAATTTATGCAAGGTGTTCTTAAGTTGTCTTAAATAAAAGTATTAAAATAGTATCCTGACTACGTGTTACATAGAAGTTTTTTGAGTCCTGACATGTTTTTTTTGGACATTTCAATGCATTTTAATACATTTCCCTCCATACCCACCAACTTCTTATGATACACCTACAGAGCAAAACTGTCTTCTACTGTCTGGTCCTGCCCCCTCCTTAGGCTCTAAATGTTTTGCTCTGCTACATTATTGTTAATTAAAAGATGTGGTAACATTGGGTAGTGTTAGATCAGATTTGTCTTGTGTATTACACAGAGGCAAAACAGTGAAGTTCAAGTTATAAGTATAAAATGTTACTAACGTAAGGTATTTGAATACAAGGAATTGATGATCCTGCTGTGTCAAAGCAGAGTGGTTATGACATAGCTATGCAATTTTATGCATTTCATGTGAAATAACATCTTTATCTTCTCCCTTATAGGTGGAGTGCAACGTTTCAAAATGCTGGAGATTATCTGGGTGAAGCTAGAGATTACATTTAACGTGATGGTGTCTTCAGACATTCTGCTCCTGCATTTCATGAGCTAAAATATTTCATTAAAATGAAATCAGATACCTTCACTGATCTCCAAGTTAACTGTGTCCTGTGAATTCAGAGAAGACTTTCT
The DNA here is from genome assembly GCF_001431845.1 of Calidris pugnax. NCBI lineage: Eukaryota > Metazoa > Chordata > Aves > Charadriiformes > Scolopacidae > Calidris > Calidris pugnax. Next base: position 19,998,965 of record NW_015090922.1, on the reverse strand, counting down.
GAAGGAGGAATAGATTCATCACATACATGGACTTCTGTTGTTGCTCAAGGATACACTTTTCCATTCTAAAAGGCTATCTACATGAAGATGACTTTGCATTTAAGATACGATCTGTGGAATTAGGTGCATAAGGATACTTTTAATGAGTTACCAACGTTTATTTCCATCTGTGTTTCCAGCTTTTTTTTTTTAATACATAAAAATGAAGGACAAGTATAAAACAGCAGAGGTGTTGTCTTTCTGTGAGGCCTTTATGTAAGCCTCTGTTGTCCGGACGTGGTGCTAAAGGACAGGCAGTCTGCTTTTGATCAGCTGATTGTAGCTGTGGAAAGAGAACCTTTAATTTTAAAGTAACTTACCGCTGAAATTATTTTACTCTTTGGTTTGCACAGAATGAAAGGGAAAAATAAGTTTTACTGGTCAGGGGTGTTTTACTGAACTAAGAAAGGGAAAGTGACATTATCGTTGTTTTCATTTCAAACCAAGAACTGACAACGTATTTTTCTTAGAATTTGACTACTAGGGAGATCTTGACAGAGTAAAGCAAGTCAGATGTCAGCAAACGACTCTTCTCCCCCATCCTTACAGAAGTTTTCCCCACCTACGTGTCATGCTGCTGCACCACAAACCCCAACTTTGTCTTCAAGTCCCCAGTCGGGGCTCTCCAGTCGACTCTCCAATGGCAGTTTCAGTACCCAGAGCCTCACCAACTCCCGGGGCTCTATGCATGGGGTCTCCTTCCTTCTGCAGATTGGTCTTACGCGAGAGACTGTCACCATTGAAGCTCAGGAACTGTCCCTCTCTGCTGTTAAAGACCTCGTGTGCTCTATAGTTTACCAGAAGGTATGGTATAACACTACCCTCCTCTCCTGATACCCAGCTCCTGATGAGTTGTTTTGTAACAGGCTGCTAGTAATAACAGCGTGTGACTGGAATATGCCCAGAGTTTGGTGCAGTGACAAAGATCCACGTTAGATGATTGCAGTTACGCACAAAGAAATTTTCCTAACTCCCAAACCAGAAGCTTTTCACTTACAAGGAGTAAAATGTCCTTTTACTTTCTTGCTCGTGAAATGTAGTAAAAGGAGATGGCAGTAGTAAGTTTTCTGTGAGAATTAGTTTTCACAATACGAGGAATATGTTTTTTCCTTGCCGTGATTGTTACTGATACTTTAGGTTACTAGTTTGTGCTTGCTATTGTTAAGGAGTATTCCTGCAACAGTATAGCCAGGCACGATGAAAGGGCCAATTGTGGCTACAGAAACGCGCTGCATGAAGAGCTGCTTGATGCTGGCTTTTCTTTTTGTTTCTAGTTAATAATTAAAACCCCCACCAAACACCTAATACTGCCCTAGTATTGTTTTTCCACATAAGGAATACGTACATTGCTCTTTTATGGGAGGACTATTACCAGCAACATCTCTCTTAAGAGAGGGTCAACCAAGAAATAAAAAAATCTTGGCATCCTTTTCAAATGTGTCTTGGTTAAGCTGTTGCAAGGTCTGACTCTCTAGGAAGGAAATAACATCGATCTTGCTGTTTTTGCATCCAAGTTTTATCTTTATTTAGGTTAGGTAGCTTATATCCTACTAAGCAACCTTAAAAGTAGTTAACAATGTTTCATAAAATAATGAAGACATAATTGCTCTTTTTGCTCAAGGCCAAGGGTGGATGAGAGGGAGGGAGTTGAAGGTAGATTCTTTTGTAGGGAATTGTTTTCTTCATGTCTTTCATTGTTGTAATTTGGTATTTATGGTTGATCTAGTTTTATTAGGTGGTTCTTTTTTACTTAATAGCTTGAAGGAAAGTAAATGCAAACATTATATGAACTCTCATTTGCATATGCTCGTGTATCTTCTTTCCCATCTCACAACTTACTGCATCTTCCATTTTTTTACAAAAGAGTTGGCAAGCAATCTGATTTCATAATAATTTTTTGGGCAACCAAAATGTAGTTCAGTGTGTTAGCTCCTTTCTGAAGAGACAAATTATTTAGGTCAATTTTTTTTTTTTGACTATGCGTGTTAGGTGCACTTTTTTGCAGCCATTTTAGGGGCCGCTTTTTCTTTCTGTATCAACTCCTTCTCTTTGCATCTGCATATTTCCTGTCTTCTATCTTAAAGATGAAAACAAATACATTCACGCTTCTTTTTCTTTTTCCTTTCTGTTCTTTTGGCAGGCTCAGCTACAAGCTTAGCTCAAGTTCTTGTTACAGCTCAAGAAACTTCTTACATGCTGAGCATTATCTACTGCAAAACTGATGAGGATTTCACAATCAGTTTTCTCTTTTGTCTGTCTGATTCAGTTTATGCTCACTTGCAGCTGGTGCTACCAGCAAATTACTGCTCAGTGAGAGCACGTTTGCAGGCGGCAAACCGATCAGGAAACAACCTTGTGTGGTGGATTCATCTTTCATAAGTAGTTTTGCAGCCAGTGCATGAGTGGCAACGTCCTCCCTCCACCCTATATTTGCAACAGTATGTCATGCCATAACTTTTTTTTCTTTTCTCTTAGATCTGGTGACTGTTGCAAGCATATTAAATATTCTAGTCTTAATATATAGATTGTTTTGTATTTATGTGAAAATTGTGAGCTGTATTCTTCTGTCTGTTGGCATGAATATGGCTGCCTGTTTTTTCCATTTGAAAGCTTTGAAGCTACTGGGTATGCCTTTAAGATTCAAGAGTGTTAAAGCTTCCCTTTCTTCTGGTACTCCACAGCCTGCTTTAACTGTCTTTTCTTGACTTGTTCCTGGCTCTCAACTTCAGGGTACGGTATAGTTTGTTCTTGTGATAGTTCTGTAGTTCGCAGTATCTAGTTACTGTTGCACTTCAGTGAAAAAAGAGAAGTATCTTTTTTCACTTGGAATCATTTGTAGTTTTTCTTCTTATTTGGGTGGTATCTTTACTGAAATTAAATGGAAGTTTCCTTATTTTTAATAGCGCTTTTAAATCATATTTCAGACTTGCATTTCTCTACATATCTGGAACAAAAAAAAGTTTCAGGTGTCCTTCCTCATTTGCTTGGGAGCTTGAACTGCGAGGCTACAATCACGGTATCAAAAACGTTGATCAGGACTTAGAGCAGACCTTTGAGGAGGCTGGATTTTATCCTTTGTAAAAATAATTACAGCATCTTCCAGAGGTTTTCAGAAAAATAACATATGCCTTACCTTTATTTCTTTCAGGGGAATTAATCAACGGGGGGAAATCCAATCCTGCAAAAGACAGTGTTGGAGAGCAGTTTAGTTAGGAAATAAGTACTGTGTTTACCTAATGTGTTTTCATAGCACTTTCTGTATTGCCAGTCTTGCTGTATTGTTGATGGTCAACTGTGCTTCCTGCTTTGGACACTGCTGTTTGGTGTAGTTTGTTCAGGTTTTGCAGAAAGGTAATTAAAAGTAGCATCAGCAGAACTGAAACTAGAGGCATGTGCCTGCGAGGAGAGCGAGATGAGTAATGCAAATATTTGCTGTGTCTCTTAGCTCTGTTAAAAATGTTCAAAGCGTCAGGAGAGGAGCAAAACCTTTTTTTGAATTTTAAAATTAAATTTGGGGAGCACTATCTTAGGGGTATTGTATATTGAAATGCTTAATAGAAGTCCCCAGAAAACCCAAAATTTAGACTTTATAGGAATGCTTCAAAAGATTCTTGGTTATAGGCTTACCTGCTCTGTTCATTACTTATCCAGATTGCTGTATTTTAAAGTACCGGACATACAGTTCTCAGGGAGAGTCTGAAGAGGAACTGAAACATGAACAGATTTGACTGCTGGAATAGAGGGAGTGTGCTTAGAAGCAGAAAAATGTGTAGCATAAGTTGCAGATGGACAGTGTGTGTCCTTGCACAATGATCAGATATCGCAGAGGCAAGTTGTTAATCCTGTTTTGTGTTTAAATACTGTTCTTCATTCCTCCCATAAGAGGACATGAAGTAGAACATAGGTTTTAATGGCTTGAAACTAGAAACTCATATGTGGTGATGCTCCACTGCCTGCAAACTGAGAACTATAAGCATGCTATAAATGCTTTATTCTAGCTTATTTATTTTTTTCTAGTTAAACTAATAGCTATAAATGAGAAACATTTGATTGTTCTGTGGTATTACTTGTATAGTATCAGTACCTGCAAGATTTATCAAAACTTTTTTTCTTAAATTTTATATCTTTACTTTCATGATTCTGAAACTTCTCTGATCTACCTTTTTCATCTACAAAACTGTCCTTCATCCTTTTCATTTTCAGTCATGCTTGGCATCCTCCTTCTTTACATACTTTTCCTCCAATGGCTTTGCTACATTTTGCTCTGAAATAGGCCAGTTCCCCATCTACTTTAGGGCGTTTGCCTGAAATTGTTGTGATCCTTTCTAACCGTTGCCTTCTCTTTGACTTGAGTCCTGATACCCTGTTTACCCATTCAATTTGTTTCTTAATCTTGCAAGCAAGTTTTTGTTTTTCCACTTCACTGAACCCACCCAAAGGACTTAGCAAAGTCAAAGGGGTATTTCTTATATCTTACTGATTAACACACTTCTCTCAGATTTTTTTCCCTCTAGATTTTCATAACATATTGCTCTCGTATGTCTTAACTTTCTTTTTTCTTTTCTTTTTTAAATTTAAATCGAACTTGTTTTCTCACTCTCTTCCTTTTCTTTCTCTGCCCTTCTATATTTCTAGTGTTTCATTCATGTTTGCTGCATTTGCTTCCTGTCTACTTAACTTTTTCTTATCAAACTTTTCCCAGCCTAGTATTTTTTGGTCTATCTTGTGTCTTATTTAGTTCACCTCCAAAACTAATCTTTCCTTCCATGGCCTGCCTGCTTCAGGTTTGTTCTTAAACCTTCTCCACCAACAATGTTTACAATTCTGCTATTGCTGAACTCTTCCATGTGTAGTATGTTTTTCTTTTTTTTCACTTCTTTCTTCGAAGTAGTCTCAAAATTGTCTTGCTTGTATATAGTCTTGAAACCTTTGTCTAGCACCTGTTGCTTTCATCTTGATTTGTGTAACTCTTGTGTGTTTAGTGTCTTTGCTTTTGCTAGCAATATTTTTGTTTTCTTAATTTTTCTTCATCATAGCACGATCACTCTTCCAACTGCACCTGTAACTATCTGTCTCTTAACCGCAAATTCATGATGGTTCATAATCTCACTTCTACTTGATTACTGGCTTTCCTTGTGCTTCTTCATCTAACTTGTTGACTGTTTCTGTCATCTTTCTCTCTATAGGCAGCGTCCTTGAGGTGTCATTATTTAGCTTAAATGTTATCTCCTCTCCCAACAGTATTTATGCTTTCTTACTAGTGTTAATCCCCTGATTGTTTTTCCTGATACATTATGCTGTTTTGATTTGCCTGAATTCAGGCCTTAATCTGTCAATGTCCACTTACACAGGTACTTAACATGTACGCACTTATATTTATTTCTTCAAGACTCTGAACTGTGTAAGGCGTTGAGAGCACAATCACGGGAAGTATAGCTGTGTTTAAAAGGAGTTAAATTTCACATATTACACCTGCTTGTGAGTCTTCTTACTGTTTATGTAGTTTCATACTTCCAGTGTTTTTATAAATGTTGGAGTCCTGGTACATTGTATTCCCTTGTCAATAATTTGAGTCATTTAAATTGAATATGATCCTGTCAGTATGTATGCACTTTTTTAATATTCCTGCCCATTATTTTAATTAGACTAGGTGGGATTTCATTTTCAATAGTTGGAATGAGAGTGAAGCCATTGGATTATTTGGAAAATTATCAAGTTTACTTTGAAGATGAAATAGACTGTGGCACGGGGGGAGAGGGATGAGAAGATGTGCTCAAACATTTTGCATTGATAGCCTGGGGGGGAAAAAGTCTCACAGGAAGAACACGCAAATACATCTTTACGATTTTCTAACCAAGTGACAATTGACTGTATACCTGTATTATTCGTATAATTATTTGTAGCTTTAATGGGGCTGAATTCAAGTAGTTTGGATAGCTAGCTCTTCGGTGAGGGCTGTTGAAGGGGGAAAAAGTGTTTATTTTAAAATAACACTTTCAAATTGTCATGTTGTGAAACGACCAAAACATGTGGAATGAATATGAGCTGTCTTCCAAAGGTTTGGACATTGTTATGGTAATGGCTATCTAACCAAATTGTGGCAGAGGTGTTGACTTGGAGCTTAATAAGACTTCTCAAGTATTAACACATGTTTTATCTAATAAAATATTGAGAAGTAAAAGAATGGTATTACAAGGATCGTATTACAATCCATCTATATTATAAATGGATCTCTACAACTCTTGCAGTAAGAACTTAAATTTGGTGTAATAAATAGGTAACAGAACTGCAGCCATTCTTCAGGGGTTTCATCCAGGTTAAGCTTGTACTGATAGATCATGGTGCTTATTTTTGAATGGCTCTAAGATAAATGTAAATCACGAGCACATCAGCTATGCTCAGATCTTGCCCCCCACCACGTTGGTCTGCTTTCTTGTCATCTGCTTTCTTCGTATGGGCTAAATAAGGCAGCAGAGTAATAGAGAGTTGAGGTATGAGAAGCAAATGTGCCTGTGAGAGATGGGAGCTGGAGTATGTACTGGTGTACGGGGTTGGTATATCTGGGGCAGATTAGCATTTCCAGCATGGTAATAAGTTTGAGTGCTGGAAGACCTAGCCAAGCGGTAGTCCAAGTATGTCTGTGCTGAGGCATCTGGTGAGGCAAAGATGCAACATATTTGAAGCTAATTGTCTGTGTGATAATGTGATTTGGCACACAATTCTAAAGAGTGGGAGTGAATAGCTGGGTAGGGATGCAGGATAATAGGTTGGAGTGATTTCAGTGAACCAGGAGACTTTCCAAGGTAATGGGTGTTTTGCACCATTAGACTTTGGAATTAACTTTCAGTGGTTTGAAGCATTTGTTTTGAGTTATGATGGGTCATGAGATATTGGACCTTGAAACAATATCCGCCTACGCTTTTCCCTAGTGTGAATTTTTGGCGACTGGTCCAGAATTTTGTAAAGTAAATCCTGGAACTTGAAGTAGAGGGATTTTTCAGTTACTGCCAAGATAGAAAGAAGCCTCAGTTGTGTTTCTCTCCAGCAATGCTGGCCGCTGTATATTGAGTTCTTCTGGTTAAAAAGAATGGTGTAATGCACTATCAATTAAAACTAAGTATACTGTAATACTTACAGTATAAGCATTCTAGATAACACCAATTGTTTTTCCTCAGTGTAACTGCAGTAATGCACTAGTAGTGTTATTTATGCTAGTACCACCCAAGTACAAAGGACTGCATACGTTCTTTACATAAGCTGATGATATTGGTCTACCAGAGATCAATTTTGGCACAGTCTATTGCATACGTAGACTTCCCGCAAGTGATTTCCTGTAGTTAGATGCTCTTTTGGAACTGTTAACACTGGGAACAGTCTCCTTTTTGCTTTTAGGAAACACAGTAATACTGGGATTAGCAGTTTATATGTTCTGAGTCACTGTGTAGATACTTTGGGCTTTTATGCAGGAAAGTAATAGCTGTATAATCCCGTAAGATAAAACAGGCTTTAAAAAATTCTGCTTTGAGTTTTGTTTTCAAGTTTACATTATGAGCTCTTAACACTTCAAAGGAACTGGATAGCGTTGTTCCTTAACAGCTTCATGTAATTGAGCACAAGGAAGGCTATAAAAGCTGTACTCTGCTGCAGTACAACAGAGAAAAATTTGGTAGTGTACAACTTGAACATAGTTTAAGCTTTGCGTAAAAATTCTGTTAAAAGATACCACTTGAAATAAAAACCTTGTTAAGCGATGAGGTTATTCTTGGCCAGCAGTCCCACAAAGCCTTCTGGCTAAGGTGCTAGCAAGGAATGCTCTATTCCCAAATGTACCAGGGAGCGGAAGAGAGAGCAGGGCGCTGCACGTCTGTAAGGAGCCAAGCTGCTTGCACAGCTCCCCCCATCAAAGCCTGGCCAAGTGGCTTAGACATGGGCTCTGACAGGCCACCTGCAGCTCATCAGGGCTGGCCATGCAGAGGGCAACCAGCCAGCGCTTCCATTGCTTGGGTGTACAGGACTGTAGTGGGAGCAGAGGAGAGTAATCTGAGCTCAAGTGTGTGGAAAGGAGTGGTCAGAGAGGCATCTTTATGTTAGTTTGTTCTTTTATGACAGGGGAATCGTGCAGGGGTGTATGCAAGGAACGGGCAGGACTCTTTCATCAAACTTGGAAAGTTTTGTTAGGGACAACTGAATCCAACAGCCTCCTGGCAGAGGTGAGGCTGTTGCGGCTCAATGCCCCGGGTCCAACCAGTAGCAAGACTGACTGCATATTCCCTGTAGGCACAGGTACTTGGATACAGGTGTACAATACATTCGTGTGTACAATACATTCGTGTGTACACACAGTTGGACATAGGCAGACACACAGAGCACTTGCATGAACAAAAACAGCAGCAATGGTCTCATACTGTACCCTCTCTGGTGGTTCAGGATGAAGATCTGGTAATGGGAACAGACACACATGCACAAAAAACCCCAACCCACCAACCAAAAGAATGGTGGTTGTCTCCAGCAGCTGGACTCAGGTTCTCTCTGCCCAGCAGTAGCCCCTGGATCTTAATCTTTCCAGTTGCTGGCATCTGGATATTCGAGCTACCGGGGCTGCAGCCCCACTCCAATTGTTGGCTCTTGATTTCACTCACTCTGGTCTCTCCAGTCACTGGCACTGCAGACACGTGGGTCCTCTGACCTGTGCTCTGGCTTAATTGTCGGCACTCAAACCTCCCATGCGTACAGAATGAGAATGCGTCATCCAGGAAAATAGTTAGAAATGGAATTTAATGAAAAGATAGGACAGATGGTGCTGAGAAGGCACAGGGCATGGCCAGACAATTGTTCTGACCAGTCACTGTTTGCAGGTGTCCAGCCTTTTTTATCTGCTTATCCCTCTTTTTCTTTTTTCTTTTTTTTTTCCCCCCCATGTTTGTTCCTCCATGAATTGCCTCTTTCCTTGCCTTTGGTTCTTTCCATAAACATCCCATAATAAGTCTTGTACAATCTGAATTCCCCAGCATCTTACAATGTGTTCCATAGCATTGGGCAGCAACCCCTCTCAGTCCAAAAGGTGCTGTAGCGTTGACTTGATGGGTTTTACAGCTGGAAACTGGGGCTGAGGCTCTCACGTGACTACCCTGTCCAGGCCCATCCCAGGGTAACCTTTCCTTGGAGTCCCTGATTTTGGTTCCCCACCTGCTGTTGTGCCTGTGGGCTCCTCTGGCATGTGGAGATGGGCCTTTGGTGGGCTGATGGCTCCTGTGATGGTGTTGTAGGGGCTGCCCCACCTTCATCGTTCCTCTGTGCTCCTTTGTGGACATCCAGGTAAGCACCTGGCCTTACAGACAGGATAGGTAAGGGAGCTGTTGCAAGGTTCCTCGGCTATACCTGTTCCCATTGTGGGTTGAGGACAACCTTATAGTAACTGCAAATCTGTAGTACCAATGAACAGGTTGTTGCCATTCTAATCGTTTTAGTTTTTAGAATGATTGTTTCAGAAATGGAGATCGGGCATGCATAATGCAGAGAGAAATGTGTCCTGGGTGAAGTCTGTCACATATGTCTATAGAAACTATATACAGAGTCTGTGTTTAACGATAGACTTCTGGCAATAAATAGTGCTATTGATCACTGTTAGTCTTCTGGGATTCTGTATCTTAGTCTAGAAGCTACTGATCAAGATGAAGCTTGTAAATAGAGGAATTATCTTTTTGGAGGTTAAATATTAGAGTTACAAAAACAGCCTTTCACAGTCATTTAATCCATGGGTATCTGTACTTGTTTTGAGAGAAGAGGGCAGTAAAACATGTCACTACAGTGTCGTAAGCATTCATGACACACAGCTTAAAAGGTCAGTTTAATTAACATAGAAGCAAATGAGGATGTTGATGCCAACAGTTCTAACAGTCTGTAATAGATGATTTTGCTTCTTTTCCAATATTTTTATTCTATATAAATTAATTTAGACTTTGTCTGGAATTTATTTGAAAACCAAATTATAGGTATTATACTGTTATTTACAAACTTGGGAACTAATGTTGATGCCCCTTTGTAAATAGTGTAGTGTCTCTCTTTTTAATGATTACACTTGCTGTCACAGAGGATTTGAGTATTCATCTGTAACTTTTGTGTCAGCTAATGCTTTTTAGTCACCACAATTAATGTGATATGTTTAAAACTTTTTAATAAATCCAAGATTTGTACATGAGAACAGGTAAATGATGCACAACAAAATACATATGGTCATAGCATTTAAAATAAGTGCTTCTGGTATGTGATTATGTGACCTGTGGTTACTGGGTTGGGGGGATTATACGTAGGGATGTTCTGGCGGTTGTGTGATAGGTTTGTGGTCTTAAAGAATGGAAAAAAACCAGAAACTAAGAGATATCTTTATCAAAAGAAGGAGACTTAAACCGGTGAAATAGCCTAAAAGTTCCTTAAAATCTGTGGTTTGCGGGTGGTTCTGTGAGCTTATTACAAAGAGGCAATAGTTCACACTTACTCTCTGAATCATCAGTTGTCTCTCCTGGCAGCTGAAATTAGTATCAGCATTAATAAAAAGTGTCACGTTTCTCTGCAGGCAGATACAAACCATATTCATGTTGATTTTTGTCTCCTTTTTGTTGGAATTCAGTTTTTCATTAGCATGCTAGAATTGATATACTATAAGTAGAAGTTATCTTGAGGATACAATTGATTGTAGCATTGATGTGGTGGCTTCCTCTTGTTGATGCCAGCATTAAGAGGTGTTACCTGGCTAAACAGTGTATCAAGGAATGAAACCTCACAGCACTTAGTTTAAAAAAAAACAAAACAAAGTAAATATAACTTGTTTTCTTGTTAATTGAGACACGGTGGACTTTTGAATTAGAGCTTAAAGCAGATTTATTCACTCTTTCAGGTATGAAGAACTGTCAGTTCCCTTGGAAGAATTACTAGCTTGCTGTATCTATGCATGTTCTGAATCTCAATTCCTGTGCATATTTGCAGAGGTACCGAGACACATATTTGGACAGCACAGCTAATCCTCAAGCTTTTTATTTATTTTCCTAATACAAATAATCTTTGGGAGATTGAAAAATTGGAATTTTCAGAATAGTCATGGATTTCCTATTTATCCAAATTAATCAGCAGATGAGTATACTGAAATAAAGTGTGGTGAGTTTTTACAGGTAATTCCAGATGACCTAAGGGATTTTAAGCGATAGCATGTTATTGTATAAAGGTTTAAAAGCATCTGGTTTTAGGGAAATATAATGCTGCTGTCATATCTGTACCGTCATGGCTACTATACAGAGTGCAAGAGAGTATCAAATTTATGCAGGGAACCTAAGAGTGAGTTGGGAGACAGAAGAAGCAGCCTCCTGCTTTGGCATCAGCCCAGTAAATCAGTTTCTTGGTGCTGCAGATTGAATATCTACTGGTGTCAGTATAACTTTGTCAAGTCCCTCTTTTGCTTTTACATGGGTTAAATGGCACAAATTCTGCTTCTCTCTGTGTCTGTCCAAGTAGAGAGTGTGCTTTCCAGAGCTTGGAGATTCTTAGTATGTGTAACGTAAATGTGCACACCAAAACAGAGAAGGCCAACTTAATATTTTGGATAAAATTGCTACAGGAAAGAGGAAATTATTTTCTCTCTGAATGGGAAGGGAGTGTGAAAACAATGGGCGTGACGGATCCCTTCATTATGTCTTTGATTTGGTACAAACAAGTCTTTGACTACTTTAGCTAAGGACAATTAATATACCACAAGCTTCATGCAGTTTAGACCCTGTTACTCATTGACTGTGCAAGATCTAAATTACTGAACTGTCATCTGTTACCTAATTAATTGAAAGTTTGTCGTGTGCTTTTCCATGGTGGTTCTCTCCCCCCCACCCCTGCATTCTTCCTGTTTTCTTCTGTGGGAGCACTTCTGTATGTGTTCCCACCTCAAATTTGAATTCTGGTTTAAACAAAAAGGCCAAAGGAACTGGTTGATTGGAACTTATTCCTCTCCAGGGTCTGATCTTGGTCTTTTTCTCTGTGAACTGACTGTTTACTTTTCAGCTTTTCATTTTAAGAAGTTTTACTCACAATTGACAATATTTTGAAGAGTGGAGAAAATGCAGAACAAGAATGCTATTTTCAGTGAAGTGTCATGGAAAAACAGGGTGTTACTTGGTGTATCTATTCCCTGCATGGATTTACAATATTGTCTTCTGTCCTTGTAGGGAATCAAGTTTTCCTTTTCTTGCATCTGCAGATCTAAGCTGTTGTAGAACAGCCACATGGAGTCTCTCTTGGCTTGCCCCTCAGGAAGAGTGTGGCAGGTGCTGCTGGAGTGTCTGGTGTCTGGAGCCAAATACCTGCTTGGCCCCAAAGGTTTACAGATGCTGGTATCAGAGTTAGAAAGATCTATGTTGGCTTTCAGGTGCCAGACTGATTATGCAGGTCTGAGAGATTAAAAACCCAAAGAAACCAAAACCCTATTTTTTTTTTTTTAAGTTTGAAAAAAAGTGCCAGTGTTGGTGAGAGGAACAGGGAAGAAGTTGATATTGATTTGTGGTGTTCCGGTGTGTGTGGTTTTTTGGGGGGGAGGGAGTGTGGGGGAGTTTTTTTGTTTGCTTAGGTTTTTTTGGTTGGTTTTTTACCTTTTTACCCTGCATTTCAGTTCAGACAATGCTTCAGTTCCTCAAAAAGAAGCAGATCAATTTTGTTTCCTGGGAACACTTAAAGCTCATGATCCGTAGCTGTGACTGAAAACATTTATGGATAGGATTATGAAAGAACATGTGCTAATTCAGAGTTTGCTTTCTATTGCAGTTCCCAGAGTGTGGTTTCTTTGGCATGTATGACAAAATTCTCCTCTTCCGTCATGACCTGAACTCAGATAATATTTTGCAACGAATTACATCAGCAGAAGAGATACACGAGGGAGATCTTGTTGAGGTTGTACTCTCTGGTAGGTACTGTGGAACAGTGCTTTTATTCAGTAGATTAAAAAAAAAAAAAGACTTTATGGAACATTGTTATCGTGCTTGGCTTGAGCTCTTTGACTTAAGTCTCACGCTGGGTCACTGTTTTGGGATAGAGGTTTCCAGGAAAATCCAAATGGTACTGATGCTTCACTATTCAGTTTTATTATTGTTTCATTGTCAACTCTTAATCTTCTTCAGGTTTATTATAATAAAGAAACCTGAATGATAAGAATATGAATTTATAATTATAATAAATAAGTTTATTAATACAATTATTGAAGCTGAAATGCATATAGGGTTGGAAAAGAAAATTCCAAATCCTATCATTGACTTTCTTTTGCTTAGATCTGTCTTGTTGTTCTGTAGCTTTTGCTACTGATGGTTTATACAGCTCAAAGGCTTCATATAAACATAGCTGCTGAATCATACCTATAAGGACAGACTCTTAAGGTTATAGTAGTGATTGAAAACAGTTTCTTTTAAATGATGAAGTCCTTAGGGTGGTGGTTATTGTCCTGTAGTGCTCCTCAATAATGAAGAACAGCCCCCTCCACCAAACCCTGACTCATGTGAATTGCATGTGTTTCATTGCACGTGTTGTCGAATTCAACCAAAAGCAGCTGTAGTTAAATGAAAATAAAAGCTGGATTAGCATTGAGCAGTCCTTTCAGGCTTCGAGGACTGAGTGTGAAACTGAGGTTACATTCTAGACTGACAGATCTCTTGACTGTCGGAGTATTACATTTGTAAATTGGATCAATAAAGTATGATATCCAGAGTCATAAGAATTAGTTCCTTGGATTTCAGGACCTACTGTTCTAGGCATGTCAAGGGTGTTCAGTGGTTGAACATCTTGGTTTGAGCTTTTCATTGCTTCTGGTGAATCACATTTGGAAAAATTGTGGTGTGTGCCTCTTCTTGACATGCTCTGTCAGTTTCCTTATAAGCAGAGAGACCACCAGAAACTGAGACATTTTGAAGACCTGTGAATCTGTTTCAGTAGGGTTTTAAAGCAGACATGAGAATCTGAATGTGAAGTATTAGTACAAAGTATTTGATCAAAGAATAGTAGTGATCAGGGCAAGGTAATGTTGGTGCAATATAGCACTTTTTGGTTTCTGTTTCTTTGGAATATAAAAAAAATAAAATCATTTAAATACATCTATGTTTGTTTAAGAAAAAGAACATTACTACAGAGTTCAGTCTAGTAAGCTTTTACTGAAAAAGTCCTTTAGAAGACAAAATCTAACCTGTAGAATTGTTCTTAGTTTGAAAATTTGACAGGTTACAAACCAGCTTGAAAAATAAGTTGCTCTTTCAAATGTTTACTATTAAGTTGATTTTAGCAAAGCTTGTTGTATTTGCCTTCTCAAGTTAGTGACGTTTTCAACATTGTGACTCATACTGTCGATTAGTTGTGGCCATTAGCCTACGGAACCCAACAGAATTTTCCTCGCTAGAAAAGCTTACTGAAAACCACGTAATCTTCTAAATGCGTATTTAAGTGGTATACAGTAAAGTCCTTGTTGATCCTGTGGCAAGAACTGTAACGTACTGCATTTTTTTTTAAAGCTTTGGCTACAGTTGAAGATTTCCAGATTCGTCCTCATGCACTTTATGTGCATTCCTACAAGGCTCCTACTTTTTGTGACTACTGCGGAGAGATGCTTTGGGGTTTGGTACGACAAGGATTAAAATGTGAAGGTCAGTCTGTGATTTTTAGTGTATTTCTGGGGGTTGTATATCTATGTAAGATGGAGAAGAGGAAGTTGTATCTGGTTTGATATGATAGCATGTGATAAATGTAGTATTTCAGAGTTGGAAGGGGTTGTGTATCAGGAAACTAAAGTTCAGATCCTGGCTTTAACGCAAACTGTGTGTGACCTTGGGCAAATGACTTAAGAAGTGTTCTTGTTTCCCACTTAAAAAAAATATAAATAAATAGCTCGCTTAGAAGCATGTGTTCTCTGCAAAGGAGCACATACTTTGGAGAGACTCCCAAAGGGGAATCCCTTTCCTTATGGCCTTCATCCAGCTGGCTTTGGAGCACTCTGCAGCCTGCTGTCAGGTACTGACGCTGCCTGCTCCCTGCCTTCTCCTTGGCTCTGGTGCTCCAGAGTGAGGGAGTGAGGAAAGCCTCCTGGTGGGGGGAGAAGTGGGCAGGGCAATAAGCTGCTTCGGGGTCTTAGATCTTGTTTGATTACTAGATTACTAGAGACCAGTATTATAGCAAGTAGTGCAAAAAAAGATGTTACCATGGATCACATCACGAACACTAGAATTAGAGAATTTAACAGAACAATCTATTTCTGTCTTTACCATTTTCCTGGGTCATCTTTTTAACTGCTTTATCAAAAATGAGTACTATTTTTGTTACTTTGAAAGTTGGGATGTTTTGTCTAAAAGCCTTCTCTTTCAGGTTGTGGGTTAAACTACCATAAGCGATGTGCCTTCAAGATTCCAAATAACTGCAGTGGAGTGAGAAAGAGGCGTCTGTCTAACGTGTCTTTACCAGGAGCAGGGCTTTCAGTTCCAAGACCAGCACAAGCTGAACACACATCCTCTGCCTCTGAAGAAGTATGTAATGTGAAAGGGGAAACAACTTCTGATTTTAAATCCTTCAGCTTCTGGGAAATTAGTGTTGCAAGTGTCTCATAATGAGTACAAGGGAGATGAGCTTACCCATTATGATTGGTTTTAGTTGATTTTTAAATCTGGTGAATCGTAGGCTGTGACACTTACTGATAACTGTTATTTCTGTGCAAAATGAAATGGGAAGTAAAGTATAACTTTTATGTATAATTTTGTTATTAGCTTGTCATTCATGGTTATATGAACTTTGAAAACTTTGGTTTCGGGAATGATAAAATACCTTGCAGCCTTTGTAATACAGAATCATTCTGTAATTATTGTATCAGTATAGATAGTTACTTGGCTAAAGCAGTACAAATTGTAAGCTTTTATGCTGGAAGAGAAGAGAGTGTTCCTGATATGCTGTTAAGCTTTTCACAGTGTTAAATCTAAAAAAAAAACAAAACCCAAGACCTATCAAGGAGAGTGTAGGGGATGAAGGGCTTACAGTAAGAACCATCATCCGTAATAGTTCTTTTTTATAATGGTTATGAGGATTGCTGAGAGATTATCGTTATACTGCAACTGTATTGGGACCTTAAGGCAGGGCAGGCAGTGATTAGATCCATTTTTTTGTTGCTGCTTTCACGGTGGGGCAAAAGCAGCGCTTTTGACAGTTTTTCCTGCTTACCTAATTCTATTACTTTACATTGTAACAATTCTTACCTTCTAACTATAGTTTAAGATATAAATTGTATAGACTGTCTAATTCAAGAACATAATATTTCTTAGCTAGAGGCTGCAAAGCCTAGTCTTGAGTCATGAAAAATATTTATTTTTATGTTTGTAACTATTGGTAAGATTTATGCAGTGAACATAGAGTTGTAAACATTTATCTTATCATGGAATTTAACTTTGAATTGTACATGCTTATTTCGTACCTCTTTGACAGCTCTTCTTTGCTGTCTGATTTTGAATACTTGGCTTAGATGATCAAAAATATATCATATTTTCAGTTCATCTTTCAGCAGTCTTAAAATACTTCAGGTCAGATGTACAGTGCCATGTTCCTTTAGAATTTTCTGCAGATGTATGTAACTGTAAATTTATCCTGCTGAATGTTTAGTGTGATACTCAAATGGCTTTTTTAATTGCTAAAGTTTTTGTTTTAATTTAATTTCAAATATTTCTTTGGGGATTTAATTTCCAAAATTATTTTTTGATTTTCTAAATATTTTTGCTTAACTTAGTGAGCTATCCAAGTATGCTGTACTCTGCTTTTTGAAAGTGATAGCTTGGGGTAATGACTGGACTTTTGTTTGCCTGCCTCCAGTGTTTTCCATTTTATCCCCTGCATTGGGGTCTGTATGTGCAATCTGTGAACCTTGCCAGGTTGCTTAAAAAAAAAGTCATGAGTGAATTTTTAGCACTTTAGATTAGTATGAATCTTAGTAAAGATTCATACATACTTTCCTGTTCTCTGCAAGGCTTCTTCAGCTGGTGTATTTTTGGTTTTGTTTTACAATACCAGAATCTCCATTTGAAGCTTCTTGGCCAGGTTCTTTCTTATGCAGTCACCTTCTGAGCCATCACGTCCCTCCCAGCTCTGCTGATGTTTATTTATTTATTTTAAAAATTTATTTATTTTTTCTAAAATAGGACTGTTTTGATGAAAATTGTGTATACCTTCTTTATTCTAGCGCTGCTGCCCAGAACCTAGTAAGAGGATTCCCTCCTGGAGCGGCCGTCCCATCTGGATGGAAAAGATGGTGCTGTGCAGAGTGAAGGTTCCACACACCTTTGCTGTTCACTCTTACACTCGTCCCACCATATGCCAGTATTGCAAACGGCTGCTCAAGGGCCTTTTTCGCCAAGGGATGCAGTGTAAAGGTAAACATTTAATTTTTGGCTGCAGCAATACATTTTGGTGAAGGTCTTGTATTTAAAACTGATTTCAACTTATGTTTTGATTGCTAGTAAATTGTATACTGCAAAATGGGGAATATAATTTTTGAAAAATGGCAAATTTTTGACACGATTACAGCAGCCCTCATTTTAATTTCAGTAGACTGTGCATTTTACATATTTTATGAAAAATAAGATTTAATCGCATGTAGGCTGGGAGCCCCTTAATTCTATAAGGATAATTCTAAATTAATATTAATGGAAAATACTTCCTTCTGTTCAATGCCTGCCGCCTTGATTCATCATTAAAGACATTGTGAGTTTTCATTATATTATGCTGGTATAGAATACCAATCATTGGCTTTTGGAAAAAAATTATACAGGTAGGTGTCTTTCCTGAACTAGCTTAGGCTTCATCAGCTGCATGGTTTTTATTTAGCATATGTTAAGATACTTGACTTCAGTTCTCAGATTCTTTTATGCAGTTCCCAGGGCATAGCTATTTCACTGTGCTCTTCTTCCGGCTTTTTATTGCTGGATAGTGCAGATCTGTCAGCTTTGTTGCAGGAAAGAAACCTGTAGTGGTGAATCCTAAACATTAATATGGAAAGGACTTTCCATTGCTCTCATGTGAGTTTGTCAAACATGAGTACCAAAGGTCAATCAACATTTTGAAAGAGGTCACTTAATGCATTTTCAATTTCCTTTAGTAGTAGAGAGCAAAAGTTGTAAGCTTTTAGCTGCATTAACTTTCTTTTGACTAAAAATACTACTGTCTCATGTAAGTAAGGAAGTAGTTTTATCTTTCATTTCTGTTTTTAATACTTTGCAGTCTTTGTACTCTGTTTGAAGTCTGCACCCTGAACTGGTTTTGATTTATTTTTTTCTAGTCAGCGTGTCTCTTGGATACATGTAATACACAAATTATGAAGCCTGAAAAAGGTGCTTTGCAGTTTTAACATCTAGGTGCTACTGACTATATACAGTTATTGTGACTGTATATCCAGCTGAACAAATGAGGCTACCACATCAGTTTTGGGAAAGTGAATGATAGCACCTAGGAAGACAAGACTAGAGAAACATTATGTATGTCCCCTGGACAGAAATAAGTATATTAATAGGTCTCCAGTTATGCGGTATGATCCTATATGTGTTTTTAATATATCAGGAATTGATATCAAATAATCAAATTATTTTCGTACTGCTTTCTGCTACGGATTCTTAAGGTTTCCCACCAGTTTCCTCGTGCACATTCCCAAAGCTTGCGGTCTTTCAGCAGTCCCATGTTCCTGAGTACCCGTAAGAGCCCCGGATTTCTTGAATTCATCCAGGCTTCTACTTGGACTCTGAGGATGATCTTGGGGATGCTAAGGCAATATCTGTAGAAATAAGTTAAATGTGCCAAGGAAAATTCCTGGATGCTGAGGTCAACTGGGCCCAAATGACCTGTGCTTATGAACAAGTGTTCTTAGCATCCTAGCCCAGGTAGTTGTATGCAGACTGTCTGTTGGGAACAATTTAATGGGATGCTCTGACTTACGAACTACACCTAGGAACTGTTTGAGATTGTGCTAATCCTGTGGGCCAAAAGCATGCTAGGGGGTGTTTATAACTGATTACTAGACTAAGAGTGGCATTACAGTACTCAAGAATGTTTCTGGACGAAGTTTAATTGATTAGGATTGACTCACTCTTAGTCTTTCTAGTTCCATGGTAGGATTTGAAACATCTCTGTTTCTTCCAGCTCCCTTCAAACTAGTGAAGTAACCATATTCCATAATATGGTCTGAAAGTGTCACTATAGAAAGCACACCTGATTGGTCTCCTAGGATGCTAAAATGTGGAGATAATGATTTTTCTCTTGTCTGGACTCGAAAGGAAAGCACAAAGAGCTTTCTTTGGACAGCAGAAACAGGCTAAGTTATCAGTTTGAAAACAGTTGCGGGGCGGTAGGGAGTTTTAAAGTTCATGATGTTGATACAGCGTTGAAAATTACAGTGATGTTGCTAATGAAGGAAATTCCTGTTAATATCACTAATAATATGTGCTGGACTGGTTCAGGAGGCTGCATCTGATATCTTGGATGCAGAAATGGCACACATCTAGGTTAGACTCCATCTCCATGCTAGGTTAGATCTGGACATAACGTGATTCCATCTGCCCTGTGTCAGCAGGGAGAAACAGAGCTTCAGTTTTCGGGCAAATCTGTAATCTGAATGATAGGGGAACTGGACTTTGGGATTTACTGCTGAGCATATTTGCTCTGTGATACAGGTGTGTGATTCTGGATCTGGTGGCTGCAAGTCTTAGGCAGCAGGTGGGGAAAAATTATAGAGATGAGACAATTAAATCATATAGCAATGAAAAAAAGGGTGTGGAACAGATGAGAGGATGGGAAAAATTACATCATAATGGAAAAACTAACTACAGAGAAAGCTAGAGAAGTAGAAAACTATTTTGTACTGCAAGGGGAAGTGCTAACAATAAATAGTGGGGCAAATCAACATGTGACATCAGGACAAGATTGTTAATTTCCTTCTGGAGGTAATCTCACTGGTGCTGTCTTTGGTTACTTGCAGATGTATGAATCTGAACTGAAGGTTGTGATGGAAATAGTGAATGGTAGGATGTTAGTGTCTGAGTAGGAGTAAGATTCTGGTATCATGGGCTTGTTTATTTTCTGTTGTAGATTGCAGATTCAACTGTCACAAACGCTGTGCATCTAAAGTACCTAGAGACTGTCTTGGAGAGGTGATTTTCAATGGAGGTAAGATGGGAAACATGCTTTCAAATGCTGACAGGTCTTTGGAGACTTAACAAGCTTTTTATTCCCTCATCTTTGAATGTTTTATGTCTTTTTATCTTACCTTTTTTTTTTTCACATGAGATCACTGACAATTAAAGATTCGCTGTAAAGCTTGTACTCTGGTGACTTTAATTTTGCTTAATCAGTCTTGCCAAGTGCAGTATGCTTTACTTGAGATTGTTCAAGGAAAATAAAAAACCCAAGAATCCTCTCAATATACAAAAATTAAACATCTGTTGCGATCAGTCTGCTCGTTATTCACCATGAAATATATATTTTTAAAATGTTGGTATCTGAAGACAAGTACCACTTTTTGTGACTTTCTCATATACATGATTTTCAGTGGCCAGAATTAGTCCAGCAGTTTGAGGTAAAAGAGAAGAGGAAAAAACCAAGCCAAAATAAAACAAAAAACCCCATTTTCATTTTTTTGAAACCTTAGTTAAGCAGGACTATTTCCTGAGTAGACCTTACAGAGCTGGAAGGGGAAGGTAGGGAACAGTATGTGGAAGAACACTGAGTCTTATTCTTATAAGTTTTAGTCCAGTGTTAAGCTGATGAAACATGGGATGGATGAGCAGACAGCGAGGTGAATTGAAAGCTGGTTTGAATGGATGGGTCTAGAGGGTGGTGATCAGTGGTGTGAGGTCTAGTTGGAGGCTGGTAACTAGCGGTGTACCTCAGGGGCCGATACTGGGTCCAGTCCTGTTCAACATCTTCATTAATGATCTGGATGATGGGGCAAAGTGTACCCTCAGCAAGTTTGCTGGTGCCTGGGAGGAACGGCTGATATGCCAGAGGCTTGTGCTACCATCCAGAGGGACTTCAACAGGCCGGAGAAATGTTGGACCAGATGACCTCCAGAGGTCCCCTCCAGCTTCAACATCATTCTGTGATTGTGTTGCCCAAAATCTTGATCCTTGTCATGTATATTTTATGCAGCAGATCACACCAAGCTGTACAACCTGATTCAGAGGCCTGGGCAGCAACCCTGTTAGCCAGTGAGTCCTTTGCCATTGCACAGTATATCCCTTCAGTTCATGTCTGCCTTCTCCAGCTCCAAGGCTCCTGCCTGGGTCATGAGATTGGTGGCCATGAACAAAAACGTGCAACATGTTGGCTGCTGCCTGCTTTCACCACCCTTGTGATGCTAAAGTGCTAGAGCACGTATTTTGGCAACTACAGTTTCAGACAATTCTTCTGTGGACATAGGAGTGGTTTATTTTTTTTGTTCTTTCTCCAACCCTTAAATTGAGGTCCCCTCAGACAAAAAAAAAAAAACCAAAAACCAACCATAAAAACCCCCAAATGGGTGAAGTTATTAGTATGTCTTATTATGTCTTATTTCTTAGTTTTCTAAGGTGGAAGTTGTACAGCTTTTGAAAACTTTAAACTTCTGCCAGCAGTCAGATGCGACTAAGATCTGTTCTGTTTTTCTTTTTTCCTGCAATACCACAGCCCCTTTTTTCTCTCTTACTTGTGCTATTATGGGCCACAAGGGCAGGGAGAACAGAGTGGAGTTTCTGTTGAAGGAGAATTTTATTTGCACAGGAATAATTCTCTGGGTCATCTCTAGCCATCAAAAGGTTACTCTGTACTGATTACTTGTGGAACAGAATTACTTAATGAGTTTTAGGTTTAGACCTTAAGCTTTTCACTCCCATTTCTTTCAATATGATTCTTGTTTTGGTTGGGTCTCTCTTGCTTTGGTATTTAGCAAAGACACATTGATGATATTTATTACCACACTCTGCATTAGCAAAAACCTGAGGATTTTGTATATTTTTATTGTGCTTTTATGTTTATTTGCATGAATGTGAACTGAAGAAGAAAGTTGTTGAAGTTCTTTGGGTTTTCTTTGTTTTGGGTTTGTTGTTTTATGGTGTGTTGGGGTTTTTTTTTTTTTTTTTTGTGGGTTTGGTGTTTTTTTTCCATTTGTGTATTTGAAATAATGTCTGAATACTGTGTTGCTTTCAGAACCTGCTAGCCCAGGCCAGGACTTGGACATGCCAATGGAAGTTGATAGTAGTGAAATGAACAGTGATGGTAGTCGGGGTCTAGATGATGCTGAAGAGCCTTCTCCTCCAGAGGACAAAATCTTCTTTATGGATCCATCTGACCTCGATGTAGACAAAGATGAGGAAGCTGTCAAAACCATCAGGTAAATCAGAAAGAGGATTTCTTTGCTCTGGATGTGCTTTTTTCAATATTGTGAAGTAAAACCGAGTAAAAAGTTTATTAGTCCAGTTTTACTGCTTAGTGTCATTTTCTCATTTCTGTTTTTTAACTTGAAAATCCTTTGTAAAGTTATCCTGTCGCAAGCAAATCTGAAACATAAATTAAAATAATATAGCCTCTTCTAATTGGAAAAGGTGCTGTGCTATGACTGCTACTAAAGAAATAAAGCCAGATTAAAACAAAACATGATAAAATTTATGTCTTGACTTAACATGGCTAAGACATGACTAAGATCTTTCTAACTTTAGCCTTAATTAGTTACTCTTATACATGTGTTGATTTAAAGGGAATTATGATATTTTAATATTTACATCATAGTTTACATGCATTTTAGGAGAAAGTTTTGGGTTTAACTTGGATGTTATTTTTCTGAAGTCTTCTGTGTGGTGACTGTTACATAGTTCCTTTAATCAAGTCTGGTCTCCTTACATTCTGTATTATTCTGAATAGTGTCGTTCTGGTTTTCTTAAGTCATTCTTAGTACAATAAGAGCAGTTGTATTAGATCAAACTGAAGGTCATTTTAGCTCAGTGCTTAATAGCAAATAAGCAGGGAAGAAAATACAGTGATACCTTCTCAACTTTCACTGATTTATAGCTCAAGGACTTCCTGAGTTGAAAGTAGCAACTGTGTTCCAGCCTCTGTGTAGGATTTTTCCATTTATTTTTAATTGCACTTGAAGCAATTGAAGTTTTTTGTCATGTACAGCATCCTGTGGCAGCCAGTTCTGTATTTGTGTGCTGTATTAAAGCATCCTTACACTTTTGGTTTTGAATCTGCCATGTGACTTTGTGTCTTTACAAATGTTTCTGTTAGTGCCACATGTGGGAGCTCTGGTGTTAAGCAGGCAACTTAGTGGTTCACTCCATCTTCAGCACTATTAAAACCTCTATATTTAACTAATGACTCTGTCAGAACATTAAGAGATTGTCAGATCTTTGTCTGCAGGACAGTTAATAAACCTGAGCATTGATAAAACTTTTTAGTGCAGCTGTGATTTGAATTAACACACCACTGTTGATATTTTCATAAATTGAAAGTACACTTCGATAAGGACCTTTATTAGTGTAATAACAATATGAGGAAGTAGCATAGTCAACTTACACAGACAAGAGAAAATAATAGTAATGCTGATGTTAATTATATTTTTATGTTGCATTAAGATCAGCAGTCTTACCTCATTTCTGATGGAGAATGATTTCTGTAGGTGTCCTCATTCCAGTGTGTTTCTTCTGTGTTCCATAGAGTACTGCAGTACTTGCACTAGGAGAGCTAGTGAGAGCTCAGATCCCTTAACAATTTCATATAGCAATGAAATAATTTGTATGGGAAGAAAAGGTGCCTGTTCCTGAAAATTATGGGCTAAATGTGTAGTTCCAGTGTAACGGCAGTACTGTTGTATTTGAACTTGTTAAGTGTTAACTGTTCTGTCATTTTTTATTTTTTTTAAGTCCTTCAACAAGCAATAATATTCCCCTTATGAGAGTCGTACAGTCAATCAAGCACACAAAGAGGAAGAGCAGTACAATGGTGAAGGAAGGATGGATGGTCCACTATACTAGTAGAGATAATCTGGTCAGTGACTTCAGTTTCTTCCTACATAAAGTTCAATTATTTCTCTAAACCATTGTATTTTATTACTTTTATTTAGATATTCTGATTTACAGTATCATTTGAAAGAACTTAGCCATGATATTAATTATAAAGAAAACTGGTGTAAAGGAGAAACTATAGTTTATTCAGAATTCTTAATATGGTGATTCAACAGTACTTTTGCTTCTCCCTTTTAACAAGGAGAAGCATCTCTAAATTATCCCAAATGAATTGCACGTTTAAGATTTCAGCTTCCCTGAGTTAATAATTTGGAATAATTTGCTTATGTCTTCTTTCTGTTTAGCAGTTGAACTAACTGTTTGTATCAGTATTTTTGTTAAACTACATGAAAAGGTGGAAATAATTATAAAAATGATGAGTACTGAAATGGTTGATAGTATTATTCTAATGATCTAGGTGTTTGTAAATATTTATGTGTAGATATGGGATCTCTTCATTCCTCTAGCAATTCACTCTATCTAAAAGTAAGCATTATGGAACACCACCCTCCCCGAAACTCACTATTCCGTGGCTGTATGTCCTTGGGTATGCAAGCATCCTCCAAAAAGACTACCTTGTTTGTTTTCAATGCTACCAACAATGATCTCTGAATTGAACCTTCTTAGGCAAGGTCTTTGGTTTTGCATGTTGAGGGGGAAGATAAGGAAGAACAGCTGGGTCCCTTAGAGTTGTCTGATGGGAAGGATCTTCTTCCCAAGGAATCCTCTTGTCTTTTGGTAGGTGAATGAAAAGGATAAAGTCAAGAAGTTCCCAGTTCTTGAGAAACACAGTGTGTTGTATTAAGACTGTTTATGAAAGTCAGCATAAATTCCTTTGCATTCTTTGTCTCTATGCAGGGGTCTGATTGAAGGGGGCTTCAAAAATTTAGAGAAGAAAAGTTATTTAAGTTCTGTTGAAATCAAGCTGAGGAGTGATACTGGTCAGCTCAGGTTACTGTAGTATTTTTACTTTCTCTGATTGTCAGCTAAACACACCACTGCAAGTGGTCTGTCAGAAACTGCCTTATAAAACATTTCTTTAAAGTACAGTTTTTGAATATCTTGATGAATCACAAACCAAAATAAGTATCTGGCATACATCAAATGAGATTCCAGCCAAGGCTACTTAACAGACACTGTTATCATTAGCTGCTATGGAAAAACTAAGGCCAGGTAGTAGACAAGGATGAATAGTTCTGGCAGTGTTTGGGGTGGACCTGGTATCTGGCTCTGATTTAATCTTTCAGTACAGCCAGTATGTTTTTCTATGGACCTTCCTCGTAACACAGTGATCAGATTGTACTTCTTAGTTAGATTTGTTTCCATCTGTCAGTCTGGCTGCTACCTAGATGTCATCTACCAAGAGAGGCCATTCAAATGAAGTAGAGTATTCTGCCCCAAAGCAAGATACCTTCAGTCTAGCAAGATCTCATGGGGCTTCCTAATGGGAGGAGACTATCTGCGATTTCCCTTGACTGTTCTGCTCTTGGCAATGTCAGACTGTTTCTTATTCCTGAAACAACTTGGGCTTTCTGTCAGTTTCAAAGAGGTTCATTTTAACAGCGATGTCTGTATTCTTGCTGACCCTGGATAACCAGATGTTTCACCCTTCATAACGGAAGTTTCTGTATACTCACCTGTATTCTTTTCCTCATTCTGAGCCCATTCTTTTTCAGAATATGGTACGGGCTCATTTTGAATCCCTGAGTTACCAACCTGTTTCTTAATTCCCCTCCTCCAAAGTCTTCCCTGGTTCATAATTTAGCAAAGAGCATATATGTCCAAAGGACAGGTTCACCCTTCTGCTTTCCCGCAGTTTCCATTCAGTGCTGGCTGGGAATTCCATTTACTTAATTCATGGCCTGGCTTTTTTTGTCTAACTCCTACAGGTAGTCTTAGCTTCCCCATGATTGAAATGATTGAAATGCTGCTGGTTTATGTTTCAAACTAGTGTCGTCCTAGACCAGAGTTAAGAGTCTTGGATTTTTGTCACAGAAAAATGCAAATGGATTTCTAACTATATGAGCATGATGCAAGTAAAGTAAGTTAGATTCATGCAGTCGAGTTAGCTTTCTAAAAGCTTCTTTGTTTTGGGGAATGATCCTTTGCTTAAAATTACAAGACAGTTATGTGCCACAGCTTATTCTTACTATTTTTTAGTGGAGACAGTATTTCTCATTGGTGCAGATTTCCAGAAAATGACTATTAGTCTGTCTTGATTTTTATCCCTCTCCACCCTCCCCAAGATATTTTGTTTACTTGAATCTCATAATCTGCCTTGCCAGTGTGTGCTTTTGACCCTCTAAAATTCTGTGTTGACAAATTAAGGACTTGTTAGGTTTGCTCAGTCCCTGAACCCTTATGATGTTGGTGTGAGGGCACAGAAGGAGAGAGCATGACTCCCACAGTTATTATTAAATGAAAATAGTTCAGGTTTTGTGAGCACGTGGAGTGAAACCTGTGTAGGTAAGCGTTTTTTCTGCAAGCAATATAGCAGTGACAACAGCAGTTTACTGTAAGGTAAAGTTGTATTTTTTCCTGGTTTCTGGAAATAATTTTATGAGCCTTTTCTTTCGTTTAAAAAAATCTTTATTCCCAAAGTGTAAGATGTGACTGTAGAGTGATGTTAGTTGATTATCTTAGTCATTTAAAAGATTTCTCATTCAAATAATTGGGTAACAATTGCCATACCAGTGTTTTATTTCTTATGTTATTGTGCGGTGTGTTTTGTAGAGAAAAAGACATTATTGGAGATTGGACAGCAAATGCCTCACATTATTTCAAAATGAATCCGGAACAAAATATTACAAGGTAATTAATGATGAGTAATAATTACATTGCACTTGATTTACTTAGTGCTTTATAGATCTGAAATCTACTTCTGAGCAGTGTAACTGTTATCTCCGTTTTCCCGTCTTTTTTTTTTTTTTTTTTAATCAAAACTGTGACAGGTTAATTGTTGGCCAAAGCTTGTAAGTGAGAAGGACCGAGACTAACTCTGAGAAGTTGCTTGCAGCTCCTGTTCTAATCCCTTTGAGTATGTCTCTCCTTACCTTTTATGTCTACTGTTCTGAATTGCTTAGCATATGAAACTTTCTTCACAATTACCAGAGAATTGTTTGGCCAGCAGCCTATAGAAGGCTAGGATTTTTGTGTTCTAAAAGTTTGCATGCTTATGTATTCAATTTCGGGTTCCCAAAATTCAGTTGTACAGTTGGGAATAATTTAAAGTTGGAACCAAGATTTAGAGGAAAACTTACTGTGCAGCATGGCATTATGTAAATGAAACTTTTTGCTAAGTTTAGTATATTGTTAATATAGTAATGCATTCAACAGTGGAATATTCAGACAATGTGTTCCAATGTATAAACAGGATTTTTCCTTTCTTGTCTTACACATTTAGGTGGGGGTCCAAATCTTGCAGCTTCTTCCTTTATAACATCTCTAAGATCAAGCCTTTTCTCTGTACACCCAGCTAAACTTGCCCAGATCCTTTTCATCCCTATCTTGACCAATGCAGTCTCCTCAGACCTCCCTGATACTTGTATTGCCCTGTGCATTCAAAACACAGCTGGTAAAATATGTTCCTTGCTTGTTGCTCCGTTATGTCACTGCTTTTAGCCCTTTGACTTGCCCCTTTGCCCCCCTTTTTTAAACTGCTTAAATCTCAGGTTATTTGTCTTTGCTGTTAGAATCATTCACAGTTGTTGCCTTTATGTTTATTTGCTCTTCATCTTAATCAGCTACTGTCTCTTAACCCCTTATGCCAACCTGGTGTTCACCTGCCTGTTCACTACTCTTGCAAGCGACGTGTACCCGTACACCTTCCCATGTGTGTGGAATGTCCTCCTCCAGCTAGTGTGAACTTGCAACCATTTCTTCCTTCAGATCTGTTCGCTAGTTCTGCTTGTACCATGATCTTAAACTGGCAAAGTAGAGGAGTTGGTAGAAGTTGTTAGGATCTATATGAAAGAGAATCTTTACCAAATCCCATTCAGATACATGAAGCAGCACTTATTGATGAACTTATATTACAATGTCCTCTTCTTAGTGTTGTCTTTCACTTTTTTCCCGTCATGTTCTTCTCTAGCTAAGCTATATAAACTACAGGGGGGAAAAAAGGTCATTCTAGAGTTGTGCATCATTTTTATGTGGTGGGGCATGTGTCATGCTTAATATAAATGCACTTTATCTGAGTAGAGAATAGTAGTTGTATAGAGAGAACTGTGGTGGGGGTGAAAGTCTCTCCAGGCTTGTATAGAGGAATTCAGGAAACTAAGGCTGGGAAACAGTCATGAGCAGTTTGACATTAGTTATAAAGCTTGATATTTTTTGTTGATTTTGGTTATGGTGTTTCAATATATTTGCTTTTATTTCTTTGCAAACGCTTTTAAGCTTTGAATATCAGTATATTAAAATATTGTGTGCATTTTCATTTTTTAATCTTTAATATTTTTCTTCAGGAGATTCCACTTTCAGAAATTCTCCAGGTGACTCAGCCTCGAGATTTTTCAAACGTGGTGCAGGGCAGCAACCCATACTGTTTTGAGATCATCACTGACACGATGGTGTACTTTGTTGGCGAAAACAATGGCAGCAGCCATCACAGTCCTGTTCTTGCTGCCACCGGAGTTGGACTTGACGTAGCTCAGGGCTGGGAGAAAGCCATTCGTCAGGCTTTGATGCCAGTCACTCCTCAAGCTAGCATTTGCACTGCTGCAGGACAAGGAAAAGATCACAGTAAGCAGGGAGACAAGGCACTATTATTCATATTCTGAAGCTGTTAATGGCAGAGATTCCTTTCAGAAAAGGGCTTATTTAAGTGAAGTATTGTCTGTCTGTTCTTTGTTGAATTGGGTGCATAATTTTCTGCAACTTCCTAAAAAGCTGCACTAAGGTTTGGAAAGGGTGGGTAAATGCTTTAGTCTGTTGAAACAGTAAGTAGAAGTTAAGAATCAGATTTACGATATGAATGCATATTGCAGAGCTTTATTGTAGGAGCATTAAGAACTCACGCATAGTTGCTGAATGTAAAAAGGCACCATAGTTTAGAAATGTCTAATATACTATAAAAATATATATATATAAACTGAAGGACTAAATTTGCATGCTTTTTGATCTTATCCCCTATGTACTTTTTAAAATCTGTGAAGTGTCAGCAGCTAAGGAGAAGAGGAGGAGTTAGTGATGCAATTTAAATACTGCCAGTGATGGAAAGAACTTTTGTTGAGCTGTGGGTGGTAATAAAAAAGTACCCTGTTCTTTTTTTTATGCACCCATCCTCCCTTTCTTTCTCTGGCATATGATCATATTCATTATAAAGGCTCCACTAAACAACGTATTGTGTTTTTTCTCTTCAGACATCTTATTTTTTGCAATCATGTTCATTCACATTCTGTACTGAGATCTATGCTTTTACTCTTTAGTTTCTTTCATCTTCCAGCTACTCCTTAATCTTTTAGTGAAATTTTCTTTTGCAGGAGATTCCGAGATTAGTTTCTCATGTCAGGTATTTGGTTATTCTGCATCAGCAACACTTAAGACTGTGTAAATGTTAATCTGAGAGAAAGGCACTTTCTGAAAATACATCCATGGTCTGAAACAGTAAACTGTGAAATGCCAGTACTGGTATCTGTATTTAATTACAGCAAAGAAACATACATGTAAGATGGTACCTCATGACTGGCCTTATACATATGTAAAATGCCACTTTCAATACGAAATTTTTAGTTCCAAATATATATGCGCCAAAGCTCTTTTTTTTTTTTTTTGTCCTCCTAGAACTTAAGGTTTACTGTTGCTGAGACTTGCAAAGACAGTTGCTTTTTCCAAAGTCAAAGTTTTTGCAGATATAAATAATAACCCACTTGACAGTGATAGGGAATAGAGCTGCAGGGGTAGATACAGAGAGTAAGTATTTTAGTATCTTTAGGATTGTAGGAGTATAAGAAACTACTATGACTTGTGGAATGGCATTCCCTTATTTTCAGACAACTCATCAGGTTGTTTCTTAAACTCTGAAGAGCCCACAAAATGTCTGTTCATCCCTCTCCTCCCTGCACACTGTGAGCCATGAATTCTATCCCAAGACCCTTTAAGAAAAATTAGTCTTTTAGTTAAAAGATAAACCCTCCAAAGCCTCAATTATGCTATTTTAAATAAAAAGACCAAAAGAGGAGGTATACATTGCTAGTGCTTGAAATACTTGCAGCAGCAGGGAATTTGTAATGTTTCTTTGTGGGATGTTTCTGAGCTGAAATGAGAGAAGATCAGTAAGCTGTTACCTGGTGTATCTTACATATTGAATCCTGGCATTACTGATTTCTTTGGAAGTGACAGTTTTTCAGCCTTATTCTTACACCTTTCAAGAACTAGACAAATGGATTCATTTGGAAGGAGTAATACAATCTCTGCCTACCAGATACTGTGCTCTGTAGCCATCTGCAGAGAAGGGTTCAATGTGTTCTCTTTAAATGGTTTCAAAAACTGTGTCTTTTTCTTACCTTTTTCTTACCTTGTTTCAATCTTGCTGCAGTTTGTGTTGACCTTAGTAACTCTTTTGTTACTCCTAAACTCTGCTGCCTTCTTTTCTCTCAGATACAGATGTTTTCTTTGTTCTCTAAAATTGTATTTTTAAAGCCAAGGCTGCTCTTTTCAAAGTGCTAGTAAATCTATAGCGTATCTTCTCTCCAGCTTGTATGTGAATTTGTTCCACATTTGTTATGTTAACTTCCAAAAAAAAGATAGGTGTCCATTTCTGGCATGCTTTACCTCTGTCTTGGAAGTCAAAGTAAAAGGGCATTTTCTGCCTTCCTTGATGCATCTCTTGTCTATGCATCATAGGGTTATTCCTGTAAGGAAATCTTCATGTCAACATCTGCTGGAGGCTGAAAAATTTGGTATCTTTATCTGGTGGTTTTACTTGCAGATTATACTTCCCAGATGTACTCCTATATTCCAAAGATTGATATGCTTCTCTAGTTTATCCATGAAACAAAGATTGTTTATATTATGGATTTTATTGCTTTAATTATCATGTCTTCTGTTACTTGCTTTGCTTGATTTGTTTCCATTTCTTATGCATCAATTCTGTATATCTTGATGCCACAGAAAATTAGTAACCACATTCATTGGACTCTAAGGTCCAGTCCTCTTCCCTGTACTTTTCTATGTTACTACCAGAATTCTTAGAAGTTACGTGAACTCTGATACAATTGCCACATCACTATTGCTTTAGGTTCTCCAGCTCTCTATTGTGTATATACTGGTAGCATTTTACTGTTTTTGTAATCAGTGATAAGACAAAAATAGAGAAAGAATCCCAGCAAAACTCCCAGGGTTGTTTATTTAAATCAGTGATATTTGAGTTCCAGGGTATGATGTTTCTGCAGAAAATCAATAAAAATTGTTTCACCATGACTGGGTTAGAAGTCAGTTAAGGGTTTTTTCTTAGTTTTTTTTCCTCTTTTTACTAGAAAAAGTCTACCTGTTCTATTAACTTACTGAGTTATATCTTCTTTTTTGCAGAAGAGTTATCTCTCAGCATCTCCGTTTCAAATTGCCAGGTACAGGAGAATGTGGTGAGTCACAGTTATTGTATATATAATGTAATGGTGTTTATTTACCTAGATATTACACAATAATTGATATTAACAGTGTCTGCATGAGAAAACAACACCAGAGTATAGTAGCTCCAAAAGTGTTTGTTATATACAGGAAGTAATTTACTTACCTGGCACAGCTGGCAGTTTATATGCATGTATGTTCCTGCTTGCAGCTCAGCTAAGTGGGTCCTCTGTTGTGTTTTTCCATTCCCTTCAGGGTGATGATGTCACGCTTCACACAGTTTGATTAGTGTAAAATGAAAATACAACTTAGCCACAGATACTATGCTCATGAACATTTTGATTACTCCTGATATTTGTCATTTCTTTTTTTTTTTTCTTGCATTAGGATATCAGCTCTGTGTACCAAATATTTGCTGATGAAGTGTTGGGTTCTGGTCAGTTCGGTATTGTATATGGAGGTAAATTACATTAGATTCCATTATGCATTTATTAAGGTACAATGTCTGTCTGCTTGATATAATTAGTCTGTTCATATTTACTTATCTATATCTAGAATGTCTAGACTATCTAGTTTATCTTGTTTAAAGTTTTGTTTGGATTACTTTACTGTTTCTCTCTGCAGTTTTATGTACAGTATTTCTTATAATTCATTTTTTGCCTTTCGAGTTTTGCGTTGGCATCAAAATTGGTTTAGAATATGCATTGCATTTTGGCCACAGTTAAGTACAAAGCAATCTCTGGTCTGAATTTGGCCTTGGTTTATGGCATGGGGTTTTTTAATTGCAAATTCTAACATTGTTGTCTGTATTAGACATTATTAGAAGTCATGTATTTGAGGAGGCTGTCAGTTATACCTGTTTCTATCTCAGGCCAAAAAATTTGGCCAAAACCAATTGGAAAAATACATATTTTAGTTTGTGCTTTGACTGTTTATGCAAACATATTATTGACATGTTTTATGCAAACAGTTCCACTAAAAATTTATATCAGCAGGATAAAGTAGAGGAATGAATTCTTTGTCAAGAGGTCTAAGTTATAGGTTTCAAATGTAGTTTTACACTTTTGGTTTTTAAAAAATTCTATTGCAACATATAACTTGTTAATATTACGTAATCACAAAAAGAAGAAATACTACAAATGCTTCATATAAACTGTTTCCCTGGTTTTTTTTCCTCCTTTTTTCTTTTTTTTTAATCCCATGTGTTGTATCTCAAGTGTTGAGAAAAATCACACATCGTAAATCTGGAAAGAAAGTAAAAGTGATAACTAATGATTTAAAAGTGGTAACCTTTCTGCTTTTATTGTGTTGTTTTTCTAGTCAGAAAGCATTGTGGCTACAGTTTTTATGTGTGTCAATTGTGTAGTTATACTTTTCTCTATTACTTCTGAACAGTTTGATGGTCTGGTTTTACATCACTCAAGATGTCTGTTTGTTTTTTTTTTCCTCCCCTTGTGTTTCTTAAAGCAGAGGGTGTATCAAAGTATGCTCCCTCTCGTATGAATAGAGTGTGCACAAATGCAGACAGTAGTTGAATGTTTTGATTTTATTTCTATATGTACTCTCCTAAATCGCCTTTTAGGTAAATCTCAACTTGGTATATTTCATGATTCAATGCTCCTAAACATAATAAATACTTACAAAAGGCTTTTATTACATTAAATCTTTTCGCTTAAAGATGTCTTAAAACATATAGGATATGCATACTCAGTTTCTTGAGAGAAAATCACAACCTGAAAGAGCAAGAAAAGATACTATACAAGAATATTCTTTTCCTGGCTCTGCACACTGCTTAGTTGTTGCTGGTGTTTTGAGAGACTTGACCTGGTAACTTCTAATATTGGCTTCTCTCACCTCTGTAGACTTACTGAAATAATGGTAACAAAACCTTTTATTTAAACAAATGAAGGTAAAATTAAGTTGCTTACATTGTTGTAGGTTTTTTATTTAATGTCCTCTATTTTGGACAAAGATTTATGAATTGTAAATCAAGGAGTTTACAGGATATTGATATCCAACTCCTGTTTCTTTCAGTGAGAACAATTTCCCTCTGCCTATTCTGGTTAGTTCAGAGGGGTCTGAAAAATAGAGACAGAAAAAAAATAATATTCCTTTACAGTTTCTTACTGATGTAAAACTTGTCCTGAAACCTGGTTGATTGTGTTTTACTTAGGAAAAAGAATTTTCAAGCTGCTTTTCTGTTACTTTTTCTTTGTGTTTAATTTTTAGCTCTAGTTTAGCTGCTATAGTTAAGTGTTTTGTTAGCTTGGTGGTTTTGCTTTACATTCTCTTGAAACCTAACACTTGTCTCCTGGTTTTTGCACCTAGTTTGTAGTTGATGGTATTTCTGCTACGTTTCAATATAATTTGATGCCTAGTGGAGCCAGAGTCACTTTCACTGAATCTAGGTTTTTCTTCAAATTATAGCTGGGTGCTGTTATTTCTAATATTTGGCCTAAGAAGTGCTGATTTGTTACAGACAAATGTCTCTCTTTAAAGACTTCTGGCTTTATGCTGTTGTCTGTGACAGTCCATTATACAGCAGAGGCTTTCCTTAGCACTAATGTAATATTTTATAAATTTATTTTTTGCTCATCAATTGTTATTTCTATTTGGTAACCTTGTAAACCCTTTTGGACCTTGAACAATGTCTCCATTAACTGCCTTACTTTGTCTGGTGGAGATAAGCCTGTTTCTGACCCTTTATTCATGATGATGTGTAAGGCAGGTGTGTTAGTTGCAGTTCCTATGCCCTGCCTAAGCCCTGGCCACCAGTCCTGAGTATAGAGCAGCAGGGGGGTGTCGTCCCTTTTCCTAAAACGGCTTCTAAATCCCTCACTGAGCAGATACTGACTTTTTTTCCTTTGGTGCGGACTTACTGTTCTGTATTAGTTTAGTATTAAATATTGTAGATTATCAAGGTCTTGTATTAACCTCTGATGTGAATGCGACAGAAGTCAGTTTAGCTGTAAAGAATCCGGGTAAGCACTTAGAGCTACTCACTTGGCCCTTGAAACATCCTCTCTGTGTATTGTGGAATGCTTTTCGTGTAGCTGATGCCGGTTGCAGCAAGGAATAGTATTTGGTGCTATCAGCACACTTTTCTTCTTATCACAACCTTTTACAGCTTTTTTCGATGACAACAGTCTGCCCCTGGGCATTAACATGTTGTTCTTCATGGCACATTATTACCCCTATGTTCCCATAGAGTATTAGATATAATTTCCTGTTCGTGTGGAGCCCATAAAAGTATGAAACCACTGGAGAAGACTTGTAGATATTTTTTCATATTTGTCGTGAATAGTTTTGTTGTAGTTTTTTTATTTTTTTACAGGAGAGGCAATGTTCTGTGGGAGTAGGTATTACTTGCTAATGTGCAAGACCCTTGCACAAACAAAAACTTCACCTAATATATCTAATGCCAATGTGCATACCTGACAGCAGAGTAGTAACCAGTTTAAACTTATCCTCTTGTTGAGGCTGATCACTTCTTGTTACTCTTACACCAATTGAAATTTTAAATATAAATATAGTAACATTGTACATTCATACAAAATATACTTGTTTCTGAAGATTTCTGCTGTGATGTCTTATAGCTATGAACTGCTTCTGCCTCTTGATGGCTGACATTTGACTTTCTGTTTAGGAAAACACAGGAAGACTGGAAGAGATGTGGCTATCAAAGTCATTGACAAGATGAGGTTTCCAACTAAGCAGGAAAGTCAGCTTCGTAATGAAGTAGCCATTCTCCAGGTACAAAAGTATTTTTGGATCACATTCGAGTTTGTTTCAAGT
Organism: Calidris pugnax; assembly: GCF_001431845.1. Classification (NCBI taxonomy): domain Eukaryota; kingdom Metazoa; phylum Chordata; class Aves; order Charadriiformes; family Scolopacidae; genus Calidris; species Calidris pugnax. The sequence goes on along the minus strand of NW_015090922.1, from coordinate 19,963,500 downwards.
CATTAATAAGTTTTTGTAATGTGTGTAAGTGCTCTGAATTGAGTTCTAGATCTGTGTGTGTGATTTGTAAATCTTTTTGTGAGAGGGAATCTCAGAAGAGTGGGAATTACTGAGTATTTGGTAGAGTTGGTAATTTGGGAGTGGTATCTACCCCCTACAGGAAACCCATTGATGACCTGTACTTTGGCTCTGTTGTCTCCCTCGGGTACCAGGAAACTATTATTTTTGGCTGTCTTCCACACTGTCTCATCGATTTACGAGTGTCATTCTTTCATGTTCTGTACTTAAGCTACTGAGTGTATCAACTGTAAAATTAATCATTATGGATAATTTGTGTTAAAACAAATTAGTCTCAGTAGTGATAATCAGCATATTTCATGGTTTGACATTTGTGTTTCAAGGTAGTTTTTGGCCTCGGACATCTTGTTTTTTCATCTCTAACTCTCCACTTCACCACTTTTTGGTTGGAGGTACAACATTTCTTTGTAATTCAGGATATTTCATACTGTTTTATTGTAGTGATGTACCTGTACTACTTTATTTTAGAATTTGCACCACCCTGGGATTGTGAACCTGGAATGTATGTTTGAAACCCCAGAACGGGTCTTTGTGGTGATGGAAAAGCTGCATGGGGATATGCTAGAGATGATTCTTTCCAGTGAGAAAAGTCGACTTCCAGAAAGAATAACTAAGTTCATGGTCACTCAGGTTGGCATTCAGTCTCTCTACCTGTTGAGGAAAGGCTAGATTTGTCTTCTTACATGATTTGTCTCCTTACATGAGAATGGAGTCTGGAGAAGCCATTGTCTGTATTGTTATTTAAAAGAGGCAGCACAGAGGGCTGCACACCTAGTGACAGTTGAATAAACATTGAAAGAATTTTCAATGCTAATTAGGTTAAATCATTTTGCCCATCTTTCCCAAGACATTACATTATGGACATCCAAAGATGCATGTCAAAACAGTAAGCGTTTAAAACAGAGGGAGGAGTTGGGGGGCAGGGGAAATCCAGCCCATTAGTTCCAAGTCTTGATAGGCTGGGAAAAAATAGTAGTAGCACAGTATATACTAATTAATTCTTTAAGACTGTGTTGGTACAAATTACTGTATTGCTTAGTGTGTATGACTGTTGACACTTTTGGTCCACTTGAATAGTTCTGAAAATATTCTTTCCTTTTTGTAGATACTTGTTGCTCTGAGGAATTTACACTTCAAGAATATTGTGCACTGTGATTTAAAACCAGAAAATGTACTACTAGCATCAGCAGAGCCATTCCCTCAAGTGAGTGAAGATTAAAAAATACTACTTTCATTGCTTTTGATTGTTGTTTTTTTTTTTTTAAAGCAGTATAGCCATTGCAGCTTAAAAGGTGGCCTCTTGTGGGATTGTTCAACTGACTTCATCTAGAATTACTTGAAAGACATGTGTTATAATTGTCTTTTCCCCTTTTAACTCTTCACCTGACTTTTATGCTCAACGGTCTGTTTCAGTTTCTTTCCCTTCAGTCGTGGGTCCTGTCTCACAACACAGCTGTGTTCCAGCGTTCTTTCTGCCAAAGAGTCTGAGAAGTACAACTACTGCCAGCACTTAGCAAAAGGCAGTGTAAACTGTATCTTTTTTTTATGCTTGTGAAGAGTGCATGGAAACTGATAATCTGGATTAGTAAGAATAGTCTATTGGAAAAGGAACAGGAGTAGAAGCTTCAAGATGAGTCCTTGCTTCTGTTCCAGTGCTGTTTGACCCTGGAGAAACAACTTTCCTGTTGTGCATCATCTTCTCCCCCTCAGTTTTGTCTGTCTTGCTTGTAACCTGCTGTGAAAAGGGACTGGCTCATTTGTCAGTGGTCTTGCTCAGGGATCTTCTTCATCAGTATGTGTGATGTTACATTGTAATATAAACTAAGTAGCTAATTTCTGTAAGAGAAATGCTGCCAGTGGTATTAGTATTTATGCACTGTCAACTATTATGTTAAATGCCTTGGATAGTATGGATTTTGTGGAGGATATACAGAAATTAAAAGCTAGGCAGCATCAGGGAATTGCTTCCAGTCCTACGACATTAATACAAAGCGGAATGGATTTTTGGAGAATCACTTGTATGGCCTGTAGTACATTGCTCTTTTTTACATCCTGAGGAGGGCTTATTAACTTGGGGTTAGTGCTACACTTGATCTGGATCCTTTTTTCTGTACAAGTGCCTGCTGCATTAAAGAACCATGAAGACTTGAGCATCAGTGCAGGCACCAGCTGTTGATGCTTTTTGCCTGGATGATTATTGGACTGCTCTGTCCAGAGGTGGCTAGATCTGAGCTCTCATAATTTGATTTCTGTGTAGCTGAAGCCTCCAGCTTCAGGAATGTGATTAAGAAGAATGTGATCTGACTGGGATTCATGTGTTGTTTTTTTTTAAATTTTGGTTCTGTGCCTTGTGAGTGTGTGGATTTGCCTCTGAAAATGAGCTGAGTTTGGAATCAAGTCTTTTGTCCTTATTTGCACATTTGTGGCCATGCACTACACATACTGGCTTGGACCTTGGTCTGTGCAAGGCCAGTTCATGTCCCAGCCTGAGGCACGCTCCATTTGCAGTCTGCAAAACCAGCAGCCTAAAACCTCAACTGTGACTGGCTTATGTAATGTTTTGTCTCTGTTTTGGTGCGTACAATGTTTAAAATTATGGCAGAAATGGTATCAAGTACCACTCTGGTCTTGGGCAGTAGCATCCTTTGGAGATCGAGAAGAGATTTTGCAGTTAAAAATATATTTCTCTTGCAGGTGAAGCTGTGTGATTTTGGCTTTGCACGTATCATTGGTGAAAAATCTTTCCGGCGCTCTGTGGTGGGGACACCTGCTTACCTTGCCCCGGAAGTGCTGAGGAGTAAAGGTTACAACCGCTCTCTAGACATGTGGTCGGTAGGAGTCATTGTCTATGTGAGCCTTAGTGGTACATTCCCATTTAATGAAGATGAGGATATAAATGATCAGATTCAAAATGCGGCATTTATGTACCCACCAAATCCTTGGAAGGAAATTTCTAGTGAAGGTAAAGAAATGAATCTTCTCTATTAGAATGTCTTTATACATAGATAATGTGTTCAAATGCTTGAACCTCAAGGTTCATTCAGATAGGAGTGAGAATTTTTGATAGTTTGAATTTAGTAGACTATGCCAAAATGAATCAATATGAGCTGGTATATATTTGTGAGAGAGAAATTGTCAAATATAATGTTTTAGATAATTTTCAGGGCAGGAGAAGTCAATAGATTTAGCAAGAAAAATTGATTGCATGCATGAGGAGTGGGAAACTTCCCAAAATTCTCAATGAAAAGTTAACTCATGTGTGGATATTTTCTGATCTCAAAACATACTTTATCTAGACTATAATTACAGAAACGGTTCGAAGTTGAATCTGGAATTTTAGCTTTGTACATTAGCAAGCGAAACAAAACCTGGATTTCAGTGTCAGTCCTGAACAATCTAGGAAGTTCAAGAGCTTGGTCTCTAAGGCTCTCCAATGCCAGCCTTGTTATTAGTAATGTATATATGATTAACACATGGATAGATGCGGAAAGACATACACAGAAGTATACAATAGTGGAAGTACCTACATCATTTTGGAACACAAGATTATACCCAAGTTATTTAGGCACTTCTGTCACTAAAATCAGCAGGGAAAAAGATTGAGTAATATAGTAAAGCTTTTAGTGTTTCCATCAAAGCTGGGGGAAGTTTACCCCCTACCTATTCTGCAGCCTCATTTAACCTAAGTGAAGGTATATGTAAAATTCACGATCTTGGATAAATTTAAGAGTTCAGTTGGATACACACACTCATTTAAAAAATTCTCTTTCACTGGAGCAGATAAATGATGATAGAGGTGATATAGTGTTTAAACAATATATTTTTGTTTTGTTCTTCTTTGTCAGCCATTGATTTAATAAACAATTTGCTTCAAGTGAAGATGAGAAAACGTTTCAGTGTTGACAAATCCCTCAGTCACCCGTGGTTACAGGTAAACCCACCTGCCTTTTTCACTTTGTTTGTAATGGCTTATAAGGATTTTTTTGGATTAAGTCCTTCAGAGGCTTATTAAAGCTACAACTATCAAAGTTTGTCAACAAGCATTCATGGGGGCTTGAGTATTTCTGGTTTTAGCTTTACAGTTTGTGTGTCCCAGGATCTGCCCATCTGTAATGCTTCTTTCCTCAAGGAAAAGTTTGTCTTACTGTCCTTCCTGCTCTTTACCTTCTGTCTGAAACCAACATGGTTTTACTCTGCTGCCACCTCTCCTGAATGCGTGATGAGCGCATGGAGCCCCCCTGAAATCAGTGTAGAGACAAACGTTGTTTGTTCAGTGCTGAAGCGGACACACAGGCTGGTGTGTGCTGTGACTTGTAGTCATTTGGGTTGGAGTTTTTCCACTTGTGGGTCCCTTTCACAGTGGTTTGGCAATGCTGTGCGCACATGACCATGCACACAAATAACTTAAAAGACATTAAGGGGAAAACGCAATTAATTTTGAGTACAATGTTGGAATGAGTATAATTTCATGTGTGTGTATATACGCAATTTTTATAATAAAGCTAACATAGCTGTCTTGTTGCAGAAAGATGTCACGTTTTGCAGTATTACACCCTTAGATACCAGCCTATTTAATTTTGAAACATATTTTTTATGGGCACTCTGTTGGGGAATTTGGAGGGGGTTGGTGTTTGTTTTTTGTTTGTTTTTAACAGATCTTGTTGATTATATCTTGTGGCTATTTATACTAAAAGTGGAGACAAACTGCAGAATTTATCTGTGGGAATGTAATGCTGCTGTTTCTTAAACCGTTTCCTTAAATCTCTATTGCTCCTTAGGATTATCAGACTTGGCTTGACCTCAGAGAATTTGAAACGCGCATTGGAGAGCGTTACATCACCCACGAGAGTGATGATGCACGCTGGAAAGAACATGCTTATGAACACAACCTTGAGTACCCCCAGCATTTTATTATGGCTCCTAATCCAGATGACATGGAAGAAGACCCTTGATTTATTCGTTATGCTAAATTGCAGCAAAGGACACTCCAGACAGAAACTGAAGATAAGTTTTGGAATGACTGTTGTTCTTTCTGAATGCTGTACACATAGTTCAGTGTACACAGCCCCAGAGGATCCTGCGTTGACATGGGAATAGACTGTCGTCTGACAAGCTTTTCTCTATCTCTGACTTAAACCATGAGTAGTTACCGGACAGTGGGACAAGCCCCATGGGGTAACATTTCACCGATCTGTGTGCCTGCAAAGCCATTACTGAGGTGTAATGTGTACAGATGAACAGTTTGTGTGTTTTTCAAGTTTGTTTTTTTTTTTTTTTAAATAGCTTACACAGTAAGAATTTTATAATGGTTTTCTAATCCCTATTTACTAGGCCATAGAGGACTGTTTTCTGTTATTTAGATACATCTCCTGTTTCCTAAACTGTGCATGGTGAAAAGAGACTGTTAAAAAGAAATCAGTGCAGAATACCTTGGCTAATAGCAAAACATGGTGTTTTAGGTCAAATACAGCTTCATAGATGAAGGAATAATTTGCTGCTGTTAAGACAGTTGCCCTAACTGAACTTTTTCCAGATACTGCCCCCCCAAAAACCCCCCCCATAACTTCTTACATTCCTCTTGAAATGCTGGCTGACAATCTAAAGAGATGACAATCAAAGCTATGCTAGTCCTTTATTTTGTGTGTTAAAACAGCAGTAAGACACAACAGTGTGTTGCTGTGCAAGCCTGGCACACATCACTGATACACACCAAAGGCATTTTGCCTTAAGACTAAGCAAGTAATGCACAGAGAGCACACAAGACTTGATGTAGCATATGGAAATGCTTTCACTCTGGAAAAACAGCTTCTAGCGGAAGGATGTGGAAGAATAGGGAAAAATACATGCAGCTTTCTTCTGTTGGTTTGAGTAATTAGATTTTAAGTTTTTTCTAATATTTTTCTAGTTTTTCTAAGGTTCCCTGGAGTTACATCAGGAGTAGTTTGTAGCCCGCTAGCTTGTATCTTAACTCTGCTCAAAACCTAGGAGTAACAGTGGACATAAATCGCCTGTTGCTTCTGCCAGGGCAGCTGGATTGTAGGAGAAAGGGTTTTGCCTTCTGACCTAAACCTGCAGCACCCCCCGCCCTCCTTCATTCTTTTGAATGAAGAGTTCAAACCCAACTCCTAATTTAGTTTTTTATGCAGATGCCTTAGTTGATGGATTCTCAATCGCTTACTGGACTTCTGGCACAACAGAGAGGAAGCAGCAGTATTCTTTGGAAATTATTCCCTCGGAGGACAGTGTAACATTTAAAATTCATGCTATTTCAAAAAAGTTTGAGGCCATGAATGCTAAATGCAAACAGAAGAGGGTTTTTTTTTTGGTCCTATTTTTAAAACCAAAAAGGTGAAATCTTTCCTTTTGTGTGGGATAACAGCATTGTGCTGCTGGAAGGTCCTGAATGGCTGTACATATCCAGTGTGCCAAGCCCCTTAACTGGAGCTTGGTTTGAAACACTTTTAAAATACTCTATAGTCTTGAACTGCAAAGGCAGCAAGAGGCTTTGGGGTATCTCCTCTCTGTCCTACAAAGATATTTTGTGTGTGTGTATAGATAAGTATTTTTTTCTTACTGTTGTTATTCAGGTAAGGAAGCAGGTGAGCAGACTTTTTCTATGTCTAGATATACATAAAATTTTACACTGTTATTTTAGGGCTGGCAGCTGCTTGCAATGACAGTGACCTTGCAGTTAAGTCAGTGGCAGTTGCAAAGTATGTACCCACAGGTAGGTTTGGGTCTTTAAACCACCTTTTCTTTTCCTGTTGCCCTCAATCTAACCACCACTGCATTTTGTAGGTGTCTAAGTTGGTAAAGGCTGAGCTCTGGCTAGGATATACCAAACTGTAAAAAATGTTGGTGCAATCTCTATGGCAATTCCCTACAGCCAGCGGTGGGCAGAGTGTTTCAGCCCTTCTGACCACCATGAGTGCTCTCTCCTTGCACATGGTTTTTCTCAGGTTTGTGCAAGGGACTTGCCTGATGGCTGTTCCTGCCCTCCTACCTTGGGGTTCATCCTCCCCTTCTGTGCTGTCAAGGCAGTGCTAAGGAATTCCAAAGGGGCAGAATTTGTCCCTTAACCTTACCATCCTGTTAAAGGAGGACTGGTTCTTCAGAGAGGCACCGCTTTTCATCTTTGGAACCAGAACAATCACCTGTGAAGTTGGTAATCTGCTGTTTGTCCAGACTTGGCAAGGGAAGCAGTGTTTTTTTTTCAACTTCCACTGCTCATGTGACCCAAATCTCAGTGAAGCCATTGCTATCTTCCATCCTAACTAGAATAACGTAGATATAGTCTGGTTTTTAAACTTTTTTACTTTTAAACTACTTGAGCTGTCACTTCAGGTTTTCCTGTGGGTTTTTTTTTTCTTTGTTTGTTTTGTTTTAAGGGAGGAAAAAAAGCCAGCTCGGTCACTTGAAAAAGCACAACAGGAATAGAGGAAGGAGGGGACAACAATGAAGTAAAAGGTCTGGCTGATGTCTCTCCCCAACAAGTCTGCTCTGCTCCAAAATACTATATGAGCTATTTATTCTTCAAGTTGTATTTAAAAAAAAAAAAAAAAGCTGTTGACCTTTGGAGATCACCTGAGCATATATTTGGACTTATGGGGCCAGACAATAGAAGCCATAGGCAGTGAATAGTCAAGGAACCAAAAAATCAGACATACATTAGGAGTAAACTTTCTTCAGAGTAGTAAAGATAGCTGAGTTTTTTATTCCCTTTTTTTCTACCTTTACTGCTCACTTTGACAGCAGTAGGTTACAGTGTTTAATATCCTTAACCCTAGATGAATTAAGTTGCGTTCATTCAAGAAATAGTGCTACGATGATGCTAGAGAAAAGCTCATGTAAAATTTATAGCCTCAAAAGGACACTGTCAAGTACTTTTATATTTTTATACATCCCATTGTTTGTAAATATCCTCTGATAAGCTTGAAAATAAAATTTATTTCCCTATCAGACTTGTTCTTTTTATTTAAATGAATTACCTCTCCTATCATGAGTCAGAAGTAAATGTTTCGTTATGCTTCCTTGGTTGTGGATTTGTCATTAGATTTGGCTTGCTGTGGTAATTCTGTTAGCAGGTGCTTTGGAACTAATAACTCTTCCCAAATGGTTCCAGTCACCGTCCTCTTTATAAAAATACCTTTAAAAATGTCAAGGCATCTTGTTTTTTAAGCAACTATCAAAGCTGAGTACATTCAAAGTCTCCTAGCACATCTGTTTGTTACTGACACGTTTTAACTTGATTCCACTAGTAAATACTTCACTCGGCTCCATCGTAAGACCCCTGAAACATGGTTCAGTCTCTGCTCTGTGTTTGCTGGTTTCTGTGTGTACAGTGTTTGGTTTCTACACATACTGCTTTGAGTAGGTTGGTCAGTAGGTTTAGTGTGCTCCACTAGGTTTATTCTGAAATAGCACTCCTTGCCAAAACGTGGCTTGGCCCTGAAGCACAGATTTGTGTGAGAAAATTGCCTGGAGAAGAAATGTGACGTTTCATGTGCTTTCAGTTTAAAGATAGATAAAAATACTTAGTTCTTACTGTGTATGTAGCTATATGCGGATTACATTATTGTAAAACATTCAGCACATGAAACCATAAAATGCAGGACTCTATTCCTTTTTTATTTTCTTTTTTAATTTAATAAATTGCTATTAAAAGATGTTACTATTAGACATTTTGTTACAGTATTTGAAATTACTTCAGTAAGAGTTCACCAAATCCGGCAACAGGCGCTATGGGAGACTTTGATTCTGGCTTATGTTTCTTGTCAGGCTCTGCAAGTCTGTGGTGAGGCAGCAAGGCGAAAAAGTTGAATCGGTCCCCCATCTCCTTGGGGTTCATCAGCATATCATAGCTGCGGAGTAACTGCTCCCGAGTTGCTGTGTCACGTGAATTCTGTAACAGCACCTAAAAACAAAACACGTAAGTTACAGCCCTTCCTGCTTTCCTAGAAATTCCTTCATGCCTGAATCTCTTGTTGCATACTTTTCACTTGTATTAGTGTAACTGCCATAAGGTTCAGTAAAACTGGTGAGATCCCTGGTGGAGCTCATACGCTGATGTATGTAGCAAAGTTTTGCATTAAATACTCCTAACTGTAATATGATCGGTTTACTCTGAAGGGATCCAGAGTAACTTAGGTCTAGGAGAACCAACTTGTTAATATCACGCCTATAGGTTGCTTTGAAAAAACTTTCTTTTAAAAATCAGATTTTTATAAAAGCTCTCTTGCTGCTTAAGAGCATTGCTTGTGGATTAGGAGCGTTTATGTACCTGTAAGTACTATCGTACCTGCAATCGGAGGTCGATGCCCATGTTTTTTAAAAACTCCCGCTGTTTTATGGGGCCTAATGTGGCTGTTCTTCCCTGTGTCATCTTTTGAAGATAGCTGAAATCAACATCTGCTGTCAGGTCTGCTGTACCTGGAGCTTTCAGGACATCATGAAGTTTATGATTCCGGAAACCCTGAAAAATGAAATTGCAGAAGCTAGCAAAGACTAAATTGTGTACGGGAGTTGTGAGAATAGCAAATTATACTTCGAAATTTTGAGATAAATCTAGCAAGGACAAGGATTATCCTTTCCATCTGAAAGGAACCCTTATGGGTACTGATTAAATAAGAACTCAATTACTCAGTTGTATGATTGCAGCATACTGCGGTTTTTGCTATTATGTCCACCCAAGACCTTTCTCTTATAACTTAATGATCCAAGTGAAAAATAAAAGAAAGAGTATTTTGGCTTATTATTTCAGGGTAAATGACTTACCCGGAAAGTGTCAGTTTTGGTTCCATCATGACCATAATCAGCAACCAGTGCAGCCCCACCATCCTTTTCTATACGACAGGCAAGCCTCTGAATGATGACACCAGCCTCAGGACACACTTCCACATGATCTCTCGTCTCTTCAGGCTAGTGCAGAGTTCAAACATCAAAACACCTGCATTAGCAAACAAGTACAGGGCAAGAGTTCTTCACACTGGATGTCTTGGCAATGTCACCGCTTCACTGGGGCACAGAGGTGCAGGGGGGGGTATTCAAGGCTACCTGGAGTTTGAGCTAGTTTCTGCTAACCACCAATTTCAATTTGTGTTTTCAGAGTGGTGGATTTCAGTCATCTCTTCTGGAACCTATAGTCAACTGAAATGAGCCTTTTTGTAATACGTAAGAATACTTGTGTCAGGTGAGACTGCATTGCTGTGGTACGTTAAATGGTAAAGTTAAATGCTGTGATTAAATGTATTCATATATAGACTGAGAGCCCTCCTCTTGCTGTCAGAGTAACTGAGAATCAGCAAACGTACTTGAAAGAGTTAGTAAAGTATGAGTTCTGGTAGCCGTAACCTTACCTGAATAAAATTTTCTGTTGCGGGGGTACTGGATGGTGACAGGACAAACCGCAGCTGGTCAGGAACTTCTGGATCGATGTCAACCAGCACCTCACGCCAGCCTCTCTCTGTTCTCTGGTGAATGAACCCACAGGACTCATTTTATGCTCTCGTGGGTAGACACAGTATCTTGCATTTTGAATTGAACTGATGCATCAAGCACTTTCACAGACGTTTTAAGAATGTTATATGCTATTAACAGCAATTATTCCCTTCTGTTTAATCCCAATAAGTGCCTTGGAAAAAGTTTGTGGCAGAGACTGGTTTAATTATACTTGAAAGAAATGAATGATGCTGTTGAGAAAAATCCTGCCTCTTTTATTGGCAGCGCAACCTTTAACTTATCAAAAAATAAATTTATTCTGCCAGTGATTCTCATAAATTATCAAACTGAAGTTGAAAGTTTATTCTGAATCCTAACTAGCCTTTATTTTGCTATTCTCATTAACATTCAAATGAAAGCCCTTCAGAGTGTTGTCTTTTTTTAGTAGTGGTACATAAAATAATGCTGAAATTAAAAACTTATTAGTATAACATGAGAAAGAGAAACTTGAGGCTTGTTTAAGCTAAAAGAAATCTAGCTTTCTACAAGTTTTTCCATTCAAGAATAATTACTAATTTTACAGTTATCAGCTGAATTAAGCCTTATTTGTCCAAGTTTAATTAGAAATATTTTATCATCATAGACAACATGTGTCTAGTTTGGCACCCTATTTCTGTTCTTCCTCAAAGAGAATAGGCATTTAAGCTAATGATCACAATTACAATAATCTTGTTATACCTGAAACTTATGTATTGGCAGGGCATCAAAGAACTCATGTGCTAGGTAAAAGCTGTAGCCTGCGGGAAGGTAAAAAAGAATGCATTAAATTATTAATGCTTCCATAGCAGCTTCCAGTTGAAAATTAAAATATTTTCTGAATCTTAATGAATTAAACTAGTTAATGTGGTTGTGAAATAATACTTCCAACTCAGATACATCAAAGACAGCATTTCTACAGGTAGCTCTAGCTCCCAGGCCATTCAAGAAAGGACATTCAAGAAAAGCCAGTAAATGGTTTCCCATGAAAAGAAAAAGTTAGAATATATGAAATTAGGTAACTGTCCCAAAATGAAGGTAGTGAGAACAGGTAGCAGTTATGAAAATGAGTCAAGATCCTGCCTTGGACTCATATAAGAACTAAGAACGAATATGTGTATTACCTACTTTTCTATCAGTTATGAAAACTAGCAGAGCTGTCCTCTGTTATCAGAAGCTGCAAACGGAGGAAGGACGCCATCCTTGTAACAAGACATTCAAGCTCCTTACCTGGTGGCACATCTTGAATGTCTCTGTACCAGAAAATGGGAACTCCAGTTTTGCTAATGCCTTTCATGTAAGCAGACTTGTCCTCGGGGTTTGACTGTGCCTTCCCTCCCGTCAGCGTCAGCGCTTGGATCTCGCTGAGTTTGGGACTCACTTCTACCAGGTGTATAGAGACATCACATTTACTTAGTAAAGAGGCAAGCTGGTTGAAGACCTACAAAGGCAGATGAATTCAATTAGGCCCAGTCACATGCTGTATATATTAAAGGTTTAGGAACTAACTTTAAATTTCGTTACTTATATTCAAGATAAGATTTAGCTGGCTTTCATTTAAGAAAATACTCTCAGTGAAAGACTGCATTTTCCTCCTCCAGAATAAAATGGATAAACTTAATAAAGTTGGCAAAGTGCAGTACACATTATATAGCTGTAAGGATGGCAACATGAAATGCTAATTTAGAATAGTAATAGCCTGAAAGTGAGTAGCTCCTCTGATACTTGCAGTAGGTTTAGCATTAGGAGAAAAATGGTTTGGTTTTTCCAGACACCATAAACAAAAAGTGCTCAACATCATACATTTTACTGTTCTCATTAACATATGTAAATACAATTAAAGTTTTTCTTAAGTACTAAATCCCATTAGCGATTTGATTTTGAATCAGTAGATTTTAATTAATAGACAGCCATACAAGCATGGCAGAACAGGAAGGGTTAACTCAAAAAAAAATAAGCTCCTGAAATCCTCAAAGGAACCAGCACAACTTCACTCCTGTATTTTTGTCCTCCTCCACTTCCCCCCAGTGCTTGCACTGAGGCCACCCTCCCAAATGGATTTCAGTTTGGATAATGCTTTTCTATACAGAAAAAATTTGTAATGAAATATTCCCACCCTTCCCTTCTATCAGGTAGTGTTTGAAAGATTACACACGTGTCTGCACAGTGTGTACACACCAGGCTGTGTTCAGCTTTCAACTGAGAGACCTGATCTCTTCGCTGTATAGCAGAAACTTGCATATATTCTAATTAGATTCTAAGCTGCAAATCCCCTGAGTGAAATTATTTGGTTACTAAGGAAGGCTAAACCCTGACAGCAAAACTTCATTCCTTCAGATTTCACCGTAGCCACAGAATAAAGCCAGAAATAGAGAGTATTAATATTAGTTTTCACCTACCCGTAATATATCATCGGTAAGAGTGCCCCTCCCGGGGCCCAGTTCCACCAGCTGGAATGCCTTAGGTTTGCCCATGGCTATCCATTCGCTAACGTACCATATTCCTATTAACTGACAGTGAGAAACAAAGAAAGAGTTACACCTGCCTTTTGCCTGATAATAACTAAAGTATGTGATATTCTCTCCCAGGATTTTTGTGAAAAATAATTAAGATACACAATGTTGCCCTCTTTATGTATTAAAATCACAATTGTCTGTTGTCAGCCCAGCAGGAGCAACTCTCCATCAGTGAATGGGTGGGACTCTTTTCTGGCTGGTGCAAGAACTTTTACTTAAGGCTCAAAGGCAGGTCACAGCCCAACAGCTGCCAAACAGCTGTTCTTCACAACAGCATCACCGAGAGCAGCCTTTAGCCAGTCTTCACCACTGGAAACGATGCACAAACCAGAGTGAACCAGGCCAAAATGTGACAGTGATTTTGGAGTGGAGTTTTCATACTGGGGAACTACTGTAAGTTTTTTTTAATATATATATAGACAAGTTCTATGTGAAAATAAGTGTTTCCGAGCACAAACGGTGTCCCAGACTATAACACATGAAAGGACTCCAAACAAAACACCTCTTTCCTCCTCCAAAGCCAGTTTTAATTTGGGGAAGTAACCTGAAGCTGCGTGTCCATCACTCATCGGTGCCAGTCAGGGGCGCTGACACCGCGGGGTGCCGGCCTGGAGACGGCTGCCAGCTTAAGAACGAAAGGGAGTTATTTTCGGCGTTACCTCGCCAAACACCTGGCTGATTTCGGGTGAGGTGACGAAATCCCCGCTCTCGCCGATGCCGCCGCGGCGCGTGTAGTAACCCTGCGGAGAGGGGGAGAGGGGCCGGGGCCCGCTCAGCGGCGCGGCGGGGCTGCTCTCCGCCCGGCTGCCGCGCCGCCCGCCACGGCCCGGAGCCCCCGGCCCGGCCCCGCCCGCACCTGGCCGGGGTTGGTGAGCGCCTCCCGCATGTACTCGGCCACCGTCACCGGCCCGGTGGCCCGCAGCTTGAGCAGCAGGTGCCGCAGCATGGCGGTGGCCCGGCTGGGACCCTCGGCCTCCTCCCGGCTCCCCGCGCCCGAGGAGCGCCGCGCTGGCGCTGCGGGGCGAGGAGAGACGGGGCCGGGGCTGAGCGGGGCTGCCCCCGGGGGGAGGCGGCCGGCGGAGCCCAGGGCGGCGGCGAGGAGCGCGCGGCGCACCGGCAGCGGCACCATGGCAGCGGCGCCGGCGTCCGCGCCCGCCCCGTCTCTTCCTCCTCCCCGGGTCCTGGCCGCTCGGTGGCCGCGCTGCTTCCCGCTGCCCGCGTGAGAGTAGCCACGGGATGAACATGTCTGCGGGCGGGTAAAATGCTATGAGATTTATCTAAGGTGATCTCCTGGTCTCCGTCCCCTTTTTGTCCGGCGGAGCCCCGCGCGCGCCCTACTCCGCCCTTGCAGGACCTGCGCTCCCGCCGTCCCGCCGGGCCCGGAAGCGCGTGCGCGCAAGAGCTTCCGGCGGGCAGCGATGGCGGGGCTGTGGGAGTTCGGGCTGAGGGGCCCGAAGGAGGCGGGCGGTGACAGCGGCGGAGAGGAGGATGATGAAGAAAGAGACGGCGGAGATGCCGGAGGCTTCACGTTGGACGAGGTGCTGCGTCTCGGCGGCACCAAGGTAAGGAGACTGGGGGGGGGAGCACGTGGCGGCGGGGCACCCCTGGGCCGGCCCGTGTGGGGAGCCGGCGGGAGCGCGCGTCCCGGGGCCGGGGCCGGCCTGTAACGGCTGTGTCCTGCCGCCCGCAGCAAGACTACCTCATGCTGTGCGCCGTGGACGAGGCGGAGGAGTTGGTGGACGGCGGCAAGAAGAACACGATCGACGACCTGAAGGCGGGGGAGCTGGAGGCCTTCGTCAGGTCCCTGGGCATCGGCAAGTACGCGGAAAGTTGCCTGGTGGTGGAGGAGGAGGAGGAGGAGGAGGGTGGTGGCGGCGGCAAGGAGGAGAAAGAGAAGCCCCCAAAGAAAGGGAAGAGCAAGAAAGAAACTGACCCTCCTTCGTTAGAAGGGAAAAAAGAAAAAAAAGTCAAGGAAAAGGCAGTCAAGGAAAAGGCAGTCAAAGAAAAGGCAAGTGGCGTGAAGGACAGCAAGAAGAAACAAGCTGGTGGTGATCAGGACCAGTACCTTTCAGCAAAGAAAGAGAGGCCAGAAGAAGATTTTGAATTTCATGCTAGGCAAGTGATACTGATCAAACCAGGGAGCAAGTGGTATGATCTAGAATACACCAACGAATTCTCTTCGGAGCCCCAAAATCAAGTGCTTCTGCCCAAGTATAAGGCCTTGGCCCAAAAGCTGTACCAGCATGAGACAGACCTGTATAAGAATAAGACAGATTACCAGAAGGGGGCCTCTTCGGCGTGGATGAAAACCATTGTCTCGTCGGGTACCTTGGCTGACAGGATGGCAGCAATGACCCTTCTCATTCAGGACAGTGCTGTCCACAGTCTCCAATTTATTGAGAACTTGGTAAACCTCATAAAGAAAAAGGGCAGCAGGCATCAGAGCCACATGGCTTTGGATACTTTCAAAGAGCTTCTCCTTTCAGATCTCTTACCAGACAACCGGAAATTATGGTCTTTCTCGCAGCGACCATTTAACAACATAGAGAAGATGTCAAGTGGCAACAGAGATTCCAGGGACAGGCGATTAATACTCTGGTACTTTGAGCATCAGCTGAAACTGCAGGTGGCAGAGTTTGTGCAGGCGTTAGAAACACTGGGTCATGATTCTTTGACGGCAACGAAATCCCGAGCGTTGGCAGTTTCCCACGAGCTTCTCTGTAACAAGCCTGAGCAGGAGAAAGTGCTGCTTGTTCAGCTGGTAAATAAACTGGGGGACCCTCAGAACAAACTTGCCACCAAAGCCTCTTATCTTTTAGAGACATTACTTCACAAGCATCCAAATATGAAGGGAGTAGTGTGCAGTGAGGTGGAGAGGCTTTTGTACCGGACAAACATTAATGTGAAAACTCAATATTACGCCATTTGCTTTCTGAATCAGATAGTCCTCAGTCATGAAGAAAGTTCATTGGCTAACAAGCTGATAACTGTGTACTTTTCCTTTTTTCGGAACTGCATTAAGAAAAAAGATGTGGAATCCAAAATGCTCAGTGCTCTTCTTTGTGGGGTAAACAGAGCTTACCCTTATGCTGAGACTGGAGATGAGAAAGTGAAAGAACAAATGGACACCTTGTTTAAAGTTCTGCATCTCGTGAACTTCAGTACCAGCGTCCAGGCCCTGATGTTACTGTTTCAAGTGATGGACTCTCAGCAGACAGTGTCGGATAGGTACTACGCCGCACTGTACAAGTAAGTGACAACTTTGCGTTTTTTATTATAAATTTCATTTTATAAGAGAGTCACCGTTAATTTAAAGTTGCAGAAGCACTTATTTTGCTTTTAACATCTTGTGAGTTTTGAATCTCATTGGCTAAAAATTTCTGAGGTAGAAGAAAAAGCATGGCAAGTCTTTGACTTAATGTGTGAATAAAACAAATGATAGTGCTACATCCTGAGAACACAACATATGCATTTAATCGTTTGCACTGTTTTCTGGTAGCATGTTTTAATTCCAGATATTTTTTAAAACTAATAGGTATCTACTTCTGAAATCACGTTATGGGTGCAGTGATTTAGTCACATAATAACCTAAAGTCTTGTTTCCTTTTTTCATTTGGGGGACAGGGAAATCTTGTGTTAACAAATTCTTTAGAGGATTTAATTTGTATGGTTGGAAAGCCTTGTGTTATAAAAGCATCTAGGGTTTTTTTTTTTTTTGTCCCAGCTGATTGTTTAGAGTCTTTGTAGGCTTCTGTTTAGTAGACCAAAGGGAAATTGCTGATTTTTAAATAGGGAACTCAAGTTTCCCCTGAATGTGCAGCGTATTCAAGGGCCTTTCTGTGCCTGGCAGTCTGGGAATAAAGTGAGAAAGAAAATGAACTTGCCAGCACATATGTCTGGTCTGATTGTGATGCACACAAATTGCTAACCATTTTCTTTCTATTTTTTGAACATTTGAATAAATCAGATTAGTTTCTTACTTTGAATAGCTCAAATTTTGTAACCTTTTTCAGTTAACTCAGTTTCTTTATACTTTCTTACAGTATATTACTGATGCAAGCTTTTTTAGATCTAGAAATATTATGCAGCTATTGGCAGTTCAGGGTTGATTGTAACTGTTTTGAGTGGGAACTGGGGAACAAACTATTACTGGTCTTTTAGATGGCACTCTGAAAAATGTAGATTATTGTTGTTAACAGCAATTATTCTCCTACATGCATTATGACAATCAGCAATATTTTCTCCTGTGTGTTCTACAGGAAGCTTCTAGATCCTGCTTTAGCAGCCTGCTCAAAGCCATCCATGTTTCTTAATCTTGTCTATAAATCTCTGAAGGCAGATGTAGTGTTACGGCGCGTGAAGGCCTTTGTGAAGAGGTTACTTCAAGTCACTTGTGGACAAATGCCACCCTTCATTTGTGGAACCCTCTACCTTCTCTCTGAGCTTCTGAAAGTAAAACCAGAATTAAGGGGCCAGTTACAAGATCATGTGGTATAAGATTATTTCTTTATCTCATTGTTTTTTTCAATATGAGCTAGTATCATAAGCATAAGTTTCCTTAACCTGTTTATTAGAGACCTGAGGATTGGCTAATATGTTATGCTATGGGAGAAAACACTTGAACAATTACAGCTACAACAAAAATCTGCATAGTTTAGGGTTTTTTAAGTGTTTTAGCAGGTCCTCATGGAGAGAGGATTATTTTGGTAAATGCTGTATAAATATGCAGGTAAACATTCTTCGCCCAAAACCTTTGTCAAAACATGGCCTGTTTGTTTCTTCTGTCTGCAGTTTCTGAAGTGTACCTAGGCAGGACTGGATTTTTTTTTTGCCTTTCTTTAAGTTGGGAGGGACCATTACACTTGCGTGATATAAGCCGTAAAGTTCAATTTTCAGTCCTGTATTAAGGCCAAAAATGTGTATTACTTAATATTGGCCAGCATTTGATTATATTTTTAAAGTAGCTTTTTAAGAACTATATAGGCATTTTTTTAATAAATCAGAATAAAACTGGAAAGGAAAAGCTATTCACTAACATTTTTTGTTGTTTAGGAGTCGGATGATGAAGAGTGCTTTAAGGATCAAGAAGAGGCTGAAGAGGCCGAGGAAGAATTTGTGGATGCGGACAAAGAAGTAAAAGGTGAAGAGAAGAGCACAACAGAAAATTCTGCTAAAACAAACAACTCAAATTCAACAGCCTCGTGGGTGCATCATCTGAATATGGGAGGTAAATTAGCAAGAAAATGTAGTTCATTTAACTTCTGACATTCTGTAACAGTGATGTGTTGATCAAGACTTGTTTTGAAATTAAGTGGTTAAAACATTATTTTAGTTTTTCAAATTGAAGATTGATTCAAAGCAATCCATCAGAATAATTTTTCTTTATCTGTTAGCTCAGCAGTGATGAAAAGAGCATATGAATCTGCAGGTGTATTTCACTTTATACAGCTTATTGCGTTTTTACCTAAGCAGTAAACAGGCTGGGGATTTTTTGCTTCCAAATTCAGGCACTTTCAGAGCAATTTAGCCAAGGTTAGGACATGTAACTGCTCATTTGCTTGTGAAGCTTGGTAGAACAATTCATTTAGCTTTGAACTTGCTTCTAGCTTCGTTCTTTCTTGAGGACCTTTTGGGGCAGAGCAGGGCTTTTCAAGAGGTTCCTTGGAAGCACGTAAGGACTCACCTGTGCGCCTGGTCATACACTGGGGAAGGGCCCTGAATATAGCCCTTTCTTGCTGCTGAATGAATCTGTGGCCTGTCCAGCTAAGAATAATGGGCAGCATTAATGTCACGATGAAATGAGAATAGTACTCTCATAAAGTTGCTTGAGGAAATTCAAATTGTTGTCGTCTCCTCCACCCCTCAGGCAGGAAGAGCGGAGCTTCCTATGATCCTATGCATCGAAGTCCTTTATACTGCGGTGCTGAAAGTACAAGCCTTTGGGAACTGAAGAAGGTGAGGCATTCTTACGTTGCTGATTACTGTTTCTTAGTGTGACCCTTGTATTGAGAGAAGAAAATTAACTTGGTTATTCCTGGAGTAGCTACCTGGGTAACGTAACAGAAAGGTTAAATGACACGTTCTTCAGCTTTAAGCTTGTGTACGTCACTGATATCCAGAGTAGGGAATAGGAATTTTTTAGTGGAGATTTGAACAATATTTTTTGACTTTTGGATCTTAGCTTTGTATCAATAAAGCTTTTTAATGTTGATAGGTACAATTTTAAGTGAGGATGTATTTAGTTAACACAAACAAAAGATGAGAACTTGAAGTTTTTCAGTTATTCAAGGGCAGAGCACGTGAGCCTTGCACTACTTTATGTGCCTGCACGTTATTTGGTCAGTGATAGAGTGGTCTTATGACACAGAGGTGTTGTCAGGAGTCTGATATGTCAACATGAATAATGACTGCATTTAGTTTTAAAGTAGAAATAAATAAGTGATTCTTGTCTTTTCAGCTTTCTGAACATTTTCATCCATCTGTGGCCCTCTTTGCAAAAACAATTCTGGAAGTAAGTGCTTTTACTAGTCTGTAGCTCAGAAGTTTCATTTTTGTGTTAACTGTCTTTTGCCACTTGAAAAAGTACTTTATAAAGCCTCCTTGCTCTCTGCGGGGAACTTGCAGCTCTGCAATACTGTAACATACACTCAAATGCAAAGCTTTTCATGAAATTAAAGTGATTTCTCTAAAGGAGACTGCTCAACTGCTCAAAAAAGTCAATGTGGTAAAAATGTGGATATTATGTGATTCTTAATGGTTTTTTTAGAGTTTTGATCTGTCTTTTATTTAAAGTGGATTTTTTATGTGGGGCACCCTGCTGTTGTAACAAATTGTTTTCTAATACTGTTGTGGTACCATGCAAAAAATATTCAAACATACACAAATATAAAATACTTATTTTCATTGGAATATATGGTATCCAAATAGTGCTGAGTATTAACTGCTATTAGCACGGTACATGGTAAGGCAGTTCATCACTGAAAAAAAAACCAACAAAAATGAAGGAGGTGGTTTGAGTTAAGAGAATACTGAAATTCCAAAAATAAGAACCTGTACAGGAGTGTACTAACAGGTCAGGCTTATGTGATGAAATATCCCCAAGTCTGTGTCTTTTTAAAGTGTGGTTTAATGCCTGAGTCCTCTGTTTGATTGCTGTCTTCCTGAAATGAAGACCTTAATGATTTTGGTTTTTTTTTCCTCTTTCAGGGCAATCACATTCAGTACTCTGGTGACCCTTTGCAGGATTTCACACTAATGAGGTTCTTGGATCGCTTTGTGTACAGAAATCCCAAACTCCATAAAGGCAAAGGTAGGAACTTCTCTGTGTGTATTACCACATGGTCTTGATTATTGATGGTGACCAAGCTCTTTTTCTTTCCAATTGCTAAGTAACCCATTGTGCTTGTTGAGTATTCGGGGTGCATGTGGTGCAACAGAGGAGTGGGATCAGTCTTCAGGGCTGCAAGAGAGATGCCTGCATCTCAGAACCAGTTGACACATACTGTTGCCTCTCACTTCTGCAGTGTAAAAATTCCTAACCTAGCAGGAATTAGCAAAGTGATAGCAGAGTGTAAAGACTGCAGAATGGTTGAGGTTGGAAAGGACCATCTGGAGGCAAGGACACCTGGAGCCGGTTGCCCAGGCTGTCCAGATGGCTTTTGAATGTCTCCAAAAATGGAGACTCCGCAGCATCTCTGGGCAAGTTGTGCCAGTGCACAGTCACCCTTACAATAAAAGAGACTTTCCTGATGTTCAGACAGAGCCTCCTGTGTTTCAGTTTGTGCCCATCACCTCTTTCCCTGTCATGGGCACCACTGAAAAGTGCCTGGCTCCATTTTCTTTACACTCTCCCTTCAGGTATTTATGAGATCTCCCTTAGTCTCCTCCAATCTTAAACAGTCATGGTTCTTTCACCCTTTCCTCACAGGAGAGATGCTCCAGTCCCTTATTGTCTTAGTGGCCCTTCGCTGGACTCTCTCCAGTATGCCCCTGTCTGCCTTGTACTGGGGAGCCCAGACCTAGACATAGCACTCCAGGTGTGGTCTTGCAAGTAGAGGGAAAGGATCACCTCCTTCTACGTGCTGGCCTTCTACCTAATGCGGCCAAGGTTACTGTCAGCCTCTTTTGCTGCAGAGGCACATTGCTGGCTCGTGGTCAACTTGGTGTCCACCAGGACACCCAGGGTCTTTGCTGCCAAGCTGTTCTCCAGATGAGCAGCCCCCAGCATATACTGATGATGGGGATCAGTGCTCTTCTTTGTGGGGTAAACAGAGCTTACCCTTATGCTGAGACTGGAGATGAGAAAGTGAAAGAACAAATGGACACCTTGTTTAAAGTTCTGCATCTCGTGAACTTCAGTACCAGCGTCCAGGCCCTGATGTTACTGTTTCAAGTGATGGACTCTCAGCAGACAGTGTCGGATAGGTACTACGCCGCACTGTACAAGTAAGTGACAACTTTGCGTTTTTTATTATAAATTTCATTTTATAAGAGAGTCACCGTTAATTTAAAGTTGCAGAAGCACTTATTTTGCTTTTAACATCTTGTGAGTTTTGAATCTCATTGGCTAAAAATTTCTGAGGTAGAAGAAAAAGCATGGCAAGTCTTTGACTTAATGTGTGAATAAAACAAATGATAGTGCTACATCCTGAGAACACAACATATGCATTTAATCGTTTGCACTGTTTTCTGGTAGCATGTTTTAATTCCAGATATTTTTTAAAACTAATAGGTATCTACTTCTGAAATCACGTTATGGGTGCAGTGATTTAGTCACATAATAACCTAAAGTCTTGTTTCCTTTTTTCATTTGGGGGACAGGGAAATCTTGTGTTAACAAATTCTTTAGAGGATTTAATTTGTATGGTTGGAAAGCCTTGTGTTATAAAAGCATCTAGGGGTTTTTTTTTTTTTTGTCCCAGCTGATTGTTTAGAGTCTTTGTAGGCTTCTGTTTAGTAGACCAAAGGGAAATTGCTGATTTTTAAATAGGGAACTCAAGTTTCCCCTGAATGTGCAGCGTATTCAAGGGCCTTTCTGTGCCTGGCAGTCTGGGAATAAAGTGAGAAAGAAAATGAACTTGCCAGCACATATGTCTGGTCTGATTGTGATGCACACAAATTGCTAACCATTTTCTTTCTATTTTTTGAACATTTGAATAAATCAGATTAGTTTCTTACTTTGAATAGCTCAAATTTTGTAACCTTTTTCAGTTAACTCAGTTTCTTTATACTTTCTTACAGTATATTACTGATGCAAGCTTTTTTAGATCTAGAAATATTATGCAGCTATTGGCAGTTCAGGGTTGATTGTAACTGTTTTGAGTGGGAACTGGGGAACAAACTATTACTGGTCTTTTAGATGGCACTCTGAAAAATGTAGATTATTGTTGTTAACAGCAATTATTCTCCTACATGCATTATGACAATCAGCAATATTTTCTCCTGTGTGTTCTACAGGAAGCTTCTAGATCCTGCTTTAGCAGCCTGCTCAAAGCCATCCATGTTTCTTAATCTTGTCTATAAATCTCTGAAGGCAGATGTAGTGTTACGGCGCGTGAAGGCCTTTGTGAAGAGGTTACTTCAAGTCACTTGTGGACAAATGCCACCCTTCATTTGTGGAACCCTCTACCTTCTCTCTGAGCTTCTGAAAGTAAAACCAGAATTAAGGGGCCAGTTACAAGATCATGTGGTATAAGATTATTTCTTTATCTCATTGTTTTTTTCAATATGAGCTAGTATCATAAGCATAAGTTTCCTTAACCTGTTTATTAGAGACCTGAGGATTGGCTAATATGTTATGCTATGGGAGAAAACACTTGAACAATTACAGCTACAACAAAAATCTGCATAGTTTAGGGTTTTTTAAGTGTTTTAGCAGGTCCTCATGGAGAGAGGATTATTTTGGTAAATGCTGTATAAATATGCAGGTAAACATTCTTCGCCCAAAACCTTTGTCAAAACATGGCCTGTTTGTTTCTTCTGTCTGCAGTTTCTGAAGTGTACCTAGGCAGGACTGGATTTTTTTTTTGCCTTTCTTTAAGTTGGGAGGGACCATTACACTTGCGTGATATAAGCCGTAAAGTTCAATTTTCAGTCCTGTATTAAGGCCAAAAATGTGTATTACTTAATATTGGCCAGCATTTGATTATATTTTTAAAGTAGCTTTTTAAGAACTATATAGGCATTTTTTTAATAAATCAGAATAAAACTGGAAAGGAAAAGCTATTCACTAACATTTTTTGTTGTTTAGGAGTCGGATGATGAAGAGTGCTTTAAGGATCAAGAAGAGGCTGAAGAGGCCGAGGAAGAATTTGTGGATGCGGACAAAGAAGTAAAAGGTGAAGAGAAGAGCACAACAGAAAATTCTGCTAAAACAAACAACTCAAATTCAACAGCCTCGTGGGTGCATCATCTGAATATGGGAGGTAAATTAGCAAGAAAATGTAGTTCATTTAACTTCTGACATTCTGTAACAGTGATGTGTTGATCAAGACTTGTTTTGAAATTAAGTGGTTAAAACATTATTTTAGTTTTTCAAATTGAAGATTGATTCAAAGCAATCCATCAGAATAATTTTTCTTTATCTGTTAGCTCAGCAGTGATGAAAAGAGCATATGAATCTGCAGGTGTATTTCACTTTATACAGCTTATTGCGTTTTTACCTAAGCAGTAAACAGGCTGGGGATTTTTTGCTTCCAAATTCAGGCACTTTCAGAGCAATTTAGCCAAGGTTAGGACATGTAACTGCTCATTTGCTTGTGAAGCTTGGTAGAACAATTCATTTAGCTTTGAACTTGCTTCTAGCTTCGTTCTTTCTTGAGGACCTTTTGGGGCAGAGCAGGGCTTTTCAAGAGGTTCCTTGGAAGCACGTAAGGACTCACCTGTGCGCCTGGTCATACACTGGGGAAGGGCCCTGAATATAGCCCTTTCTTGCTGCTGAATGAATCTGTGGCCTGTCCAGCTAAGAATAATGGGCAGCATTAATGTCACGATGAAATGAGAATAGTACTCTCATAAAGTTGCTTGAGGAAATTCAAATTGTTGTCGTCTCCTCCACCCCTCAGGCAGGAAGAGCGGAGCTTCCTATGATCCTATGCATCGAAGTCCTTTATACTGCGGTGCTGAAAGTACAAGCCTTTGGGAACTGAAGAAGGTGAGGCATTCTTACGTTGCTGATTACTGTTTCTTAGTGTGACCCTTGTATTGAGAGAAGAAAATTAACTTGGTTATTCCTGGAGTAGCTACCTGGGTAACGTAACAGAAAGGTTAAATGACACGTTCTTCAGCTTTAAGCTTGTGTACGTCACTGATATCCAGAGTAGGGAATAGGAATTTTTTAGTGGAGATTTGAACAATATTTTTTGACTTTTGGATCTTAGCTTTGTATCAATAAAGCTTTTTAATGTTGATAGGTACAATTTTAAGTGAGGATGTATTTAGTTAACACAAACAAAAGATGAGAACTTGAAGTTTTTCAGTTATTCAAGGGCAGAGCACGTGAGCCTTGCACTACTTTATGTGCCTGCACGTTATTTGGTCAGTGATAGAGTGGTCTTATGACACAGAGGTGTTGTCAGGAGTCTGATATGTCAACATGAATAATGACTGCATTTAGTTTTAAAGTAGAAATAAATAAGTGATTCTTGTCTTTTCAGCTTTCTGAACATTTTCATCCATCTGTGGCCCTCTTTGCAAAAACAATTCTGGAAGTAAGTGCTTTTACTAGTCTGTAGCTCAGAAGTTTCATTTTTGTGTTAACTGTCTTTTGCCACTTGAAAAAGTACTTTATAAAGCCTCCTTGCTCTCTGCGGGGAACTTGCGGCTCTGCAATACTGTAACATACACTCAAATGCAAAGCTTTTCATGAAATTAAAGTGATTTCTCTAAAGGAGACTGCTCAACTGCTCAAAAAAGTCAATGTGGTAAAAATGTGGATATTATGTGATTCTTAATGGTTTTTTTAGAGTTTTGATCTGTCTTTTATTTAAAGTGGATTTTTTATGTGGGGCACCCTGCTGTTGTAACAAATTGTTTTCTAATACTGTTGTGGTACCATGCAAAAAATATTCAAACATACACAAATATAAAATACTTATTTTCATTGGAATATATGGTATCCAAATAGTGCTGAGTATTAACTGCTATTAGCACGGTACATGGTAAGGCAGTTCATCACTGAAAAAAAAACCAACAAAAATGAAGGAGGTGGTTTGAGTTAAGAGAATACTGAAATTCCAAAAATAAGAACCTGTACAGGAGTGTACTAACAGGTCAGGCTTATGTGATGAAATATCCCCAAGTCTGTGTCTTTTTAAAGTGTGGTTTAATGCCTGAGTCCTCTGTTTGATTGCTGTCTTCCTGAAATGAAGACCTTAATGATTTTGGTTTTTTTTTCCTCTTTCAGGGCAATCACATTCAGTACTCTGGTGACCCTTTGCAGGATTTCACACTAATGAGGTTCTTGGATCGCTTTGTGTACAGAAATCCCAAACTCCATAAAGGCAAAGGTAGGAACTTCTCTGTGTGTATTACCACATGGTCTTGATTATTGATGGTGACCAAGCTCTTTTTCTTTCCAATTGCTAAGTAACCCATTGTGCTTGTTGAGTATTCGGGGTGCATGTGGTGCAACAGAGGAGTGGGATCAGTCTTCAGGGCTGCAAGAGAGATGCCTGCATCTCAGAACCAGTTGACACATACTGTTGCCTCTCACTTCTGCAGTGTAAAAATTCCTAACCTAGCAGGAATTAGCAAAGTGATAGCAGAGTGTAAAGACTGCAGAATGGTTGAGGTTGGAAAGGACCATCTGGAGGCAAGGACACCTGGAGCCGGTTGCCCAGGCTGTCCAGATGGCTTTTGAATGTCTCCAAAAATGGAGACTCCGCAGCATCTCTGGGCAAGTTGTGCCAGTGCACAGTCACCCTTACAATAAAAGAGACTTTCCTGATGTTCAGACAGAGCCTCCTGTGTTTCAGTTTGTGCCCATCACCTCTTTCCCTGTCATGGGCACCACTGAAAAGTGCCTGGCTCCATTTTCTTTACACTCTCCCTTCAGGTATTTATGAGATCTCCCTTAGTCTCCTCCAATCTTAAACAGTCATGGTTCTTTCACCCTTTCCTCACAGGAGAGATGCTCCAGTCCCTTATTGTCTTAGTGGCCCTTCGCTGGACTCTCTCCAGTATGCCCCTGTCTGCCTTGTACTGGGGAGCCCAGACCTAGACATAGCACTCCAGGTGTGGTCTTGCAAGTAGAGGGAAAGGATCACCTCCTTCTACGTGCTGGCCTTCTACCTAATGCGGCCAAGGTTACTGTCAGCCTCTTTTGCTGCAGAGGCACATTGCTGGCTCGTGGTCAACTTGGTGTCCACCAGGACACCCAGGGTCTTTGCTGCCAAGCTGTTCTCCAGATGAGCAGCCCCCAGCATATACTGATGATGGGGATTGTTCCTCCCCAGGTGGAGGACTTTGCACTTCCCCTTGTTGAATGGCACGAGGTTCCTGTCAGCCCATTTTTTGCAGCCTTTCGAAGTCCCTCTAGATAGCAGCATGACACGCTGGTGTCAGCCACGCCTCGTGCTTTTGTATCAATAGTAATAAAGTAATTTGTTTCTAATTTATGTTCTACAGAAAACACCAGCAGTGTGGTAATGCAGCCGAAGAAGAAGCAGTTCATGAAAGATATGCAGAATCTTGCAGGTAAGTCAGCCCTTTTTCAGTTAAGATTACGATGGGTAGACAATTCTTGGCTGGTTGTTGTAGATGTGTCAAAGTCCTGTCCCATCAGGAGTGTTGTGGTGGTGCTGATGTTCAGAATCAGGTCAAATCTTCTTGTAAGGGTGCATGGAATCTCCATAGCTGAAACTTTGGATCCATTGAATCATTTTAAGAACAAATGATGGAGAGAAAGTCAGCTACCTCAACTGTTAACCCCTTGAGTAGGAAAACACCTTGTCTTCTGTTGTAGTGCTTGGTTATACATCAAGTTACACTTGGTTACATTTATTCCAGCTAATGACATTTCTAGTTAGAAGAGCAATCTGTTAGGGTT
This sequence comes from Calidris pugnax, assembly GCF_001431845.1. Classification (NCBI taxonomy): domain Eukaryota; kingdom Metazoa; phylum Chordata; class Aves; order Charadriiformes; family Scolopacidae; genus Calidris; species Calidris pugnax. The sequence goes on along the minus strand of NW_015090922.1, from coordinate 19,936,386 downwards.
CTAACCTCAGAGGGACATGAATTTATAAAATACTACATTTTCTGCTTACAAACATGCCCTTCTTATGTCTAGCATCCTAGTTTTATGAATAATGTTTATTAAAGTTCTTAAAAATATCTAAAATTATATAAGAATCTTTAAAACATATGCTGATCTAACAGTAGTTAATATAGTAGTAGTATGTAGTTAATATTTTTATTAGTTTCCAATTTATCATATAATCACTTTTATTTTGCTTATGATTGAAAAATGACTTAAAATCTTAGAAAATGGATTTATGTAATGATTTAAATCACATTAAGCTCTTTCAGTAAATGGTATGGATTACTGCATACAATGCCACAGCTGCAGCTATTGTTAGGATTAGTGTAAGGTATCTTTGGCACTGTTATTTTGCTAAGAATCTTCCTGTTTCCAGAAAGAGGCTGCTGTTTGTCTAATCCCACTGTTCCCAGTGATTAAGGGCAGGTGGTAAGAAAAAGCGGTTTAAAAATCAGGGCAAACCATCAGTAAAACACATTGCTTAAGGAGAGAAGAGGTACCATTTTCTGTGGTGGAATCTCTGTGAGGTTCCCAGGGATGTGCTTTCCTCTAACTCTGGGCCTGTTGCATTGCACAGAGGTGTTAGTTGTACAGATTGGCTGACGTACCTTTACTGGTGCGTGGGCCCATGGCTGTCAAAGCTTCGAGCAGGAATTTTTACCTAGAATGCATTTGAAGGTACAGTTTGCTTATTGCATTCTTAATTTATTCTGAGTTGAAGGAGCAGACTAAACATTTATAACTGGATTTGAGGAATTCAAGTGTTCTACAAATGAAACATCTGATAAAAACATAGGAATATGTTAATGTAGATACAAAAATATGCACTTGGTGCATAAAGCTAGTCTCTGCTGAGGCTTAGAGAACTGAGATTGCAAATCCTCTGGTGCCTTCTACTGTTCATTTGAAGAGTCCTGTGAGGATGCTCATCTGGTTTCAGAAACTTGAACCCTTGTCACTTAGAGAATATTATAATCAGTAGCTCTTTCTCCTTTGGTTTACTTTTGACATGGAGGAGAGAAGGGGAATGTATGAGGGTAAAAAGCTTCTCCACAGGGAACTGGATCAATCCCCAGGTCGATCTGCTGATCATTTCTGTTGCCAGGAGTGCTGGGCAGAAGTGGTTCCAGTGCTTTAGTGCATTACAGCGAGTTTATCTCATTTCCTACTCTTTTTTTTTTTTTTTCCCTTTTTTAAAAATGCATTCCTGCTTTAGGTGCTTGCAAACCTCCCTTGTAATACTTAAATTAGAACCTGGTTGGGGCTATGCCTCTTGAGTTTTTCCATGAGGTCTGTTCACATCTAAGAATCAGTATATACACTGAGAACTGTTAGTTTGAAGAGGTTTTGAGGTGAGCTCCACTTTATTTAACAGATGGCACTGTGTACCTTCATACTTCTCTGTGTGTATGTGCTGTTTAACCTTTTAAAAGAATAACAATCATTTCAACGTGAGGCAAAATCAGTTCTTTTTTTTTGTTTTTGCAGTCAACAGTAAGGAATTCCTTGCCAAAGATGAAAGCAAAATCCCAGTGGATGAAGTATTTTTTCACAGGTAATGAAATACTTGTGAACATTCATCTTAAGTGTTGTTTTTTAAAGCAATGCCATCAAAACCCATTACCTTTCATGAGGAATACCTTTCTGGTATTCCAAGTGTTTGCAAAATTTGGTTAATTTGAGTGACTTGTGTTGATAGTACTTTCCTTAGAAAATAATTTCAACATTTGTCAAACGTGCTTACTCACTTACGAACAAAGGCAATCAGTGCTTGTAGTCTGCAATCAAGTAACCTGACATTGTAATAAAGAAGCCTTAAACAGTGGGTAATGATGAATGTCTGGGGGTTGTAATTCTTATGCATTAGAGGTATATTTAAAAAAAACCCTGGAATATACCTTGCTTATGTTATTAGCATAAATTTTATTAGAATGGAGCAATGCAAAAAAAATTCAGAGGAGCTAGTTTTCTGTGTATTTCTGGTTTTATTATTTGTAGTTCTTTCCATTTAGTTGGCTTTCCTTTCAGATTATGATATAAAAATGCAGCTGTAATACTAAAATTGAAGTGAGGCACATATGGCAAAAATTTGTTCTTATTAAATGATAATACTGGTTACCTGTGAGTTTCTTTTTAGGAGGTCTGCGTTTGAATTAATTTATTTTGTGTAGTTATTTTTGGTCGCTTGCTTTATTTTTGTTTGATATATTAATTTCTGTAGGGGCTTTTAATTTTTTTTTTTTTTTTCAGGATCAGATTAATGAAATTTACTAATTTTCATTAATGGATATTATAAGATTGAGGAATATAATATTGATTAGTTAATAAATAAAATAGTGGTACTAATTTTGAGGTTAAATAAAAGCAGCTTAAAAGCATGCCTCTGTCTGAAAAGTTAACAGTATTGTTACACTGAAGATCACTGAAACTGAGATTACACATTTGAAGTATATTCTTTTGCTCTTGTATATGATCAAATTTGCCTTTTGTGTTTGGTGGTTCTTTAATACGAAAGGGAGAGCAAGTAGTTTAAAATAGCTGGCAGAAGTTAAAACTAAGCACGCAAGAGGAGAATGCTGTGGGGGAAAATGTAACAAATTAATGGGTCAATCTCTCTTATGTTATTTTTTCCCCCAATTAGATTCAAATTGAATTTGATCCTTTCTTCCTTAGCAGTATAAGGCAGATGTTCATAATTTTTCTTGTGCCTTTTTATAAATTCACTATGTTCAAAATAATTTTTGGCACCATTGGCTGTGAAATTTCTTTGTTTTAAATCTTACAGTAGTGGCTTACTCTTTGAAAAAAACAACAACAAAAAAATCTCTGATTTGAGATGTTTGATGCCATTATGTACAATTTGCAACTGGCAACATACTTACAAAACAATCTGCAGGTTGTTTTTTTTTTAAAAAAGCTCGTCATAAATATCATCACTTGTAATTTTATGTCTGAGAGCAATATATTATTTCAGATTTTATTCAAAGTTCGATAAGAGGAGAGAGAAACAAAAGCGTCAGGATGATGAAGAAAGTGTGGAAGATGTAGATGATGATGAATTTGAAAGAGTGTTGGGTAAGGTTGTGTTTTTCCTTGCATTAACTACCCTGATATTTCCTGGTTTTGCAAATTATTAATTTATCCTTTTTATAGTTTATATTGTATAAAAGAACCAAATACAGGAGTATGTTAGTGGAAGAAAACTGACTTTCCAGTTCCCATTCTGTGTTACTACCAGCCAGTAGTTCAAACTGTCCTTCACACAAGCCAAGTGGATGAGCATCTGGTACAAGGGGTCTTGCTCTCACTACTCCAGCACCATTCAGCTTCTTCGAATGGTTGGAAATCGTCTGATTTTGAACATAGGCTTATGAATGGCAGTTCATGCCTTTTTGTTCTATTCCTAATGTAGTCTGAGAGTTAAATAACTCTTTAAAACAGCACATTTGCTTCTGTTCTTTCTTTACTGCTTGGCCTTTTCCAGTTTTCCTCACAGTTTCTCTCATTGTTCCTAATATCTTTCATGAGGTTATTTGTTCAGTTAGGTCCTTGGCAAACTTCTGCAGTAGTCTTAGCTCTTCCTGTAGCATGTACTTTGTTTGCTTTGGAATTAGTGTATGATTTATTCCAGAATCTCTATGTGTTAGTTTACCATAAAATGTCCATTATTTTATGATTTCATATTTTACTTACACATATATATTCACTATATATATGTATATTGTGTACATTATTTGGAAAAAAAAAAAAAATCCAGTTAGCTCTCCACAACTGTTTTGTACAATATTTTTGGAGAATTTTGAACTCGCATAGTAGGATTCTTCCTTAGTGACACAGTATGGTCTGTGTTATGACAAGAATCTGTTACTGTGTTTGTTGTTTAATTGTTACTATCTCTAATAAGTTAAGTTACTATCTCTAATAAGTCTCTGAGAATTTGCTGCATAAATTCAGAGGCTTAAATTAAGGACCTTCTAATGTTAGCTTTTACTCTTTGAAACAGAGCAGCTGTAATTTTTCAGATTTTGTTTTTACGCGCTATTTTATATAGCAATTTGTTCCTGAGTTCAATGATAGGACCTTTCACCCTCTAGTATGCTTGCTTTTGTGTCAAAAAATACAGTGAATACTTCTAATCTAAAAATCAACATACAGATTAGCTGGCAGGACACTTGCTTGGGGTATCTTAATTGTGTTTTTGTTTTATCAGACTTGCAGCAAGTGTTTGAGACTCGTGATACCCCACCTGCCCACTAAGTTTGAATTACTGGGCAATGGTGTCCATTTGTGTTTGGCTGCTTCCCACATCATCTGGTTCTGGCCAGAAATTACGTCCTGGATAAAAAGACACTCTATTATTTTTCAAACAAAAATATTTCTTCAGAAAATTCCAGTTAGATTTAGGTAACTGTTTTGTGGAGTATGTATCTATAAGAGTATGAACCTTTGTTATCAAGGCCCTTTGTTACTGATGCAGATCATATAAACTGTTCAGGAAAATGATACCTGAAAGTAATATATTTTGCAATGGCTTTATATTTCTTTATTTGACTTTGTAATAATAAACAATTTTTCCCCCCTAGATAAATTTGAAGCTGCTGATAATGCCATTGATGTTGGCCAGGATGACCTTGATTTTGCTGGGTAAGACTTTAAATTGGTTCTTTCACCTCTTGTTTTCATACCTATATATAGTTTTACTCTGCAAAATTGGATAGACCTTTTTTGAAAAGACTCAGAATATCACCTTGCAAAAAAGGCAATAGCAGTTGAATGCTGGGTAATGCTGCTTTTCTGCATGTCCCATAATGGTGGTGCTTACAGTCTGCTGGCCTGACACGTGAGACCCAGAGTGTTTTATTTATACAATGCAGTGACCAAGTAAGCAAGGTAAAATCTTGTTTTTCATTGTCTCGGGTTTCTGTTTGAGAATTACCAAGTACAAAAGTAAGCAGAATGAGGCATAATGGTACTGCTGATATAAGGACTGGTTGTAACTGGACCTAACACAGTAAATAAACTTTGTGGAATCCTGAATCACAGAGCTCAATTCTCAGGAAGTCAACAGGTTCATTAAGTAGCCTTTTTTTTTACTTAAAGTAACTGCAGTACGGTTTTTGAACAGCACAGAAACTTTTTTCTTGAGGTTAATGGAGAATTAAAGCTTGAACTTCTAGTGAAACCCGAACATTTTTGTGATCCAGACTGGTGGAGTGAAAAACAGTAAAGAGGAGACAAGAAAGCAAATAACCATCTAGTATGTGAAGAACTATTTTTCCTTTCCGAAGGAAAAAAAATAATAAAAAAATCTTATTTCTTCATTTAGTAGACTTGCCAGAGATATCAGCAGTTTGTGTGCTTTACAGAAAAGACTTTCTGAAAAGGAACAAAGGCAAGTAGGAGATAAAATACTGAAGCTGACATGTCTGTCAATTTCAGAATAGGATTATCTCCAAAACTTCTTAAAATGGTTGGCTTTTATAATACAGATCCATATGCTGATGTTGGAAAAAATACCTGAATGCGTAATACATCTTTCTTAGGTCTCAGCCTCCTTTTACAGTATTTTGTAGTGATGCCGAACTTTTCTAACATAGTGTTTGTGGTAGATGGATGTTACCTGGATGAGAACAGTATTTTGCCAGATGAAGCACTAAGCTTGTTACATATTTTTTAGTAATATAAAAAAGAATACCAAAGGTGGTAAGAAAGGCCAAAGAAGCGAGGAATCCGGTGCTGACTGGGAGGATTCTGATGATGAAGATGAATTCAGTGATCTGGATGATGAGGAAGTCTCCTTAGGAAGTATGGAGGATGACTTTGGAGAGGATATGGATGAAGAAGGAGGTGTATTTATGGATGTGTCTGATGATGATAACGGCCTAGGTAAAGTACCATTTATTATAAAAAAATGCAAATGAAAAGCTTTAAAAATAGGTTATCTAATATGTAATTACATATATAAATTTAGATTTAGTTACCTAGGTGGGCGGTTTGGCTTTTAAGTAAAGAAATGACAAGTCCTTCTCTGGACAATGAAGTCTTCAGAGAAACATTTCCTGGCACAGTCTCCAAGATGCGAGTGGCAATCAGGCATCTGGGTGTAAGAACATGTGAACAAGACGTGTTTCTTTCATTCCAAAAACATTGGCGGTAATAAAAGTAGCTTTATACACAAATAACTGGCTACAGTAGGCAGAAATATGAAAAGATCTCAAAGAGAAAAATAAGAAAAAACATCTGGTACTTGGTAATTTTTTTTATTTCTTTAGTCCTAGTTAATGGTGATTTTTTTGAGCTGAGAGAACTTTTTTTTTTAAGTTGCTGTCTCGTAAGTAACAGCTTGCTCTTCTAATGCAGCTATGCACCTGAATTTTTGTTATCACTGTAGTAATAATTACTGATGGTTGCACCTGCATGGTTTTATTATCTTTTCAACTGAAAAGCATAGTATATACTTTATGTGGCTGAAAAAGCACAGATTAGTGGAGTATAACTAATAACTTAAGGTCACAGGAAGGTGACTGAGGGTAGAGGAGGGAAACTATTCATACAGCTGTCAACACATTAATCTTTAATGAGATTATTATTTCACCAAATTTAACAAGTAGACATTCAAGGTTTACATAACACCCCTTTTTAGCCTTGATATTTTATGTATCTTAGTGTCATATTTCATTCCTTTTTGGGTGCTGTGGAAAAAAGCATAAAAAAGGGCACACCACTGATCAATTTTTAATTGTCTGGGTTGAAGGAATCCCAGATTTGTATGTGTGCACTGTGTTTTAAAGTTTTCAAAGACTCAGACTATTATGACAAATATGCCTAAAAAGAAATTTTGTTCTCTGCTGTGCTTTAAATACATATACATGGTGTGAGAATGAGGGATTAATATATCTTTTTTTTTTTCTCTGTCAGACCCAAACAATGACAAGCAATTGAAGTCTGTCAGTAAAAAGGGGAAGAGAAAGAAAGATATGAATTTTGTGGGATCACTTGAAGGTAAGGAAATGTTGCCATAATTTCCATTTAAGAAGGCTTAATACAAATACAGCATCTGCAAAACTTTGCAATCAGAGGGTTTTAGTAGAGTAGATTATCTACACTTCTGGATCTGGGTTCAGATTTGAATAAACCATAAATGAACAGGAGCTGGTCTTACCCTTGTCCTCCAGCCAGCGTGGCCAAATGCAGAGTGACAATCTGCTGCTGAAGGACTGGGAATTGAAGGAGGAACTTTTAAAGGAAGGAATGAACTGCACTGGTGGTTTGTGCATCTGTTACTAACACATGATGCACAGATTTGTGCTATTTAGTTCTTGGTCGGAAACCTTTTTTCCTTTTTTTAGAGGGAGGGGAGAGGTGGAGAATAAAGGTTTCTAACACAGCTCTTCTAGATGGTCTCGTTAAATAAATTTAAAAAATGATAACACTTTGGTTTAATGTCTTTATGAACTTGAAATTCTGCCTTTGTAAGAATAATACTTTTTATTTGAAGGATCCAACCAAGGAAAGAAGAGAAAACTCAAAGATGCCAGTATACTGGCATCAGCAGAAGAGGTAAGTTTGATCAGTGCTCAGCATAAAAGTGATCAAGCATTTTACTTGTTTCTTTGTAATAAAATACTGAAATTTCTCTTTTTAAAGTTTGGTTATCTGCTGGATGAAAATGCTGGGTCTAAGTTTGACAATATTGGAATGAACGCCATGGCAAACAGAGATAATGCAAGTAAGTATATGCTACAAACAGCAGATAGCTGTAATGCCATTTTGCTTCTTTCTCCCCAGATTCTGTACTTAAAAAGATGTACCTGCTTTAACTGAAATACACACAGGTCAGAAATGACACAGTAGGGACAGCAGTGCAATGTCAGTAAGACATGGCTTAGTTTTCCTCAGTTATGAGATTCCCAGTGCTAATACTGTGACTACTGGAGCGAGTAAGGCTTCAGAGAAGTGGCAGAGGCTATCGTGTCACCCTTACACACTGTAAATAAGGATGGGCAGCAGGCTGTCAAACATTCAGGTGAATTTTGCTCTAAGAGTGACCTGGATTCATGTGAAGGGAAAACACTAGGCATGGCTGTCTTTATGTAGTGTTTCCTTGCAGTATCAGTGAAGCAGAAATAGTTTCCCAAAAATAATTCTAATGAATTAAATGTGTATATACTCATTGAATAATTGGTCCTTTGTAGAGTTTTTACAAGTCTTGCTAGTGTCACCTGAAAAATGTTAACAACGGCGGTCAAACGCTGTGTACACCTAACACAAGGGTGTCTAGCATTAGTAAAATACAAAGCAATGGCAAGAGCAGTCTTAAACCCTGACATTCTGAAATGGTAGGGCATGTTTTGTGAAATGAAAAAGCCAAAACTTTTTCTGGTGTCAAAAAAAATTGGCACCTTGCACTTTATTAACACTTATAAATACTTTTACATGATTCATCTGTGTTCCACATCGTGGTCAGAGGTATCCATCAGCTCCTTATTTCTCACCTTTCCTCTTACAGATGCCAAACAGATCCAGTGGGAAATTGAGCGTGACAAGTGGCTTCACAATAGGGATGTGAAAAGTATCATCAAAAGGAAGAAACAGTTCAGGCACAAAGGGCTGAAAAACAAGTACAAAGGCAAGAAATCAAAAAGATGAGCTGGACGTTTTAATGTGGACATTTTTACAATAATTATTTTAAAATAATTTTTAAATTAATCATACATGTTTCTTACTTCAGTTCTTGCTGCTTAACCATGTCATTTGGTCATTCTCCCTTATGCCGTGAATTCCAGACCACTCATTGGATTTGTAATACACTGAAAAATAGGAAAATCCATGTCAGCTGTTAAGTTAGACATGTCTGAAGGTGAGACACTTTGTGGCTCATTTTGCTGGATGTAAAGTCCTCCAGTTCTGAGGACTCGTATCCAACAGTCTGACACTCCAGCTGCAGCTATACCTAACAGTAATAATTTCTGCAATGTCTCCTGGGGTAAGTTTTAAGCAATAATAAAATTGGTTTTATATGTAAGATGCAACCACAGCTTCAGCTATCCTTCTGAAGTGAACAATGACAAACCTACCTTCCAGAATTGATGGAAATCTCTTCTGCATTGTATGTCTGAAGTCTGAGAAGAAAGATAAATCATGGTTACTTTATCCAACGCGTTTTAAGACAAATAATTAAATGCACTGTTTTTCTAACAAGGTTAGTTTTACCTAAGTTTGTCTGAGCTCTGATCCTGTAGGTAGCAGGACCCAGTGCCTTGTCCTGCAGGGGGACAGGTCTGTCCAACTAGTGCTGCACCCTGAATGCAAAATAAGGCTGCTGCTGTGCACAGCAAATCTTGGAGTCACCGAGTTGGTGCTTGGCACGTTTTTGTGTTACCTAGGCACCTAAGTTTAAGAGACTTGAGGGACAGAAGCCCAATCAATCATCTGGAAGATGATGCTGGCTGCCTCCTCCACTTGCCAGACGGGTCTATCATCTACCTGGGAAGCATCACACCACAGAGCCTGGGAGACCGTGGCAAAAGCCAGGGCATTCCTTCAAAGGCTGAAAACAGACTCCTGAAGCAGTATTGATCAATTCCTGCCTCCTTTGCAACCAGCCTCTCCTTTTTAAGTGCCTGTTTGAGCCGATGCTGTAACTACGGAAACGCGCGGCACAGCTTTGTCCCTTTGTCACGTGCTGCCTTTCAACAGGCTCCCTCACGCTTTGGCTTTGTAGAACCGAAACAGCAGCTCGTTCTTTTAACACCTGTCCCCCAGGTTCCGCCTAACGAGCCGCTGCTGTGCACCTACACTAATACAGGCGAAACTGACCCCAACGCGGCAGCTCCTCTTAACACGCCCGCGGCGCTGCGGGAACCCCAGCCGGCCCCGGCGCGGAGGAGCTTCCCCCCGGCTCCCGCCCGCCCCAGCCCCGCCGCACCTTGGCTGCTGTCCATGGCGCGGTAGAGCAGGAGGGCGCCGAGCAGCCCCGCCGCCTCCAGCAGCAGCAACCCCTTCACGACGCGCCGCGCCATCGCCGCCGCCGGGGCACGGCGCCCTTCCGTTACCGCCGGTAACGGCCACGCATGCGCGCGCGCTGCCGGCCGTTGGCGCACCTTCTGCGCACAGGCGGGCTGCGCACCCGCGTTCCTTCCGCTCGCGCCTGCCTGGTACCGTAACGGCCGATACAGCGCCCAGACGGGCAGCTGGGGGACTCGCCGAGGCGCTGAGCTGCGGCCCGGTGGCAGGCCGGCTGCCCGCGGCTGGGGAACGTGGCAGAGAGGAGGCCCGTCTCCCCAGGCGGGGCCGTCGCTCAGTGCGGTGATGGCGCTGGGTGCGGTGGCTGGCCTTGGCCGCTGCCGCTCGCCCTCAGCAGCCCGCTCTGGCTGCCGGCAGCGGGCTCGACTCGCCACCGCCTTTCCCTGCTGCCTGGAGGGACCCGCAGCCCTCGCCTGGCCGCTTTAGCTGTGAGCTGTAAGGGCCTACCGCAGCGAAGAGGCCCGGCCCGGCCAGGCCAGGCCTTGCTGCCCCGCGTTGAGGCTCTTGATCAGGTGCTCCCTGTGAGGCAAAGGAACAGGCCAGCCGTCGGTGCTGCTCTGCTCTCTCTCTGCTGGGAGAGCCGGGCTGTGCCTCCAGGGAGCCAGCCCCGGTCCGGCTGTGTTTCCTGCGAGGGGAAAAGTGCTAGGTCTGTTAAGGCTCACGGCTGTTAACATGGGATCCTAGTTCTGTCATGGGGCTGTTGGGGGAAAAAAAAGCACCATGCAAGATCACAGTACTTAATAGTCTTTTTAACATCGAAAAAGGACATTAGTACTGATTAGCTCCCCCGGGGAGTATTTAGAACCTAGAGTGGCAGCATCCTTTCTGTTTTGGTATTGCTTCTGCTCTATGGTTTTGATTTCATTGTTTTTTATTACTCACTACCTCTTATTTATTGCCAAAATAAACCCTCTTGGGATTTTTCTTACTGGGGACTTTCTTTTCTATGCGAAATGCTTTTCTTCCCTAGTGATGTTATGTAATATTAGATGTAATATTTTACTGCTCTTTCTTACAGGGTGATTCATTTTCCAATTCAGTTTTCCCTGGTGGCTGAGCTTGCAAGTATTACTTGCTCTCAGTGGGACTTCTTATTATAGTAGTTCCTCCTCTGTGGATTTTAAGTGGAAGGATCAACCCAGCTTCCATTTCCAGAAGGGTGGGAAGAGAGGAGAGAAAGAAACATATCAAATTCAGGGGAGGGCAGTAGTGCTAAGGGTTTCTATATCACCACTTAAAAACATCCATTTAAAGGCACTTACTGCCTTAGACTTAACAGTTTCACACCCTGAAGGTGGTAAACATGGCTGAGGATAAAAAAGCCTTTGTTGATGAGATAAATAAAGCATTGGCAAAGTCTGAAGGGCTTACCTTGAGGGATCTGCTCTTCTCCTACCGGGGGACCCCGTATCCTGTCACAGTGTGCAGTGTGGAAACGTTCCAAGCCCTGGAGAAGCTGGAAGCCAGAAGAGATGATATGGTGCTGGTATCCTACCCTAAATGCGGTGAATACATTATAAATTTCTTGCTGTAGTCTACAACAGTGTAACTAATTAGCTGACACAAGAAGAAGGAAAAGCAGCTGATTGTGGGTGTACATTGTGTGAGGATATTAGGCATTTCTACTACAATCAGAGGCAGCAGGTTTTTTCTTCTTTATCTTAATTAAGCAGGCTATTGCACTGCTTTTTAATATGGTTTATGTTTCTGAAAGGAAAAAAAACTTTTAGTGTTCAAAGGTATTTTGGGCTGAAGAAGTGAGGATAAAGTACATAGTTTTTTACATATCAGTGGAACAAGACAACTTTGCCAGTATGAATAAACTATTCTGAAAATCGTGTTAGTAATGTAGTGTAGTGTACAACAGCAATGAAGTTATGCATTAGACTCTTTCAGGTGTACAAAGTGACATGGCACAGCATCTTTTCTTGTAAAATTAATAAGCTGTTTCTTGGCATTATTCAGTATCAGTGTTGTTTTTTGTTTTGTTACTGCAAAATGGTATTGATTAAGACATACTGGAAGTTTCAATCTTTTAGTCAGGGGTTTGCAGAAAGGAGGAAAGGTGCAAGAGGAACAGTGGAAAAAACCCCAAACAACCAACTAGTTGATTTTCATCAGTTTTATTAAATGTCAGTTGTGGTGGTTGCTTACAAGGCAGGCATGGGTTCTGCTAATCCAAGCATGTATTTCTTCTTTGAGACCCAAGCAGTGGAAGCTTAGGGTTGTCAGAGAAAATGTGGGTCCAGGGAAGGATTTCATTGCATTAGCATGGTATCGGATGGGTTCAAGTTGGACTCTAAGCAGAGAGTCCTAGGTCAAGGTCTCATTCAGCACGCAGAATTCCCATTGGCTGGCAAGTTCTGATCTGGAAAGAAGCTGTAGTGTATTTAGGGGCTTAAGAAGTATGCCTGTAGTGTTTAGGGTGAATTTATAGCAGCTGTGAGATGATAGAACATTGAGCCAAGAGAAAGAGAGGGCAAATACAAAGGAGGGACGCGGCACAAAATGTGAAATGTGCATGTTTATTTTAAGGAGCCTGTAAAATTCCATTGGGTTTGAGTCCAGAGTTCTGCTGGACCCTACAAAGACCTAAAAGGTCATTGTCATAACTTGGCACTAGCTTTGATTTCTCACAGTTTGGAAGAGCTCAAGTCATGGAGTCATGATTCTGATTGCATCTGAGGTTTAGTAACACAGCAAATTCCTATTCAGGGAGAGGGACCAATAGATAAAGAAATCTCACACTATAACTATCTGGCAGTTCATGGTAGGTCAGCAGGGGGAAATTTTACTAAAGACAGACCACCAGCTGTTCAGTAGGAGAGGGAGAGCACAGGTGCCTGTGGTTTGGCGGGGAATGCAGGACCCTGCTTCTGGCAGGCAGTGCTGGGAGGGCACCTACAGGACGTTTCATGGAAGAAATGGGAAAGCAGGAGGGAGAGAAAATGCTGTGTTAGTGCAGTGCGGTGTAGTTACAATCTGCAGGTAAATCTTCTGGAATTTTTTCCCATTTGGATGTTTGCTCTTAAACTCTTAAACAGTGCTAAATAGATTTGTCCTAATTGCCTGTAGCTTGCAAAGTGGAGGTAAAAAGGCAAGAAAAGAGGATAAAGAATGAAAAGGAAAGATTATCTGCCTCACTTTGAAACCAGAAATTGCTGTGCTCCCTCTTGCCCCTTGATACAACACTTGGACCCAACAAGCTATAATGTCACCAGGCAGTAATAAAAATCTCTCTGCAGCCCCCTTTGCTTCTTGAACCAAGGGAGCCTGGTGTCTGGCTTTCTCTGCCAGCTTCTCAGGTGTTTTCCATGCAGGGCTCAAACTCGTTGGCATTTGCCAGGTGTAGATGGTCATGAACATTCTTGATGAAGGACTTGCACTGAGGCCCTTTGAAAGCTTTGTCTCTCAAAGCTTTACTATTGTCCTCATTTCTTTTACTTAATAAACATTATGAAGGTTAAGTTACAGTAAAGTCTCATTATATGAAAGGTTTCCCCCAATTCAGCTGTGGGGGAAAGGAAGTGGAGAGGAAAACTCTGATGCAGAGATCTACTGATGAGGTAGGGGTAAAGAACAATGGAACTCCAGGATGCAGCACTTCCCAGGGAAGGGTCTCACAGCTGAGAGGCCATTAGGGGATTTAGAGACTAGGAATTTTACATTTATCAATTGTAGCTTTTTGTTAAAATAAAATTTTTATTTGTGCACATGCACTGGGCAGACGAGGACATGGATTTGGAGACTCTAATGCTTTTGGCTCTGGTCTATCCTTAAATGGGAGAGTTATAAAAATTATATCATTATACAATGTCTTTTATATAAATATGATATTGGGTGGCATATAAATGTAATATATGTATTATAAGACATTGTGTGATGTATACAAATGACATGTATCAGCTGCTTCTGTCCAAGCATCCTGAGGCACTTTATGTAACATAGGGTGGAAGTTGGCCCTTTCTGGGAATAACTTCCCACTGAAAGCACGAGAGGTTAAAGCTGTTTGCACTGTGTGTTCCCTGTTAGTGCCTCTAGCAGCTGTGTTCACAGGGGACTCGCAGCTTGCAGGAGGCGGCAGCAGCTCCGCAGCTCCATCTCCGTGGGCCCAGCAGGAAGCCTTCCAAGCACCTCCCCACAAGGATGTGGGGAGGGTGCTGTGGGCCAAGGTGAACATGCCGTTTCCTCGCTCTGTCCTGCCAGCAATCGGCAGAGCATCAGTGGAGCAAATGCGATTCGTGGAAACCCTGGGGAAGCAGGCATCACTGCACGGATCCAGGAGCTGGCCACAGGCTCATGCTGGAACAGGATGCGATATGGGGGAGGTTTTGCTGCAAGATCCCTTCTGAAGGGTGAGGAAGGATGCAGGTGTCCAGTGGGTAGCAACTCTTCTAGTACGTGTTCTGGCGTGCACTTTATGGAGACGGCAACAGGCACAACTGAGGATAAGCACTGGCACTGACATTGAATGGATGACTCCATTTCGTCCTTGACCCAGGGCAGTAGAGAGAGGCAGACTCTTTCCTCGGCAGAATGAGGGAAGCTCCTTGCTCATTTCTTACTTCTCCTCTCCAGACCCTTCCCAGGTGTCTCTGTAAAAGACAGGAAACTTCCCTTTATTGTCTGTCACTGACTGCTTTATGAATATATTAAAAAAATGTTAAGTGCATCGTTGAGTCGGTTCTGCCCCCAGTGCTTTCTACATGCCAGTTATAAGTGAGCCAAGAAGGTCACAATTAAAAAGTTGTTGAGGATCTCATTAATGGAAAACATTATTTTGTTATTACAGAGCTTTAGTGTTATTTGTCATTTGATGACTCTCTATTATGCTGAATTAAGCCATGTAATGAGAAGGCTCTGAGAACTTATATAAATCTCTGATATGTTTTATTTTGTTCTCTGCGTTTCCTTGTGCAGGTGTGAACTGGCTTATCCAGATTTTAAATGATTTGATATTTACAACTATCCAGAGTAAACCTGTAAGCACAGAACTACCATTTATTGAATGTGGAGATCCAGATAAATATGAGGTTAGTGAAAAGAAACTATTGAACCACTTAAAGTCTGTTGTTTTCTCTCTCCTGCACCCCCGCACACAAGTTATTAAAATGAAGTCATGCAGCAAGTAAAGATATTTCTCCTGAGAGGGGAAAAAAGATAATCTTGGATGACTAATGCCTTTTGATGAGGGGCTGGTTTACACAGGCGACTCTCACAGATCATTGCTGCACCCATGTAATAAACCTGTTCTCACTTATGGTTCTGTTTATTTCTAAAGAGGATGAAGCAGATTCCATCTCCAAGGATTTTGGCAACACATCTGAATTACGATTGTCTCCCCAAGTCTATTTTCAAGAACAAAGCCAAGGTGGGCTTTTTTTCTTTTTCCAAGAACAAGCCTCATCTCTCTGACAGTAGCAGCATGCGAGAGGAATTTTGGGGCCACAACCTTTTTCTTGCGTCCAAGCAGAAGGCACTGGGAGAAAGCAACTTGGAGACAGTGGGAGTCTCATGATGCCTGGGCTGGCTTAACACCCCTTATGATTAGACTAGCCTTACTGATGCTGTAGTTGACATGAACAAGAACAGATTTAGAGGCTGTTGCAGTGCTCAGAAGTGGCTGGAGTATCACATTTTCCTTTTTTTATGCTACAACTTTTCTGTGTGCAGCCATGATGGGAATGAATGTGGCAGCAGTGTCTCTGGGACATATTGGCTGTCTCTGCGTAGTCAAACTGTTAAAACTTTAGCATTTCTGGTACTGCGTCAGTGGACAATGGTAGATACATAGCACTTAGGAGATGTACCTCAAATGAAGGAAATAATTGGTTAAGGAATGGGGATTTTTCCCATGTTCCATTGATATTTTTTCCTGTATGAGACAGGAAAATATAGAATGTGTCTAACAAAAAAAAAAAATAATGTGTATAACGTGTCTTCAGAAGTGTTTGTGCTTCTCTGAGGATTGCAGTCTCTTAGGATTTCAAGAACATTATTGCCATGCTTTGAAAAATGGGAGATGATTGTAACAGCAGCTGTTTTCCTGAAGGAGAATCATACAGAGCTTTTCCTAGCAGGGGGTTGGCAAATGGCTCCTTACAATTTCCCAGGTCTTAGGTAGTTATGAGATAGTATTCAATGACAATACTACAGTTTTTCCAGTTGCTTCTTTACAATTGCTTTATGACATAAGGAAATCTTAGAAGTGGTAACAAGGTCTTTATTATAATCACGTTATAAATTTGCTCTCCATGCCTTAACTGATAAAAAAGTTTATAGCCCCCTGAATGTTATTGATTGCAGAATGTTTGGTTATACTCTTATTTTCGTTGCCAGGGGAAATAAGTGATCTAGAATTGTTGACCTCTTTCTCCCACTCCAGATACTAGTGCTGTTTCGAAACCCTAAAGATACAGCTGTTTCATTTTTCCATTTCCACAACAATGTGCCAAGCGTCCCCAGTTACAGCTCCTGGGATGAGTTCTTCTCAGAGTTCATGAATGGGAAAGGTATTGTTATAGTTAATGAATGTAGCTGAAAAAGCAACAGAAAAAATATTTAAAACAACTAAATGAGGCCAGTGGGAAAACAGCTGTGTCATAATTAGTTTACTGATGGCCATACATCACAATAAAAGAGGCAGCTGAATGCCAGAACGGGGAGCATATCCAAAAGATGCTTTGCTTCTGGGTATTTTGTTCTTCCAGGCAAGGGTGAGGGAGTTGCATGGCAGCTTGATAGTGGCATTTGGTCAACATTCTGCCACTTAGTGGTGGAAGAAATGCTACATCTCTGAAGTGGTAATGAAATAACAGTTTGTTGTCTTTACTGTTTCTGAACATGAGGCCAAACACCTCATTAGCAACCCAAATTTTAGATTTAGAGTGGTTTAGGCTTTGGCTTTCAAGAGATGTTTAAATGACAATATAGTAACAGAGGGAAAGCACATAGTGAAATTAGTATTTCTGTGTGGAAACCATTTACCTGCAAAAATACAGAGGAAGCCTCTGTCATTGTGTTGTCCACAGAAAGGGCAGGCTGTTCTGTTTGTTTACATTGATGTAACCGACAGGCAACAGAAGGCAGTTCTTCAGTTGGAGAGAAATAAGTACCCAGTAAGAAAAGAAGGTCACACTGATGGCTTTTTTCCCTTCTTTACAGTCGGCTGGGGATCCTATTTTGATCATGCAGTCAACTGGAACAAACACATTGAGGATGAGAATACTATGTTCATAATTTATGAAGACCTTAAAGAGGTAAAGTAGATGCTGTGTACTTGACAGGCTAAACACATCTGGGCCCATTCCCTGAAATCTGCTGAAATTAACAGCAAAAGGCATAGGTTTCTGAAAGAGCAAAATCAAGTTGATTTTGATGTTAAACTGAGTCTGACTATACAAGAGCAGAGCTCCAATTCAATGCAGAAAACATACTGTGAAGGCAAATATTACTAATAGATGATGGCAATGCACATCCCAAGTGGATTAAATCCTTTCTTAGAGGAACATGTTGCATGACTCTCTTTCACTGTATTGCTTTCAGAACTTGACTGCCAGTGTAAAGCAGATAGCTGAATTCTTTGGATTTTCTGCAACGGCAAAGCAGATCCAGTCCATTGCAGACAGGGCCACTTTCCAGGCAGTGAAGGATAAGGCTCAGGAGACTCATGGTGCCGTTGGCTCAATTCTTTTCCGTAAAGGTAAATTTGTTTGTATTTTGCCAGGGTGGTGAATGGTAGCACTGCATCTTCGGCAGACAGGAGTTTGGATCAGTAGATGGTTTTTGTATAAAATCTTTATGTATAAAATTCAAGGTGGGAGTTGTTTAAGAAACACTGATTGTGATTCAAAACACTGTCACTTGATTTCATCACAAGGGCCATTACCGTTCAGTAAAGCCCTGTATAATGTGATTAGCAGAAGTGCCCTACAAGTAGCACACCCTTTAGTTGTGATATGCAGTAAGCACTAATTAAAGCAAAGAAGAGTTTTATTTTGGCTTCTGTGTACTATATGATAGCCTCCAGATTGCACTCTACTGAGTGCCTCCACAGATTTTTCTTCTTGGGTTTTCTAAATAACCCTTGTAATTGCCTGTGAACCTCACTCAACACATGGAATTGAGACACTCCACAGACTGAGCTTTGTCTTTTAGCCATGGATCAAGCTACAGCTGTAGACTCAGACAGCCTCAGACTGTGGGTTCTCCAAGACCTAGATTAAAGGTAGCCTGCAGCTTAGGACAGTGCCTGGTTGCAGTGCACAAAACTCCTGCAGTTGATTTCACAACTGCTGGACATCTTTTGTAGTCTGTTGCAACTGTTCAAGACACATGCCAAAGCTATGAAGGCAGACCAGTAGCTTCCTATGTTTATTTTATGTTCACGTTCTATTGAGAACACCAAACATAAGAGTGTATTCTTGGGCCAGAGATTCTTTTCTTGCAGGGAAAAAAAGAAAAAAAGGATTATCCTGAAATGTGGCAATAAGAGAGACAAGGTGGCTTTTTTTTCTAATCATACTCCTTGATTCTTACAGTCAAGAGTAATATTTTATTTTATTTTTCTTTATGTTCCAGGTGTTGTTGGAGACTGGAAAAATCTTTTCACTGAAGCCCAGAACCAGGAAATGGATGCCAAATTCAAAGCATGCTTAGAAGGAACTAAGCTGGGAACAAAGTTAAAATATGATGTGTACTGCAAGGCCTGAACGTTCTTTAGAGAAAAAACTCATGTCCAGGCTGTTTTTCATTCACTTTTGTGAAATTAAATAGAAAGTAGGACAGTATGTGATTTAAAAATTTTGAAAATCCATGCAATTTGCAAATCTGTTTCTGCTGTCTTAACTTACACAAGAAATCCTTCCTTGTACACTTAGTAGATACAGTACAGTTAGTGTCATTGACTTCATTGGATTCTCTTAAATGACCGGGTAGTTCTTTGGCCTCACTTGCTTTCCAACAGTGATTTTTAGCTTTGATGTCATGTTACCTGACAGAATCCTGTGTGGAATATATATGCAGTAGTTAAACCTGCCAACATGACTGGAAATGTATTCAGTATGTTGGAAGGGATTTTCCAAGAGATTTTAAAAAACAATCATGAAGTGTCATTTTGATTCTTAATTTCTAA
This sequence comes from Calidris pugnax, assembly GCF_001431845.1. Classification (NCBI taxonomy): domain Eukaryota; kingdom Metazoa; phylum Chordata; class Aves; order Charadriiformes; family Scolopacidae; genus Calidris; species Calidris pugnax. Next base: position 19,917,185 of record NW_015090922.1, on the reverse strand, counting down.
GTTCATAGTATCCATATATCATTTTAATTTCTAAGTTCATACTGTAAAATTAAATTTCAGAAGGTTTTGTTGTAGTTGCCTTTTGTCACTTTTGGTGTGCTGATAAATGTGTGAAAAAAGTAAAGGAACTCAGTGGTGGAAGTTTTCTTCTCCTTTCAGCAATAATATTTTTCTTCCTTTTGGGAGTGTGATGTCTTATCCTGAGCAATTCAAGGGATTGCCTTGGACAGAACTTGCTCATGGAGGTTGGAGTCCCCCTCCTGGTGGTAGCTTGCTTCATTGCTTAACCTCAACAGAGGGTTACCCATGGGGGAAACTGGAAATAGATGTTGAGAACAGCAGGTTTTGTCCGGGTGATTGTTGGGACACCCACCCTGTTTTGGATGTTGAAGAGGCACATGAAGAAGCTCCTGGCTGGGCAGGACTGGGGGGAAGTCACTTCTTTATGGTGTCAAGGCAGGGGTGTTGGTAACCATCTGGTTGACTTGTTTAGAAGAAGAGACTTTAGACATGAGAGAAGGAAATGTGCTACTTGCAGAACTCTGGAAATTGAGCCGTTGTCTGGGTTTGCTGGGGTTACTTTATGCCTAACAGCAGTAAATATGATCTCAGAGCCAGGATGTGGATTTTTTTTCTGGATGTCTGTCTTCTGGGAGCTTTGAAGTACCACTGTCCAGAATAGAATGCCTGTCTTTGGGTGGTGCCAGAAGACAGTTGTGCACAAGACAGTTGAACATTGAACAGTCTCATAAAGGGCTAATATTTTAGGCTGTGGTTTTCCCTTGGGAGGCTGCTTAACCACCACTCTTTGACAGCTGGTTGTTTTCCCCAGCGGAGGCATTTCCTTGTCTCCAAGGGGAAAAATAGAAAGGAAGAAGTACTCTGAGAAGGAATATGCGGGTAATGGGCACACAGTTACTAATTCAGCCAGTATGGGAGGTTAAAGCCTTCCTCCTCATAGCAGCTGTACCTGCAGCAGCAGTAGGTCAAGTTCATTGCTAAGCAATAAATAAAAGGAAATTCAAAAGGCTTTGGTTAAGGATAATGTTGAAACAGGAGCACTACTTCCTATTAAAGTAAGTTGCCTGGATTACTGATAGATCATTAATAGCCAGCCTGTCCACTTAAACTGCCACATTTCTCAGTTTAAAATGACAATGAAGTATTCCAGAGCAGTTCAAGAAGAAATCCCATCTCAAGATGCTAAATTGGCTACTCCTAATTTTTTACCCCTTTTGACTAGCAAGGTTATTTAAGATGAGGTTGCTTAGCTATCTGAAGGAATATTTTATAGGCGACACTCTTAAATTCCTTCAGTCTGATCTGCGGATTCTTCTCAGCACATACTGAGTAATGCCACCTAATGATGAGCACTGAAGAACATCGAATATTAACACTAGTGAGTGTGAGGGCTGACTGATTTTTCTGCGGCTTTCCATGTGTTGTAGGTTTGGTTCTGCTAAAAATGATGTGGTGGGGTGACAGGGAAGAAAGCTAGATGTAATGTCACTGGAGAAAGGGAGAATTTGTACCTTCCTCAAGCACTTAAGCACTTTCAGGATGAGAAAGCCCTGTGAAGTGCTTTGAGATGGTTGCACTGAAGGTCAAATCCAGTAGCCCATGTCTGCAGCTATTGACAGCAGCTACAGTAAACAAAAGATTCTAAGTCAACAAAAAAATTAAACTCCTCATTGTGGAAAATCACCAGTTTTATATTCTTTCAGCCATACATATAGGAAACAATTTTGGATATCTATTTTCCATTTCTGTATTTTATACTTTATATCTGTTTTCCTTTTTATACTTTTTATTATGGTACTCAGCAGTAAAACTTTAACTGGTATTTTTGACACACAACATTTAAAGAATGTGATGGATCATTCAGCTTCTAAAGAAGAGGTCTTTTTACTCCCTGGCCACAGTTTTGATTTCATTTTTTTCTGTATTTGTGACCTACTTCACACTTTCAACTTTCCAGCAGTTGTAGGTATTTATGATACCTACATTTATGGTAACTGCTAAATGCTGCTCTTTAGTACTTTTGCCACCTCTGTTTCCCTCGTGAGCTCTTCAGTAACAATCATAAGGCAGGAAAGTATATTAAAATGATATTGAAAAAGAGAAATTGGAAGTCTTCTCAAAAAAAAGAGAAGCATAAATGTATCTTTTGTATGCAATAGATGGCTTCCTTGTATGTGTTCTGGGTGTCAATAACCCAACCAAAAAGGTTCTGGTACTGAATTATAATAGAAGTGAAATGGGATCAAAGCAGACAGAACTGGGCTCAATTTTCTCATTTATAAAATGTGAGCATTTCATAGTGCAGCATTATGCAGTACATTAATTGGAAAGATAATTAACGTTGAATTACAATAGAAGTGCTGTAAAAGTAGAGGGCACATACGACATCCACAGGAACGTCAAATGATTTTTTTTTTTTTTTTTTCTGAGGGTAGGCTGGCTATTAGAAAGGATGCCAAATGGATTTATAATGAAGGGGGACATGAAATACAGTTACTGCAGTCTTCTTATGACAGCAAATGCCTGGACTTGTATTTTAATGGGGTTTTTTAGTTAAAGTCCTAACACTTTGATCTGAATTTTGGCTGAATGATCACCTTTGGTGGGAATTAGTGCCTTCTGTTTTACTCTAAATACACAGCAGAGCTCGGCAATGTACACTGGAAGTGTTGAAGTGAGACTGGTCAGTGATTGTTACCGTTGTTAATATTCTCAGGATTGAAGCAAAGGAGAGAAATAGAGAACAACACTCTGAACGAGAGCATGCTGTATTAGTGCTGTGTCTGAGTGCATTGCTAGAGCACTCTGGTAAAATGTTATTTACGTTCAGATGTTTATGGTCATGGATACAATTGTCCTGTACTGCTATCACACTTTGTAATACTTGTAGATTGGATAACATGAAGTATTAGCCGATAAAATATTCAGTTTGCATCTGAATGGAAAGGTTTTTGTATGATCATTTGGCAAAGACTTTCAAGGCTCGAGGAAGATAGAAAATTAGTCTTTGACTTTGCTCAAAACGTGAGGCAGTCAGGTGCAGTCAGGAAATGAAAGGAGGCTGGGAAACTGGTCTCTTGGGAGGCTTGTGTATTCATGAATAATATAAACTTATTGACATATGCTTGTTGGGTCTCCAGCGAGTTCCCTGCTGTTTTGCATTTTACAAGCCAGTGAAGCTGTTTTCATTACTACAACACTTATTAGCATTCCCCCAGCAGGTAAATAAGTCACAGTTTTTTTTATTGTGTATTTCTGATATATCCATAGGCAATGTATTTTTATTCAGAGGAAAAAAATGAAATGCAATATAATTTTAGACATTAGCCACATGTCCCCAAAAATGTTAAAAAAACCCAACCAACAAGCCACCAAAAATGGAGCACTTATATTTTCCCCTCTTTTTAATTTCTTTTTGGCAGGCACAGAGGATGATCAGACTAACTTCTGCAGATGACCAGGCTGGTCTCTTTCATTCTTTGGTCGAGTATTTATGCCAACTACAGTTCTCTTCTTTTTTTCAGGTCTCCCAGCACAACACACCCTATTTTTTCCTGATGGCATGGAGTCTTTGCTTTCCTGACAGGCACTTATTTAGAACACTGTTTCTTTTTTTTTTTTTCTTTTTCTTCCCTGGCAAGGCACTCTGTCCTCACTTGCAACATTTAAGCTTCTGGACACCCACCTTTCTGGTTGCTGGGGTACCAGACGCCACTTGTGCGTCATCAGAGAAAAATTTATCTTAATGTTGCAGTGCTGAGGGAATATAAATATGGCACCAAGGCCATAAGGTGGTGGGACCTTATGCCAGTGGGTGAGGGGGGCCCTGGGGCCTGTCTGCATCTGCTGGGGGGAGCTAGGCCATGGCTTTGCTGGGGGCTGCTTCCAAGGCGCCATTAAGTGGTCTCCCTGTTAAACATGGCAGTTCTACCTCAGGGGGACGGGGCACTAACTGGAGCAGGACAAGGAGCAGCAACAGAAGCTGGGCTTCCCTGCACCTCAGTCCCTCCAAACTTGGTGGGGGATGCCTGGCAGCGTCACCTCAGAGGTGGGCCCAGGGCCCTTGCCGCCCTGAGGGGAGGTTGTGGAGGGAAACCCCCTCTCGCCTTGCTTCAAGGGCAGTGGGGAAGCGGGGGTCTTCCATGGCTGCCACAGCCCCTTGGCCTGGGTCTCTCTTGCTGCAGGAGTGTTCTCTGCTGAGTGTCCAACACAATGTGGCCTACTTTTAAAGGTGAAAGGAATTTTTTTCCCATGTCAGAAAAATATGGTTCAGCTCTCAGACCGGGCTGGGGCAGATACATGGGGGAGTCAGTTCTCCTCCTGGTGACCTCTGTCTGTCCTATAGACTTCTTGTGCTGGCCTACCTGGCGTGAGCGGTCCCAAGGTGGTGGTAAATGCAATCCCTCGTGCTTTGTAAAGGATTTTCTATCAGTAAAGCCCAGCTGCTCACTTGCCAGAGAGAATAAAACATGGCGTGGGAGGATGTGGGGGAATGGGAGCACAAAGCAAGCGAGTGTGGACAGGAGAGTGGCTCTGAAATCCATCCATGTTTGATGGATGTATTCCCTGGACAGCCAGAGATCATTGTTTGGAACAAAAAGCCTTGCAAAGGCCACCGGTATAGTGATGCCAGTGGGAAATGTGTGTGTGACCCTCAGCAGAGGAACAAATGTGTCCAAGTGCTGGGGTTTGCTCAGGCCTCTTGCTGTTGTACCAGGGAGCACGATATTCATGGTGGAGGAGTAAACAGGGCTATAAACAACCTTCTGCAGTTACCAAATGTGAATGTCTCTGTGGCACTTAATTGCTTCTGCAGGCCATTTTATGCCTCTCTGGCCCCTATGCCCTGACTATTGCCATTTTATATAAGCAATATCTGAAGCCCAGGAGACAGAGTATGTATTTTATACATGGGTGATTTCAAAGTTTCTGTGCTGTGCAGGACAGGCCCTGTAGGGCTCTCTCGTGTTGCATTTTTCACTGCCACTGCTCTGAATGGTTTACAATATAGGGCCATACAAGTGCTTTGTCCGCAAATGAATTGTGTGCTGAAGGCCCAAGGGCACCAAAAGAGATGAAAAATGCATTAGTATAGAAAGACAACTATGTAATGCAGTAGAATGAGTATCATTATTAACTGCTGTAAATACAAAGCTGTTTGCCAGCACGACAGACCCTCCAGAATAACAATAACAGAAGTAGCCTGAGTTTGCTTCAGAAGGAAAACTGATCACAGTCCAAAATTAAGTCAAAATCACTGAAGGTAAAAAGAAGAGATGAGACAGTGTTAGCTTGGGTATAGTGATTCTGCAGCCTTCTGATGGCACGGAAATGGAGTTGGATGCTGACACACCAAGGAAAGCTTATCAAGACTCAATATGGCAAATTGTGTTCATTGAGTAAGAAGTGATTCAGCTGGAAAGAGGGAAATCAAGCCAAACACAGCATCTCATTGCAAAAGAATGAATGTAAGTACAGAAAAACTTGAAATTAAAGAAACCAAAAGTTAGGCCAAGATCCCTTCAGGCAAATTGAGGTCCTCTCGCCTACCAGTCCATGGATTACATTTACACTTATTTACATCAATATACATGAAGTCGTGTTTTATGATACAGAGGCTTCCAGGACTGCATCCTGCTCGCTGCCTCCATAAGCTGCTTGTAGCAGCACATCTCCCTGATGGTGGTCCCGCTCTACCCCTGGAGCAGCCCTGCCATCCCCTGAGGCAGCGCCAGGCATCATTTCCCAGGCATGGGAGCTACCGAGATCCTTAGAGAGAGGAAAGGAGCTTGAAAGGAAACTTACTGAATGTTTTTTGTGAGCAAGCTCAAGCTGGTGAGGGAGGAGTCAGCTCCACCCTGGGAGCTGTGTAGCTGTAATTACTGCAGTCCTGAGTAACTCACATTAGTAAGCTCCACAGGCCAAGTTTATTGGCTATCACTGGGCTACTTGCACTCTGTGTCTCTGAAAGATGGTGTAGACATCAACAAAAAAAGGGCCTAAGACAGGATTTGCAGACATAAAGTGAGATGCTTTTACTTAAAATAGCACCACAAAGCATCTGCCAGAGGTGCTGTTTTGAAGGAAAAGCACATACTAATTGCTGGAGGCTAAAGGGAGGGGTAGACACTGAAGCCCAAGAAGTGCTTTGAGGCTCTGTATTGCAGCTCCCATCTCTGCCTACCACTGAGGAGGGAAAAGGTGGATTTTCACACTGCTGGATTTTCCAGTTTTTCCTATGAGTTAACTGCAGTGAAGCCTGCCCTTCCTTTGCTGCTCCCACTCAGCGTGCTGGGCACTGTGAGCCTTGCTCTTGGATGCTTTGCCTCTCCTCATTTGCTGTGTTGGGGTCATCAGTTTGCCAAGCTGGGCTGCTTGGTTCGTAGGTCAGCTGTTCTGATGTTGCTGTCCTTGAGGTGGCTGTCAGAGCCACGTGTGTGGCTTGTTTAGATCTTTGGTTGGGACAAGTGGGTCTCCAGTCTGGGAAAGGCACGTAGCTCTTGCGCATTTACTCTGGGGTGCTGTAGTTATGGCCCTTTGCAAGAAAGCTGTCCTGACTGACTTGTTGCAGGACAGAGAGGGGGTGTTGGCTTGCACTGACAAGCTCGTAAATTACTCTGTGGGCTCTGGAGGGTGTATGCCAGCTCTGTCTTCTCCTTGCCCATTTTCAGTGCTGCCACAAGCTTTCCATGTTCCTTCTATTTTCAGCAAAAGCCCTGATTGACTGAATTCCTCAATGTTCATGTAAGAATAAGCCTTTGGGCTTTCTAGCAAGGGGTATGCCATGTTGCAGGCTGGTACGCTGACTGTGCTTGCATCTCTGTCTGGGGGCAGGCAGGAGGTGCCTGGCCAAGCAGCATGGGGCTTGACTTTCTGAAGGTATGGACATTGTGCACGGTAATGGCACAGCCTTTACCAGTGCCTGTGAAGTGAACCTTAGGGTTCTCCAGACTGGTAGTAATTTTTATCTGCGTAGCCAGACCTGCCTTTAGGCAAGCAGCAGATTGAAGATGGGTGCTACCAGGTACCCCTCTATGGTTAAGGAAGCTAGGGCATCCTTGGTGTCCGTAGTACAGGGGTGGCTGACATACCAGACAGTGTTGTGCTTTTCTGTTATGCTACTGGCAATGGTGGGCTGCCTCACTCTGCCCAGGCAGTAGGGATATAGCAGTCAGTATATGTGGCACAGTGGCAGCCTCTTGGCCTGCGTGACTGTGCTGGGAAGAATGACCGTTCCCCCACCACTGCTGAACGTGATGGGACCCACCTTTATGGTGGCTGAGAGCCTGAGCACAGCCCCTCTGAGCAACACTAGAGCTCAGCAGTGTGACCCAGAGGAAAGCCAAGTCCCACACCATGGATATAACAGGCTTGAGTAATCCAGCTTGCCAACCGTGAGCCAAATCATGCCCAGTGGCCAAATGCAATGTCAGTGTGTTCTGAGGTGAACGTGGGGAGTAAATGAGTGGTGCCATGGGGCTGCTCGTGGGCGAGCTGCTGGGCATACATGTAAGTGGCTGCAATGTCAGTGCACTGGAAGACCAAAGCAGTCAATGAGTTGGTTTTGGGGATGGTCTGGAAAATGGTGGCTGTTATTTGCCTATTTTACATATTGATACGTGCACTCATTAATCTTTTTAATGGTAAAATTGAGTTTAATTTGGTTGTGTTCTGGGGTGATTATATGTAAATCACTTCTTTTTAGAAATAGTTGTTTAGAATTAAATGAAATGCTATATTGCTGGGGTTCACAGACTTTTGCTAACTTACATGAACATAATAGTTAGTTGGCATTTAATTATGTGTGTAACTAATCCAAAGCAATACAAGGTTTTATAAGGATAATTGGTAAGTTGTCATGTAGGTGGTTTCTCTAAATGGCTTCATAGCATTTAGAAAGGACAAAAGAAATTGCACATAAATAATAGGTTATTAGAAATAAATGGGTACACAATTATTCATAGCATCAGAAATGGACAATTCAGCTCACAATGGAATTCTTCAGAAAACTAAAGCTACATTATTTGCGTAAAATAACATCTGAAATTTGCAATTGGCTTTGTTTCCAATTTAGAATGCCTTATGTAATTACTACAGCAGTGCCCTTTTGCAGAAATCCATTATAATTTGAATTATGTTGATTCTGATGCTGTGAATAATTGGCCATATATTCAGTAAAATTAATTTGTTTTTTTGGACCCTTAAATATGAGTGAACCATCTTACAGGGATATGTGCTTGACATCTTTGTAGCCATCTTTTTGTGCTTTATCCTATAAAGTTGTTTGCATGAGAGTGTCATACAATTAATTCTCTAATTAGGAGCTAGTGTGGGGATGGGGAGAAAGTTTAAATTCACATTTACCTTTAGAGAATGTAGCTGGATGGTGGGGATTGTTATAGCAAAACCCCTTTCTCTTTTTTTCTTCTTTGGACCATAAATGTTACCTGAAATTAAATACAAGAGAAAAGCAGTGCCATATTCTGTTCTCAGATAAATTTTGTCCTTAAAAATAGCTGCTATTGTGGCATCAGCCATCAGTCTATCATCAGTCTATTGGGGATGAGTTTGACCTTTTAAGGGTTCTCCTATGTGTACTGGAAAATGCTCCAAGTCCCTTTCTATTGAGGGGGGAAAGGAAGGAATTCATATTATGCTCGTTTTGTGCCATGGGAACACAGTCGGGTTGCTGAGGGCCTGGCACTGCCTTAGTCAGTAAGTATTAGTTTCATTCTATCTATTTGATTACCAGGTTCAGGCAAAAGTAATATATGAAAAGACCTATCAAAATGCCCTTCAGCAATACATGGCATGATCCTGCCCTGTAAATGTCAGATTGCTGTTTGTATTGTGACAACTCATTTCTCTGTGCAGAGTAAAAACAATAAGCTCAAATATATTTTCACACAATTTCAGGAGAGAGATGCCGAATTACAAGGAAAATCCTGAGGGACAGTAAAGTCTTCCTAGTTGTACATAATGTCATCACTTCTCATCTCAAGGCAACAGTCCTGGGAATGAAGCCATCAGCATCTAGGTACTGTCAGTGGTTACAGGCTACAAGGAATGTACTAGACTTCTCAGTTGTTCTTTACGCAGCCTTCCCTAAAATATTGGCTCGGGTTCCTTCAGGCAGATCCCCAGGGTATTTTGATGTCATGGTGCTCTGAAGTCAGACATCTGTTCCTCCCATTCCTTGCTCCCCCTGATCTTGCAAAACAAAAATACAGCAGGGAATGGCCATTTCTGCTTGTTTAATCAGATTAATGATGCCAGTGTCCCCTTCTTGTCTTTATGGAACCACCTTATGGTGAGATCATACTCCTAAGTTCAATTCCTTCTGCAGCCGGAGGGATCAAACAGAAGGAAAGTGCCAACTTGTAGACTCCTGTGGTATATGGGGACTTCAGCCACTTTCCTGTTGAACCTGATGCAATTGCCTTAATACAATCAAAATTAATTGTGCAATACAGAGGGAACATAACATGTTACATACATGCTGTTGTGAGACGGGAGGTGGGGGGCTGAAACCTGAGAAGAGAGGGAAATTACTGGTGTTCTGCAATAGTACATTAATCCTGAACTCTGCATTGTGTGGATTTCTCGAATGGAAATGGCCACTGTTGCTGTGCCCGGTGCAGAGAGCAATCCTGTGGGTGCACCTCAGGCAGGCACGTGAGGTCCTCAGGAAGGCAGGGGCATGTCCAACTGCTGATTCTGGCAGGTTTAGACATTGGAGAATGAAAATATATGGACATATGTGCATGAAAATAATATGATCCCCAGGTCAAATGGAAATGTCTGCTCTCAGAGTAATGTTCATCTGGGCAGACTCCTCAGCCTGTCCATCCTACACTCACTGGATATGAGAGCAGCACCCTGTCTCCATCACCTCCGTGTCTCTTGGGACCAGCAACAGGACTGCTGGGAAACAAATAGCAAAGATGGGAGGCTTTGGAAAAGAGAAGTTTCTGAGAGATGAATGGTGTGAAAAGGTAGCTGAGGGTTGCTAAAAAATTCTGTACAGCCCACTTTCTGCTTGTACCCTTTTGTCCAACTGGACTCCTGTAGTTTTCAGCCTCCAGTGTGACTTGCCTTTGCAGTATGTTAACCCTTGTCTGAAGATAGCCATTCTGGCATGTGTGTGCCTTGTCCCACCTGCTCCATGGCAGCATGGACAAACCTAAAACAGCACAGAAATTACAGGAAAAGAGGTGGTTTGTTTGCATTTGATGGCAATTTGCCACTGGTGCTTAGAAGGGGAATGGGGGGTAATCTCTAGTTTGCAGTGTCATTTCTAGCCTGTGCTGTCTCTGCAGCTCTTCTGGAGAGAACACATTAAAGACATCCAAAATGTGGTAGCATTACATGGAAATCTTGCCACACAACAGCCCTAGGAACATCAGTGTTCCAGTTCTCAGCTTCTACAGTGTCTTTTTATTCCCACTGTTGTTTGCAGGGAACATACTCAACAGCACAAACCCTACTCACCTCTCATGCTCTAGGGAAGGCCAGCTGAAGAGGTGACCTTAATGCTGCAACCTGCAGGTGTCAAAGATTTGTTAATCACCTTGAGCCAGCTACTGCAGAAGGGATAACTAAAGGGAGCAGCAAGATGGGGAAGAAGAAAAGGAGGCAGCAGGTAAGAGAACAAAAGGGGTGTATGGGGTGGATGTGAGTTAAAAATGTAGCAAAAGTCTGTGGCATTAGCACTTTATAACCAATTTTTTCATGCTGCAGAAGACATCTTCTCACCCGGGGCCACATGTTGTTCTAAGACTCTGTGTGTGTATTTAAGGTATATCTATGTACTAGTGTTGTTACTGCTATTTTTACACAAGAGTGAATTAAGAAACAATTTGTGCAGGATTATTACTCTTGTAAACTTCTAATTATCAGTCCTACTAATCCCCAAACAAAAGCTGAAACTGCTTACTGCTTATTGACCAGCTGAACAGCAGCCTATCTCCAGCACTGGCTTTACTGAGGTGGTTTGTTTTTTTTTTTTGTTTTACTGCTAATGAAATTTGACAACACTTTAGTTGTAGGAGGATTTTAGGATTTATACTGATGTTGAAAGATTGGTCCTAAAAATTAGCTAATTATATTACACAACCTTCCTATGCAACTGCAAATGCTAATTCTGCTTTTGTAGAAGGATGTGTACTCTGAACCTAATTTACCCACAGTGTTCATTTTGAATCAAAAGTAACGGATTTTTACCTTTTCCTGATAAATGTTTCTATTGATTTCTGTACTGCCTAAGGCCCTGCTTTCAGAAAAAGCACTTATTTAAATCAATCTCTATTCAGAAAAACATGTGAGAACAGGCTTAATTTGAGGTCCTCTGCAGACCACATGGGAGTTCTCCCTTTCCTTCAGACATACAGGAATTGTGCCTACAGGGTTACACCTGGGATCAGGTTACTCTAGGTTTTGGAGAATTTACAAGACCTGTGGGAGACAGTTCATCCTGGTAAAAGTTTCAGTCTAACCCCTAACAGTTTACTGAGCTAAAGATCAGATATATGGTACTGAAACAATTCATTAAACTTCTTTGTATAGTTACGTAATTCTAACTGTCCTTCCTTAAATCAAGTACAGGTGGTTCTTCAGATTGCTTTGGAAGTTTGTAAAAGTGTTTGCTATTCCTGTGGCTTAAAGGGTCAGCTACTGCTTGGGGCTCAAATGTAGTTTTGACAGAGCCTTCATGTGTACTGCCAAGGGTCAAGGATTACAAAAATTTTGTTTTATCACGCGTACAGAATGATGTGTTTTTTTCAGATGAAATAAAGATTCCAAGAACAGTTCATTTGCTGGAGCAGTGTAAAAGCCTGTGTGACCTTTTGAAATTAAGTGTAACTGAACTCCAGTATTTATTGAACTGCATGAAAAAGTTCTAAATACCTCAAACTGCTGTGTGAAGTACTTCTGCCTTCTGGCATCATGTGAGATATTGAGCACTAGAAAGTATTTTGGTTATGCATTTAAAAATAGCTGTGACAGAATGGGGAATATACAAATATATATTTCTATGGATTATGTGGGATATAATGAACTCTCTGAGAATGCTGATGCCAGGCTGCAAACTTCATTTTGATTGCAGGATCAGTCCTTGACTTCCTCCCCTCTGTTTATCTCTGGGGTGGACTGTAATATGAAGACACAGCAGTACAGGGCTTCTAGTAGAAGGCTGTCAAATTCAGAGTTGTTTCCATTATGAGCTATGCTGAGCAAGGTGAAATGGGTGGTGTGTCTTCTACATCAATGCATTATGCGACAGCCCTCAGATGTCTGACCCTCAAAAAATTGAGTGACACCTCTATTTGTGGTACAGTGCAAAGGTGTAGGAGGCTGAATTTGGACAATTTTTCTTCTTAAATCCTTGGAGGTATTCAAGGATTAGGGATTCATATTGAAGACCAGTATTTCTAGGCAGTTCACAATGGCCTATAAATGTAAAGGAGACTTTGGGGTTTTCATAAGGCATCCTGATGTGAAGAGCCACAGAACCACCAGTGAGCCCTCATTAAGTTATTGGCCTCATGACTTTGTCAAGCTGTGTTCCTGATCCAAGTAGGTTGTAACAATTTTTCTGTATGTTTTCTTGAACATATCTTGACGACATGTTCACTCTCTGCCAGTCTTTTGTGGAAAAGCCACCATATTGCACGCTGCCAAAGGTGACCTTAACCAGTGACTCTCAAACGAGCAGTGCAGCTGAGAAGGGCAGTCACTGGTTTTATGGACAATCCATACAGCTCTGCCATGTAGCTTCTCTGAACAAGTGTGGATCACTGCTTATGAGCCCGCAGCAGAGAAAGTAGGCGGTGTGTTATGTGCTAAAACAAAATGTTCTTGGGTAGTACTGAAGAGATCCACACCCAGGCAGCCTCTGTGATTTCTCTATGTGAAGTTCTTCGCTGTTGTGCTGTGTTTGCAATACTCCTCAAAGGCTTCATGTGTTATGCAAGAACAACACATATACTCCGTGAGCAGTTATAAGGTATGGCCAATCAATTGTTGAAGGAATTTTCTTTGTATTTGTGTCACTGCTGTTTTAGTGAGATTTTGATGTTGCCTCTTGTAGAATGAGATCACTATCTTAAATATTTATGGAAACCTTCACATGGGTTTGAGCTTCAGTAATGATTTTGTAAGATGACCCCACCAGAAAAGGCACTACAGTCATAGAATCATAGAATGGTTGGAGTTGGAAGGGACCTTAAAGACCATTGAGTTCTAACCCCCCTGCCACGGGCAGGGACACCTCCTTCTAGACTAGGTTGCTCAAAGCCCCATCCAGCCTGGTCTTGAACGCTTCCAGGGATGGGGCATCCACAACTTCCCTGGGCAACCTGTTCCAGTGGCTCATCACCCTTAGAGTAAATAATTTCTTTCTAGTATCTATTCTAATTCTATCCTCTTTCAATTTAAAACCATTACCCCTCGTGCTATTGCTACACTCCCTGATAAAGAGTCCCTCCCCATCTCTCCTGTAGGCCTCCTTCAGGTATTGGAAGGCTGGTACAGGGTCTCCCTGGAGCCTTCTCTTCTCCAGGCTGAACAATCCTCACTCTCTCAGCCTGTCTTCATAGGAGAGGTGCTCCTCTTGCAGCCGTCTGCTGGACCTGTTCCAACAGGTCCATATCCTTCCTGTGTTAAGGACTCCAGAGCTGGATGCAGTACTCCAGGTGGGGTCTCACCAGAGCAGAGTAGAGGGGCAGAACAACCTCCTTTTGTATAATAACCTTAATATGAACCATTACTTCTCTGAATTCCCCAGCAGATGTTCAGGTTGAAGAATGCCTCAAAAGGCTTTTTTTTTTTAATTACTGACATGCCAGGATTTGTTCCATGATTGAGAAAATCAGTAGATGCTTAACTGACCAACATGAACATGTTTCATCCTTATAGATTAACATGGATAGACCATAAATGCTGTTTGCTTGATTTCCACAGGTGTTTTTTCTTGTACAGTCAAACAATTTAACTAACAGTGTAGAGATACTCTTTAAAATATGAGCAGCTGTGTCCTTTAGGAGTTTTTGATTTACACATGGGTAACCTTTCTCTGAGATCTATCTGCTCAGGAGGACTACCAGGATAACCTTTTTCTTCCTTGCAAAGAATGAGTTTGATGTACGTTTAGATCAGGAAGACCTGCTTTTCCCAGCCCCAGTAGTGTTAGCCAGAGAGGGTAGGTGAAGCATAATACCTTCCAATGCAGCAAGCAGAGCTTGGGCTTAGGAGATGAGTCACAAGAACTGGATTCAGACAATGTGTGTAGTAATTCAGATTCTGCTATGTGACCTTAAGCAAATTGTTTCTTTTTTTGCAATTTAATTTTCTCTGAGCCATAGGCAGACTGTTTCTTGTTCTGAGGCACTTGGCACCACAGGTCCAGCTTTATTCATGTTCTCATCCTTTAGGCAAAGCCTCTATATGGCCCTGAGGAAGCTCACAGAAGTCATTGGGTAAGCTAATCTGCTACTCCTGAGCTGTTTCTGTCAAGCCAGGGCAGCTCTATCTGGTTAAACGCTGTATGCCTGCAGGGTTTCAGGTTTGATCCAAAACCCCTATGGGTCTCTTTTCACTAATTCCACTGAGCTTTGGATCAGGAATTAAATGCTTTGCGGGATGTTTTCAGCGTGGGAAGCATGCACTCATTCCTGGTGTTTCAGTACGGTTTGAAGCTTCTGACTAATTCTTATTTACAGGTTTTGCAGTCTAATGATTTATAAATTTGTAAAATGAAAGTAGAATTATTTAGGTTTCCTGGGGAATGCAATTCTAGACACACCTGGTCTAATTAGAGGTTTAATTTCTCTCCTGAGTTAAAGTCTAAATCCTTTTAACTCTCCAGAGAGACAGAGAACAAAAATGGTTGTGAAGGATTGAGCAGAGCCAATTACAGAAAGAAAAGGGTATTGTTGGATGGCCATGAAATCTGCAAATCACTACCACAGATACAGAATAAGATAACTCAGAGGTTCTCTATCCATCTATCTCCAAGGCAGGCCTGTGAGAGCAAGAGAAGCAATTTTGAGCGTGCAGTTTTCACAGAATGGTAGGAGTTGGAAGGGACCTTTGGAGATCATCTAGTCCAAACCCCCTGCCAAAGCAGGGTCACCTGGAGCGGACTGGACAGGAATGCATTCGGGCAGGTTTTGAATATCTCTGGAGAAAGAGGCTCCACAGTTTTGCAGCCTTGCTGTATGTTAATACTTTTGCATGTGAATGGTTTTGTATTCCCGATGCTGCAGAGTTGTTCCAGTCTATCTCCCTCTGAGTGATCCTAATACAACTCTTGACTGTGGTTACTGTCTTAGTGGTCCCACAAGGTTAGGAACCTCCCTTATAGCTCAAGGGTCATTGTACCCTGAGAAAGTTGAAAGAGGGACAAGACCTAGAGCAAGTTTATGTGCTTGTGATTGGATTCAGGATAAATTCAGGTCCTTGAATCCTAAATCATGACCCAAAGAGCTTTGTATAGCTACTGTTTAAACCCTGGAGGTTTATAACTTACACAGAGGCATATTTGCTTGACTGAAGTTCCCCAAGTGTCTGCACTGTCCCTCTGTGCATGTTAGGGACAGTGAAGGGGCCTTGTGAAGGCCTTGACAAGTGAAGGGGCTCAGGTATTAAATGATGTCTGAACCCTCTGCAGGCACAGAAATGAAGTTGTTGTTCTGCCTCTGGCTCGTGGGCTGCTTGATTCTGCAAGTGCTCATGAAGTGGGTCTATGATAAGAGACTCCCTACAAAAGACAGTCTTGTGTGACTGATTTGTTTTTAATCAGAAGGGGTACTGTTGCTGCCTACCATGGTATGTTGGCTTTAAAGTTCTGCCCCAAGAGTGTGGGTTTGTGGTTTAGTGGTTAAGATATGTAGCTGGGAGGGGGCAGACTTGGGTTCCGGTCTCTATTTTCTGGTTGCGTTTTAGTCAGTGCTGAATCCAAAATATGGACTTGTTTTTTCTGAAAAATCTACTTAAAAGAAAGAGCTCGCTTGGCTATAGGAATTAAAGGGAAAGTAAACAATGATTAAAGTGCAGTTGGAGAGCAGTTCTATTGTGTTCTATGCTCAGAAACAGTAAGCTGTTAGAAACAATATAGTCAATCTTTGTTGTAGATTTTGGATTAGGCCCTCAGCCAGTAACACTTGCTAGTTTTCTGAATCTTTTTCTTACAGTACCAAATAGCATCAAAAAGTTGAACTCAGAATGCTCACAAAAGAACAGTATTCAGAGGAGCAGAAAAAAGTATGAAGGGAGGATAAGTCACTAAGTCTGTTCTAAACTTCTTTCTTCAGGTCAGAGAAATAGACAATACAGTTTCATGAACTCATGATCTGTGTTTGGGTAAAAATTTTTCATGAAAAATTTATACTTGGAATGAAGGGAAAGAGAAATGTAAGCATCTCCAGCTATTGCTGTGCTATCCTCTTTGGAGTGCTCAGCTTTTGTAGGCAGTGTGCATCTTCTCAGGTGATAATTATAGATCTTTTCAGTAAGTCTTTGTTAAAAAGGCAGACAGATGATAATTTTTCTTCCATGGGTTATTTTGCTTTTGATTTGTATGTATTTATTTCTTATGCTCTCACTATAAGTGTTCAAATTATGGGGAGGGAGGATTGCAAATTAGAAGGTCTATGGAAGGAGCTGTATGCACACGCAACTGACCCCATAAATGGATTTTCTGCTGAGTGTTTACAAAAAGCTCATTAGTTATTCTTGACATCTTGGTGTGATGAGCGTCCTCAAAAGGATGAAAAATTAGACCTTGTCTCCTGGAAGACATAGGAAGGTGCTAAATGTTGACAGTAATTGCCTTGTCAAGTAGTCAAGAGTAACAAGTCATCAGGTAAACAACTTTTCATTGTTTTCTCTATATTGTACTGTCACGTTCACTTGCTGCCTTTCTCTCTGAATTTTTTTCATTTCATTTCATGGCTTGGACTTACCACTAATTTGGTTCTTTTAATGATTTGGCCTTTCTTGTTGTGACTCCTTCCAGCATATTTTAAACAATGTCAAAAGTAAAATATTTTTGTCACTCCAATTTTTGAATTATGTATTTATTTAATTATTTATTTACTTGAAAGAAAGTGCTCTGTGCCAGGAACCCAGGGTTTCGCAGGGGGCAGTATGTAAGTCGGTGATCCTCTTGTTTTCTCCCTGTGAAGCTATTTAGACCTGCTGTTTTTTTGGGCAGGCACAGCAGAGTTTTAGGCCACTTTAAAAATTTCTTGCTAATCTATCTGAAGTCTTCAAAACTCTGGCGATCTTCTCCACTGGCTGCCATCTGGGTCAAGCATAGGCAGACCAGAGGGTAAAAATCATCATTATCATCTACCTCTTAAAATATCATGAAATGCAGGTACACAGTCATTACCACACAAATATTGCTTCTCAGAGTGCCCAGTGCTAGCAGGTATTTCAGGTATTTCAAAGCTCTCCTTCTGGTGTGATTTCATCTCATCCTTGGAGGCTTTTCCCTGGTTGTTTTTCTCTGCTTGGTGATATTTTTTTGTTTGTTTGTTTTGTTTAGTATTGTTGTTTTCCACTGTTCTCCCCCACCCATTTTTAATGTCTTGGGTATCTGTATTATTCCTGTTGTGGAAAGTTGCTCTTTAGCCAAGGGTAATCATAGTGAATGATTATCTGCAAAGTTTTCAAATCTGAATATGGAATAAGTGTTGAAAATTTTTTGTTTTCCAGTAGTTACCATCGCTGTTGACTTGCAGGCAATTTCTTCTATTATCCCTGTCTTTATAAATCACCATTGACTCAGAGCCTTCAGCAGGGTAAACAAAATCTGTTTCGGTCAATGGATTAGGAGCCAACATTTGGTCTGTATCAATTTGCCTGAAGATATAGTATATGCTGTGTATATAGAAAAGATGTCTCTCCAACACTGTTACAAATCGGCTTGGCTGACTTTTGTCAGTCAGGACAGAGTAGCAGGTATGAGGTTCCCTGATGGTTCAGGATTAAGGCCAGGAGATTGAAACACAGCCAGGTGGGCCCTCTTGTGTGTAACCACTGGAGACGATCACTAGATGGCAACGCTACACAGCTGAAAGGGCCAAACTCGTCTTCCTATTGCAAGCTTTTTATTTATTTGTTATAAACAGCAGGTGAAATGGTATTTTTCTCTCAGGATATTTAGCTAGGGTGGAAGATTTCCATGAGCCTGTAGGATGAAGTTAGTTATCACTGCAGATTACACAGTCATCTCAGAAATTAAATAACTATTTAGAGAGCTTTTGTTAATCATTCTTAGGTAGTTGAAGTACAGGCTGTTCTGCACCAGCAAAGAGCTGCTATACTTACTGTTCCTTAGGGTAATGGCTTGAATTTTGGATAAAGATCCCTTAAAAAAGGACCACTTCTGGGTTTTTTTTTTCTTTTAATATGCTTTTGAAGTTGTAATGAACTCTGAATGCCCTAAGCTTAGTTTGAGATAGTGACCTTGTGCACTGATGCAGTTTTAACCATTGTGTGGTTGATGTATGATTTTTTTCATGTGACTTTCTTAGAGCAAAGTGCTGTCTAGATTCTGCAAAAGTAAAGGAATTAAACGTGAACACCATGACCTTCAGCCTGATACTCAAACTGTGAAGTGATAATGCAATAAATTGTATGTGCCAGAAAGACTAAATATTATCTTACAGCACAGGCCTCCTGGAAGGTGTGAGCCGGAGGAATAAGAGGCCAGCCATGAAATGAGGTATCTTTGTCATGGAGTTCTGGGCACTTTTGGTCAGAGGTTCTGGTGAACATCACAGGTTGTACCAAAGAGGAGATGGCTGGGGCCAGAAGTCTGTGCCTGAGGTTTCTTCAGCTCCCTGCTAAGGCAGTTTCCAAAGATGAGGACATAGAATCTCTTTGGAGTGCATAAGTATACAATAAGAAGGGTAGATTTCAGAAATCAGTAATGATGTCAGTGAATATTATTTATTAATTATAACATATCAAAATGAGATTGGTTATTTGTGGGTAAAAGAAATCTTTTCCTTTAAATACAGTATGAACGTTGAAGGCTAACCACAATAACAAACCTCACCTATGGCAGAAGCGAAACAATTTTCTGCTGATAGTTTAGCAGATGAACATTGTAAAATGGTTATTTCAGTAACTTTCATGAGGACAGTGACTCCAGAGACATGAAGCTGTTTGTTCCAGTTTCACCATATTACACAAGAATTTCTTTTGGAAATTGGAGACTGGGGAATGACCGCACGTATACATCAGTATATATGTAGCTATGACATCTTGGTATCAAAAGTAAATGTAGGATGTTTCTGATAAGGTATTCTTACTGGAGACAGGGAGGAATTAATGCTCTGGAGAAATTAAACTCTGATCCTGATCTCTTTCTCTCTCTCTATATATATATATCTATCCGTAGATGTATCTATATATTTATAAGACAAAAGACTGGGACAGGAATTAGCACAGTCTGAGGTCTATGGAGCCATAAGGTACAAGAAAAGACTACAACAACTTTTCTTGTTTAACCAGCAAAATAAAGGCTAGGAGGCTGAGTGTTTAGGGGTGACAATGACAGGGGAGAAAGGGAGGGAGAAGCTAAATAACCATGGTAGCAAAAGAGCAAGAGGACATATATTAAGCATGCATTCTGGCTGGAAAGAATGTCTTGCCACCAGAACAGTGCTATGTGAACTTCTGATAGGCACAGTGCAGACAAGAGAAACCTAAATGATGCTTTCCTTGAATGAAGTATATGGCTCAGTTGACTGTGGAATGACTGATTTCTTCAGCTTTCTTCATTCCTCAAACACATGTTCAAATAAGGTGTTTGATGCTCCAGTGAATACTCATGCAACAGTGGACTATGCTGTGGCTCTAAACCAGACTGCTTTGGGGAGGGTTGTGTGCTGTATAGCTTGAAGAGATGTGCTTGATACTGTTTTCAGTACTACTGTGGGAAAGTTTACTAGCAGCAGTAGCCTGAGTCTTGCTATAGGGATTTCAAAAGCTGAACTGCACTTCTACTGATACTGGCATGGACTTAATCTTTCCTTAATCTCTGCCACGCCAAAGAGCTTCTGTCAGCAGTAGAAGCTGCCTTCTTTCGGACATTAGGGTGGAAAGGGCAAGATTTTAAACCTCCACTCACTTTTGTGCTGCTTCATTGCTGGTCCCATGGTCTGAGGCAGATAGAAACTGGTCTGAAACATGTGGGATGGAATGTAGAATTCCAAGACTTTATATCTCCCTGGGATCTTCAGGTATGTGTCTACACGTGTTTTCTCTTCTCTCCTGTACACCTGAAAAGGCAATGTCTGGTCTTGTCCACTTCACAGTCTGTATAGCACAAGATGATAACTGCTGTGGTGTTAACCTTTCCAATGCTCTGATCTTGAACCCCACATTAAGGAAAAATTCCATGGAGACCATCTGATCTGTCCAGCCTTGTCCTATCAGGGAGAAGAAGAGGAGACATGCTAATATGTTGACGTATTTTTTGTGTAACTCATGTGGCTAGTGGAAATTCCAGGCTTGTTGATGCATGACTTAAGCTTCTGTCGTCTTTTCATGGAAATCTGTGCAAGAGCACAATTTTGCAAAGACGTCCACGAGGAGGAGCCCCGTGCTTGCTGAAGACGGTCTTAGCTCGGTCCTGTTTTTCACTGCTGCATCCGCCGAGGGTAGCCTTGTCTTGAAGCGTAATTAGTTCTGAGGAAGAATTTTATCAGACTAGTCTTTGGGGAGTGGTAGCATGTAAACACTTATTAAAATGTTATTTTGGGGTCATAATTGTGTCATGAGTCAAACTTGAAAGATGCAGATAGAAGAAGGGGTTATCTCTCCATGGGGACCATTTGTGTTTCCTTCTGAAGATTTACATCAAATGGTGCATTTCCCCTCAGTCTGTGGGATTGTACTAGGATAGAGAACACTTTCATATTTTGAGTAAGAAAGTGCATAGCCTTTTACACTGGGAAATACAAATACAGTGTAGATTCTTATAAGTAAGGTTTTCCCTCTGGTAGCTTCAGAAAGAAAAATAATGGACATTAATTGACAGATGTCAGGTCTGTGGGATATTTTTGTTTGTAGGTTTGTGTTGTGTTTTTTTTTTTTAATTCTCCTCCTCCTCCCCCCACTTCCTGAAAACTGCCACTCACCTGCTTTTAAGATATTAGAAGAAACAAATGAAACATCTTTTCAGCTTTTTGATCTTCTATAGGTTTGCTGTGTGACTGGATGAATTGCTCCATCTCTGCATCTTGGTTTCCTTTTGGTAGAAGAAGGACCACAGTTCTCCTTGCTTTCTAATCTGAAGATGACCCCTTTCTGTGGGAAGGTCTCTTACATACTGTCTCATGTGAGAGGGTGTAGTTACATAGGGGCTGTCTAAGAGACTATTCCAGGATGCATTAACCTTTTTTGAATTTTCTAGTTGGGGAGTGACTTCATTTAGATTATAGCCATGAGCCTACTAGTGAAGGCAGTTTGGTGATGGCTTTGGGGCTACCTGCCACTGGCTCTGATGGATGCAAACCCCTTCCTAGTGAAGGAGGTGCTATGTCATTGTCCTGCTGCCTGTTGCAGAGCATGTGCAGTGTGAATGGGAAGGTGGCAGGATTACAGACATCTGATTTACTGCCTTCTCTTCTCCAGTTAATCTGTTTTTGTGACATGATTGGCAAAATTTCCCCAGACATCAATGGGACTAGGATCAAACTTTTTGAGCCCGTTAAAATTTTAATATTTTTTTTTGGAATGAATTGCATTTGAAATGTGAGTAGGAATTAAACTGCAGTCTTCTAAAAATCACCCACCATTACCTTTGCCAGCTGAATGCACAAATACACTTCAAAAGCAGGAAACCAAGATGTTCTTCAAGTCTCACTTTTATCTTGCTGTTGCACATTGCTGAATGAAATGCCCCAAGGTAGTTGATTTCACTTAGAAGCCTAATTCTCGTCTCACCTCACAAAACTTTTATTCTGGGGCAACCCTAGTACCCACATTTGGATCTTGCTTATGTAGCTTTTACAACAGTGTATCTGCCCTGGTAACAGTGGTGTTTCTCCTGATTTGAAGGGTTGGCTGAACTGGCTCCGGGGTATCGTAACATTCAGAGGACCTGCTGATACCTGCGTTGTCATTCCTGGACACAGGTGTCTGCCTCTGAGGGAAGGATATGCAATTGCTGTTCACTGTTAAGTGAACAAAAACAGTGTCTAACAGTTTCATTTGTACCTACTGAAAACTGTGTTCTGTTGCTTAGTGCTCATTATTGGTGAAATTGATAACATTATCTGATTGTCCCAGCATGAACTGGGCTTCTGTGATTGATTAAATGTGGAGGCAAATTTGAGACATTAAATTAGTTGCAGAAGTGGTTTCTTGCAAGTGGACCATGGAAAGTAGTACTGATTACTGTTGCACAGTGAGCCGCAGGGGTCTTTGTCCTTTACCTCTATAGAGGCTTAAATGTGTTGTGGCATTTTGTTTCCTCCATGGCTCTGTAATGAAGAGGGATTAGTTGTGGTCATGGAAAGGAGCAGCGTGTGGGTAGGTGTCAAGAGATTTGTGCTGTGCCTTGGCTGTTTTAGTCAGACTCCCTACTCATGTTGAGGTAAGCATCTTTGCCTCTGCTCTCCATCTATAAAATGAAGCTAATGTGACTCTGCAGTTGTCTGGGGACATCAAGAGGCTCAATGTTAAAAGCTGATAATGACCAGCAAGTGAACCTCTGGAGAGGGATTATACCAAACAGTTTTTTCAGCTCCGTAGAAAAAAATCCCTTTCTATGCTTCAAGACAGGTAGGAGTTATGGAGCTGGTGCCTCAGGGTTGGGGAGACTTTTGAATGTCTAAGAAATGCAGGACCAGGTTTGAAGGCTCTCCCCCTTTTCACATCTAGAAGTGAAGAGTGCTTGGAAGCCCAGGAGCTAGAGACAGCACAGGGACTTCTGTAAAGCCTTGGGAGGGAGCAAGACAATTGATTTTTGGGTCAAGAGTTTACAGAAAGAGCTGTCCTGGGATTTCTCCCAGTGAGAGAGCAGCCTACCGTGTGTTTCCACTGAAGTTAAGGGAAGGACTTTACAGTCCCATTTCTTCTTGGTGTAACCTTTCTCACTTAGAAAATTTAGTTCACTCTGAAATTTCTTGCCCCACTGGAACAGATCTGCAAACCCTGATCACTTGCCACCTTTCCTGCCACAAGGGCAGCTTTAGTATTTGTTAAGTGCCTCTTGGATACTCATTCTGGCAGTGCTGTATAAAACAGAGACCGTGTAGAGGCTGAGGAAGGTGGCTTCCATCCATGATTGAAGCATTCCAATTAATTAATCATTAAGATTAAATGTTGTAGTAGTGATTCAAAGATTCCTGTCTAGTAACTAAGCGGAGTAGAAAAGGAGTGACCTGGAGACTACTCCATCTCTTTTAAGGATAAATAGAGGCCTTCAATTGCGGTGTTTTTCATTGGTGTTAGTTTTTGATGAGGCCTGTCAGCTTGTGAGGGCTAGGGTCCCCCCAGTCTCCTCTGTGGTGTGCAACCAGCAGAGCAGTTCTGTTAAGCATGGTATTTGGGTGATTTAATATGAGGAAGCCTGTTGTGGCAATGAGTTTTAATTTCCTTCTTCACTTCCCCCTTCGGTGGTTGCTCACTTTCAGCAGTGATGGTGTTTCTTTCAAGGCCTGATTCTGCTTTGCTGTGGTGTCTGCAATGCTTGTCATCCCCTCTGTGCAGAGAGCATGGGATCAGGTCCTCTGGCTCTGAAGCTTTTTGCACAAGTTGAAGTGCTTGCGCTCTTCGCAATTCATTTAATTTCCTCCTGGAAAACTCAAGGGGGTAAGATAGCATCTCGTAGTGTTCTTGTCATGTTTCCTTAGCGACGTCCCTGCCATCTTGTCCAGATGAATAACAAAGCCAGGTCTGCAGTTTTGTCTTGAAAGGTAATAAAAATGAACTCCAGCTGCCTTTGTTCTGCTATATATAAATTGTTACCCCTACCATATGCTCCAGAACTAGAATTTGTTTTCTCTTTTCTGGCTATTGGTGGTGCTGATGTATGGGAGAAACTCTGTAGCCTGCATTTTGCAAGCAAAGTTGATAGTGTGGAGCAGAGACTAATACAAATATGGCTATTCAAGTATATAATAAATTAGGCAATGCTGACATGGATGTGATAAGACACAAATAGGTAACATTGAGTTGTTGTGCTTACGAGGGCTGTTTCTCCAGAAGCATAATCAAGTAGCTGATTCTCATGCTCTTTTACTCGTCTTTCCCTTCCTCCTGCATATTTTCTGTCTTCTTTTCAATTAATTTCTGTGCATGCTTCCTTCTGCCGTATCAGCCTTGAAATCTAAAGACCAGCCTTTTGAGGGGGGATTTTTCTTTAAAAAGAAGGTATAACAGCAGCAATTGGACATACCTTATTGTTTACGACGCAAACAGCAGTGACGCAAAGGAGCTATACTGACTTAGACCTGCCAAGGTCATTTTGCTGAAAGCCCTGTCTCCAGTTTTTGAGTGTACCCAGGCTGCTTCTGCAGACATTTCTCCCTTGGGAGGCATTTGACATGAAGCATGTTAGTAGGAGATTGTGGTGACTAAGAGAGGTTTGTTTGAAGCCTGTGTTTATTTTGAAGCACATTCTGAAGTGTGTGGCTTTTCCAGTTGGGGCAGGGAGATGGGACGGAGGGCTGAGGATCAGGCTGTCCTACAGCCAGCTCACTCCTGCCAGCCAGCAGCTGCCATGTGCTTGGGAGGAAGCAGGGGCATAAATTGGCCTTTGCTTCTAAGCAGGGTTGTACAGGGAAGGGTCACCATGTATCTGTGCCCTTCTTGAGCCTGTCATGCCATCATGCACAACTGAGAGTGTAATGTGAGATTTTCAAGGAATCCACTGTAACCCTTGAGACTATGAGAAAAACTGTGTTGTGCTTCAGTTTCATTACTGTTTCCTGAGTTCATAAGGCTCCTATCATTTATTGCTTGATGTGAGTGTTAAGTTTTTAGTACAGCAGAGGTCACCCATCTGTGACTTTGGCTTTGCTGCCTAATTGTAAGTGACACCCTCCTTCTCCCTGGCTTGCTTTAAAAATAAAAAGAAAGGTTACAATATGGAGCCTGAGAATTTTTTTTATTAAGAGAAGAGTCATGTCTTCCCTCTAAGGAAACACCTGGAAAATTAACATTTTATGGTGTGCCAAATTAGTTCCTTTGAAACTGCAAGGTGAGAAAGGTTGTTAAGTCAGAGACTCATAGAGGATTTCTTCAGCACAGTGAAATACCTGCATGGCCAGCAACAACCCATTCCCTCTACAGGTAGCTCTGAAGATAAGATTAGCATTTTGCTTGTATTGATTGCTTTTCCACACCCACAAGACTTATTCTGGACTGATTTTTAAACCCCTAAATACTAGCAGTAAAATAAAGCTTTGGAAGGTTTGATTGAATTACTCAGAGAAGAAAAGATTCAGCACTGTATGTGAAGAGTCCGAGCCAAATTTAGCCTTGGTGTTAGTATTCTGAAATTTTGTTCCCAAACACATTGGATGTTCTTATGTGTATCTGTGTATGTTCTATTTGTGTGTACTCTTTTTTTCTAAATAAGAGATACCCACGCACTAAATATGTTTACATGAGCTCAGCTGTAAGGAAGGTTGGGGACTGGGAAATAATTTAAACCCCTGGATCTTTCACATAGGTGAAATGCATCCAGGAGGTCAGCAGCCCATCTGTTTGATGTGTATGGCTCTTACTCAGGAACCAGAGTCAGGAAATAAATAAACAAGAGGTAACTCTTTTGGTTATCTTGTTTCAAGCTCCCAGAACATCGTCTTGACTAACTACAGCTGATTTTGAACTAAAACACAAGCTATTCTTGTGAACTTCTGCATTTGAAGGCAGGAGATGGTAAAGAAGCTGGAAAAAGAAGCCAAAACATTATCCACAGAGCTACCATCACCTCAGTCACTCTGTCTGATTTATGATTTAAACAAATAAACAAAATGGAACATTCTTGACAAGAACTATAGATTGTATTAAACAGATCATTAGGCAAGGCGCTGCCTACTACAGAAGTTCAATTAATGACTTTTTATGAGGTTTTGCCATGCTCTGATCTTCCAGTGCTATTATAATTTTACGTATTTTAAAAGGCAAGATGCTGTGATGATTATGTTCATTCTGCTTCATTTTTTACCTGTTAAGAATAACCTTGCATGCTGAGTAAGAAAATGCATTGTTCAATAAGTATGCCATCTTTCCCTGCCCTTCTGATACTTCAGCAAGGAATTGAAGCTGCTAAATGCTTAGTGGTGATGAGGCCCATCAGCTTCTACGTCACCTGATTTGGGAGATTTAGGTTTGGTCATTTGAAATCCCACAGTGGTGAAACTTAATATCCAGGTTGACAGGCTAAATATACAACCTTTTTTTTTTTTCTTTTTAATATTAAATGGTTCTGATATGTTAAGCTGGTTCTGGAGTTACAAAGTGACAGAGGACTGCTAATTTTTTAAGCTTTAAGTTCTTTAAATGCTGAGCCTAGGCCTGGAATCGGCTTAATGCTACCAAGTTAACAAATACAAATGTTTATTTCAGCTTCCAAAAATACGTATAAAATGGTTTGGCCAGGTAAGGCTCCTAGTCCTGTAGTAAAGCTGTTGAATAAAGCAACCTGGCTTTCCACACCTGTGGAGTATCACAGCCTTGAGCAAAAGCTGGGTGAGTGTCTTGAACAGCACAAGTCTGGTGCAGTGATGGGACATAAAGTGTGGGGGGCACAGAGCTGCAGGAAGGCTGCAAGTGAAGCCCAGACCTCACTGGAGTAGGGAGCGGTGCTGGCCACCTTGTCATGCAGAAATTCCAATGTTGTGTTCCCACCTCTGGCAGTGGACACTGCAAGGGAGAAAGCAGTGTCCCTGGGGAGGTGTTTGGACATGTGTCTGGTTTAGATGGGATTTAACTGGAGTCAGCGAAGGCATGAGTGATGAGTTAAGACAGTGTTGCTGTGGAGGAGAGTCTCTTTAGGACCTCTCCTTCTAAATTGGACATGGTACTGATGAAACGTTTGCCTGTGCCGTGTCCAAGCATGGTGCTTGTTTTCTGGAATTAGTCCCTGCTCCCTCAGAGATGCTGGAGAAGGGCCATGAGGTTTGTCACTGTTTAAGGTAGTAACTGGGTTTTCTAAGAGTTCTGGGATTTCCCTGTTGTGGTACCACTGTAACAAGTAACATTTCTTACGATGTTTTTTATGGAACAAAGAGTACCAAAGTTCACAGGGACTTCACTGGATGGCTTGTTGTCACTTTTAGTCTCTCAGACACTGAATAGGATCCTCAGCCCTGAATTTTGCACCTGGCCTTCCCACAGGATACAGGGAGCCTGTAGGGGTTAAACTGCAAAGGAACGTGTGTATAGCTGACACATTTTTTTTAAATTAAAGGCAATTTAGTAATCTAAAATTGCCATGGGGAGAAAAAAGTTCTGTATTCATTTTATAGAATTTTGTGGGATTCTTCTTATTTTTATTGTAGGGGGAGAAGAAAGCCCTGTAGCATTTGCAATGTGACATAAATGTCAGCTTTCTTCTAATGAAGTGTCCTACAGGATGATTGCTTTCTGCTTTTGAAACTATGGCAGAAATAAGCCTGAGGAAAAAGAATAGCATGCCTTGTCACTATCCTACTGTCTCACGGCCACCCACAGAGAAACTGGTAGGAAGTGTCTCTTGATCATGGAAGATGGATGGGCCCATGGCAAGAGCTAAGCTACCCGATTTCAATTTAGTATCAATTTTTGCCTCTGGGTTTGAACTGCTTACGACAGGTTTTAGCTTGAAGTGCAAAATTATGGTTGTAGGGAAATATGGCATTTTTGCTGCTGAAAAGAAGTATATGAGGAGGTGTGTGAAATAGATGTGCTCTTCTCATTGCCTAAGCAAGTTGACTAAAAAATTCAGTTGCTGTGTATTCAAATGTCAGGACTTCAGCACAGTCTGAATGCCAAAATATTCTCAGGGGAAGTTGTGTTCTGTGGTATTTTATCTTCAGCAGAAGATTAGAGGCGAGCTTGAACTCTTTTTACCCTACCCTGAGTATTTTTGTTCAAACTGAAGAGGCTAATCTATTTCAGTCTCATTACCTCCTTCTCAGCCCTACTAACTAGAGTAGTTTATGTGCATCCTCTAAAGGTGAAAAGATATAGTTAGTGAAATGAAAATATTTTGTGTTTCTAGATACTTTCGTTTTTGATAGTTAGTGGATCACTAGCTGCTTCTCTTGCTTTGTTGCCATAGAAAATACTTACAGCGCTTTAAATCTGTGCAAAGTGCTTTAGTATATCACCAATAACCTGAAAAATTTCATTTTTGAGGTTAAATCTTGTGCCCAGCTCCAAGTTGATGAGTACCTAGTGTTTGACAGTATTCTGTTCTCTCATTTCTGAAAGTGATTGTAGGACTGATACAGCTGTCAGAAATGTGGTCTCTGATCTTGTTCTTTTAAAATAAAGTTGCACAAGAAAAAATCACAACAGAAATAAGTCTGCTCTGCTGTCTGCACAGAGGCTGGTACTACTGTCAGGCTCAAAATTGTATGAGGTCTGGCCTTATTACATTAGGGATAAATCTGGACTCTTGGTTCTGCCCTTCTGATACTTCACCTCCATCTATGAGGAGTAAAGGAGTCCTCCTCAAGGTGAATCTAGCATTTCACCCTGGGAAATCCTGTTTCTGCCACTGATCAGTACTCCATGATTCAGGGAAAGATTCAAGCAACTTAGAGTGATGACTGGTGTGATGGGAAGGAGAGTGGTTTTCGCTTCCCATGTGGTTAGTGGTTAACTCATGCTCTGGTTTGTGATTGACATCAATGAGAAGAGATGTAAATGGAGATGTTGATGTTTCTGGAAATTAATATTTTACAGGAGCAGAGATGAGGGGGAAGTGATCATCTGTATGGGTGTGGATTCCATCCAGAAGTCTATGACATCTGTGAAGGCAAAAGTTTAGGGGAAGAAGCTAAGTCAGCTCCTTTGTAATGTTCTCCCTCCCTGTATGTGCTGTCTCTTAGTTTTAACAGATCATGTCACAGTTGCGTGCTTTAGTCCCTGCTACAAGCACTCTGTAAGCTTTCCTGAGTGCCCGAGTCTTGTGGGAATGACCAATCAGCACATTCTGTCTCCATGGGGCATATTTTTAGTGCGGTGTTTGGGGAAAGAAGGTGCAATTAGAAGTAACCCATTAACTGTAATAGCTCTTTATGTACCACACTGACTGCAGACCCCTGTGGGTGTCAAGGCATTACCAATTATCCTGCATCTGTCCAGCAACAAGGTTCTCTTTGATCTCTAATCTAATTTTATTAGTA
Source organism: Calidris pugnax (assembly GCF_001431845.1). Lineage (NCBI taxonomy): Eukaryota > Metazoa > Chordata > Aves > Charadriiformes > Scolopacidae > Calidris > Calidris pugnax. The sequence goes on along the minus strand of NW_015090922.1, from coordinate 19,887,795 downwards.
AGTAAAGTTGAAAAGTGCAGACTGAAAGAGATAAATGAAAAAGTTGCAAAATGGCCCTGAATTTGGTATTGTAATTGTTGGAGGATATGTTTTTGTTTATATTGCATTTTCTGCAGTAAAGTGACTTAAGCCTTGTCAGCCAAGCTGGCATAACTCAAGACCTGTTGGGTGCTAACAGTTCTTTCAGGTAATAAAAGAAACGTGTTCTGAAAGATTGCATGTGCTGCGACTTGGGGACAGGCATTTTATGTGGTAATATCGCAGTCTTTTATTCATGGCCAGTCTAGTGAAGATGTTGGTAGAATAAAATGAAGGCTGGTTCAGACTAAGCTAGAAAAAGTGCCCTGGATTCTGGTGGGGATAATAGGGAAATTCAGCATGCCTTCGTCTTGGACATTTGGCAGTCAGATATGTTTTGTCTACAAGTTAACTCCTCTCCTCAAGGAAGTTTTGCATTATCAGAATCATAGGGCATCTAAATAATATTATTTAAATATTGCCTGCAGAGACAGTTTTCCTATCCTTCAGTTTTGCCCTGGGCATAGGGCAATCTGAAGCTTAATGTAGCGTGTCTGTTAGGGATGTTATACTTCATGGATACATGGAGGGTGAACTGTTCAGCAGGGCTCAAAAAGCAGTAAAGCAAAGCAAATACACCAAAACTTATACTCACTAGGGACTTACATAAAATTAAATTCCCTTTTTCTGCAGCTCTCATGCAAGAGACTATTGAGGAAGAACTATTGTTTAGTGAGAGCCACAGCAAGAAATAGGTAAAAAATAATAAAAAAAAATATTTACAGAGTAAGGGAATGCATGCATGGTCACACTGTTACAACCTTACTGAATTGGTTTTTGTTGATGAAAACTGTTGATAAGAATGGTACCTCTAATCAAACAGAATTTTGAAGTACATCATAAAAAAATAGTTGATATAATTGACTTTTTAGGCATCAGAAGCATAAAGTGTTCATTATCCCATATTTGCCTATATGAGGTTTCTACAACATTCCCGTGCAGAACTGGTGATGACAGGGCAGAGCATGAACAAAGCAAAGGTCTCATATGGTATGTTCATTCCTGTGTTTGTTCCTAAATGCAGATTGCCTGCTTGAAAGTAACCTTTACTTTCAAGGTACAAAAAGAAGTGCTGTTATACACCACCTTCCATTGCACCAGGAAAAATAAAATTAACTTTGTTTCATTGTATAATTGAATTTAAGAACTTGATATTTTCCAGCGGTGTTGCTAAAAAGTACAAATATGACTTCACTGACTTGAAGCTGGATTTTTTTCCCGGCTGAATAGTGAAACTGCACTACCACTGCTGAGGCAGAACAGGCAGCAGGTTCAAACAGCATGGCACCACACAAACCAGAAGTCATATGCAAATTACACAATACATGAAAATGTCTTAAAGTATCTTCTTTACATTTTCCTGGCAGGTGTATTTTTCATTGAATGTTAATAGTCCTAATGGAGTCCACACTAAAGCCTTGGTCCAGCAAAAAAGTGAGCAAGTCTTAACAGAGAGGGGCAACAACCCTGCTGAGCTAAAACTCAAGCTTGCTGGCATCCCAGCATCAGAGCTTGTTGGTGTGTGTGGGTGTAGGGTTTTTTTCATGTCAGCAAGCCTCTGTGGGGTTTTTGTTGCTGTTCTGTACAACAAAATAGACTGTAGGGAGTGGTTTCTCTCTGACTTTTTTGGGGAACTATGCATGTGAATTCCTGTATTTTTCTGCCTGATGTTAATATCGTCCTTCCACTCACTAGAATTGTGAGCACAATGAGACTATATGAAGCCCTAGAGTAATAGGACAAATATAGCCCTGGATTAGTTTCACCCACTTTATTCTTCTCCCCTGCCTTCTTTACTTGTTTTATCCACTTTGGCTGGTACTATAGTCATGTCTTCCACTCCAAAGCCTTAATTTCAGTTAACAGCCTCTCCACTGTTACCATAGAGTCCTGTTACCTTTGTTTATATTTACAGTGTGAATAGATGTCTGTCGGTACATTGTTGATCATGACATGCATCAGTAACACAATAAATTGTCTGGGGAACCAGTCAGCTTCTAAGAAGAAATGTGCTGTGGCTGCTAATGCCTCCAAGGCAAAGGAATTTCATGTGGGGCGAAAAACTTTAGTGAAGGACACAGCAGCCACCACAGTGCATTGGGGAAACGGAAAGCCTGTGAGGGACAAGAAAAACAATGGTAATCAGAGACTTTGGTTTTCCTTTTGCTGATTGGCTGAAAGTAACAAGATACAGTGTAGAAACCAAATGTTGAGATGCTCCATGTACCAGCCATCAATGAGTAATTGATTAAGAAGCATGCAATGGGTGCGGGTATGCTTGGCTTTGTGCCAAGTGATGTGTACGTCCCAAATCCTACAAACTCTTGTGGTAAGGACTATAATATACTTTGGTGTGGCATCCTTTTGGGCACATTAAAAAGAGCTACTGGTCAGCAGGTTGATGGAGGTCATCCTCCCCTTCTACTCTACCCTGGTGAGGCTGCAGGGGGAGCTGAACTTCTAGTCTGATCTAGTGCAGCCGCTCTTTTGTGATGGAGCAGACCAGGGCCTCAGCTTTGGGCAGGACCATGACCTGGCCACCAGACCAGGGAGCTGCAGCAGCTCTGGTGGCCTCTGTACAAAGTGCAGAAGATGACCAGGTACTGTAGTACCCAGCCCTTTTAGCCTTTCACTCCAGAACAGGATGGATACCACTTGTTAGCAGTTAGTTTTCCAGTGTTTAGCAAATGTTTCACACAGATGTTCAGGGTGACATGTAGCACAGCTACTGAAAAAGCAGCTTATGTGGATTTGGCTGGTGGGTTTTTGAGACTGTTGCTCTATACTGAGTGCATTGTGACCTGGAGGTTGCCCTGCAACTTGCTTTCAGTCTCCAGTTAGAATAACAGTATTCAGTGTGCTGCATAATGCTTTTGCAAGGTTTCTTTTTCTTTCAGTATTACTGAGGTGAGATTTTGTTTTTTTTTCCTTGCTGTTTATTTTTATCCGTGTCTTCCAGAGCCTCGTCCAATCTCCCTGAAGTCAGGGAGAATCTTTCCCTTGACCTCCCCAGCTTTGGAGTCAGTCCAGGAGTGTGCTCCTCGCTGTGTTGTGCTTTGCTTTCTGTTAACTGTAGGAAGGCAGTCCACGCAAACCAATTTACCACAGCCTGCACCTGAAAGTTTTGATAGCTGAATGTGGTGGAGACACAGGACGCTGTGCAGAGGGAAAATGTGGGTTTATATTTTTCCTGTAAATCATTGGAACTGGTGTGTATTTCCATTTCTGACTTCTGGGCATGGATCCAGGAAAAGAACAGAGTAAAGTGTATGTTAATCTATTTTTTTTTCCCCTTGTACAAAGAAAAACAAATACAGAGCTTGCACCTATTGGAAATGAAACAGCAGCATGTTCCTTTTAACTATTTTCTATTAAACTGAGTGAGCTGGAAAGGTATATGTGGGATGTTCAGCCTGGAGCTGAATCTGCACTATAATGTCACAGACTGGGAGTGTCACAGAGTCTTGTGTCCAGTTTCTAAAACCCTGGACAAAATGACATCCTGAAGGAAGACATCAAGACAAGGTCATGTATTTCAGCATCACTCTGACCATCTTGGGTAACACCCAATAACTGGACTTTGTGACTTGTGGCGGTCAGGCTTTTGCTGCATAGGTGTGAGCTACTGCATTAATGTGGCTAAAGCCTGTGGCCAGTCTGTCTTACTGTGTTCAGTCTATTTTGTGCTGGGCCATGCTTGGCCAGCAGCAGCATGGGTGAGTGGGGCTGTTCAGATGCTCAGCAGTCATGACCGACTGCCCTGACTTTGTAGACGGTGTGGATCTGCCAGCCTCACAGGTCTTTCTGCTGAGGTGCTCTCAGCTTAGGATGCTGGGCTAGGAATGCAGTGTGAGTGATGTGGAGTGATTTTTGCGAGCTGCCTGCCCCCAGGAACGCACATACTTTTCTGTCTTTTAGTTGGGCACTTATTTTCTTTTTTTTTTTTTTTTTAATATACCTGTCTGATCTGTTCGCATTGTCCCTTGAATACTGCTGCTCTGACATCCAGCAGAACTGTTGCAGTTAGTCTGTCTGATTGTTTGTAGCTGTTGTCTGCGCTTTCTACAAGAGGCTACTGAAGCCCAGCTGCTGTGAGAGGCTCGTCGGAGCTGTGTTTATTCCTGTATCTTCCATTATCAGCGACAGAGTCACTTCTTCTTTCTGGAAAGCAGCTGGATCTGTGAAATGCAGTCACTGCCTGCATATCATTCATTCAAAAGCGGATGCCGGCAGCCCTCAGTAATAAATCCACATCTATATTCCTGGTCTTGAGCAAATCTGCAGGTGTGGCTGACTGCAGGGAAACCAAGAGGAAGCTACCTAGTGGAAAAAAGATGCTTGCCAATGAAAACAAGAAAGACCTAGGAAAGTATTCGATGTCACCAGCACAGAAATAAAGGGCACAAGTGAGAGGACCCAAAAAAACGGGTAAAATGGCAAACGAAACAATTATAGCAGGAAGAAGGAAAGTAATAGTTTGGGAGGAAACCAGATGCGTGAATGCTTGCAATATGGATTTTAAAGGCTGGGAGTAGGTACCTGTCTTTTGAAGTCTTGTCTTTGGACTGCATCTCTTCTTTAGACTTCTCTTGTGGCTGTATGTTTTCCATGGTTTTAGCTGAAGAATGGATTTTTGAATCTGCCAGCTAGCGTACCTTTCTGTCTGGACTGCTCTATCTGTAATCTGCGGACGGTTTTCCTGCCCACATGGAAGGATCTAGCTAATGAGGGGGCTGCATACAGCCCTCTGTTCATTCTTTCAGGGTGGACTAAAATGTTAATTAGACATCACTTTGCAATGGAAAGCAAGCAAAACACATCTGCCTCTCAAGCCCTTGATATTAGCCAGCTTGCATTTTACCAGTACATCCTGCTGCCAAATATGGCCCAGTCAGGTGTTTTCCAATTCACGTCCTTCTGAGTGAATATTCCTTTCATATACTGAATTCACGTCCTTCTGAGTGAATATTCCTTTCTGAAAGGAATAGCGCTGAAATAGCGTGCGTTGACGTGACAGAGCCCATTTTGTTGAACTGCTTAACAGGAACTGTTACCAGATTCCTGTGTTAATGAACAGCTTCTAAGTCTTAGTACTAGCAATAAAGTTAACAAAATTAATAAGGACATTTCCTGTTGAGTTAAAGGGGCTCTGCACTAGGCTCAGTGGCCGTTCCTGCACTGTATTTTAATGTGGCCTTCAGTGGGAAGTGACTGTGGGACTGACTGACAAGGCTGTTGACCTGTTGGAGAATGTACAGACTGGTTTTATGGCAACTGGGATAGCATTTTACAGATAAAAAGCCAATGTCTGGCTATGCACTGATGGGCACTCAAACACTTGCTGTTCACATTAATGCTTTATTGCTCTACCTGGCTCACAGCTCGCTGCAAGAGTAGAGAGATCTCATTGCTAATGTTGACTCATTTCCTTCTACAGTGGTCCAGAGATCGTGTACTTGAGGGTAGATGGGGCTTTTAGGCAGTTCTTGTGCCTGACTTCAGTGCAAGCGCTGCCCGTGTCTGATCACTGAAGCCCCAAGTATTGTCCAGGAGCTGGGCATGAAGGAAGGCTGCATGCCAAGGCAGGGTCTTATGTGTACATCCTTCTTTCCATGCTTTCCCAGGACACTGGAGAAGTAAATCCAGCATGTGCTTGCTCTCTCTTTCTCTGCAGGGGTGAAGGGCATGGTCTGGGAAAAGAGAGGTATGGGAGAATTCTTCAACTTTGTATTTTTTGCCGCTGTGTGAGCCAGCACAATTGATGCTTACTGGACTTGAGCATCAGAGTAGTCGTTTACTGCTAGCTTACATCTATACTTACAGTAAATAACCACCAGCCTGCAGTGCAATTCCCTCCTGTGGTGCCTCTGGAGCAGCTCAGAACTGTACTATCTTTTGTTAAGGATGCGACACAGCCCTAAAACAAGTAAATATAAATTGTTGTTCTGGTCAGCTTTTCTATGGCTTTGTGCAGTAAAAAGGAATGTATGTGTGCTGTACAGATGTCTGTGGAGTCAGTTAAAGGAAGATTTTGGAAAAAAAAAAAAAACTACCCAGACACTTAAAAGCTCAGAAATAGTGCCAGATGATAACTAAGCAGAATTACATATTTCTTGTGTGATATAACATAGGAAATATGTCTGAGAAATATTTTGGAAAGTGTTTTAAAGTATTCATTATGTTTCCCAAGATAGGCTGAGAAGAAATAGAATTATTTTTGATGAAGTGAATTGATCTCTCATCGCTAGGCACTTTCTTTCTCTAGAAACTGATGAACTTAACATCGTGTTAGCTTTTGCAAATGTCATGTGAAATAAATGAGAAGAGCAACTTGGGAGAAAAGCTGTAATCAATCACAAGGTGCTACAGTTCTCTCTTTTCTGTTGATCTCTTACCAGAAAGCGATTTGAGGAGGGAAAGATTACAAGTATAAAGAAAATAAAAACAAATCTCCCTCCGCTTTGTGAAGGTGAATTAACAACCATCTTTTTCCTGGAAAAGAAAACCCAGAGGCTGCAGGTGGTCTGGACTTTCCTAAAAAGTTCTTACTTACTTGAATAAATGGAAACAATAATGGTGTATAAATGGCCCATTCTGCAAACTGCTAGTTGACCTTCTAAAATGGAAGCGATGTCATTAGGAAAGGAGCAAAATGGGAGGGTGCTGTGAAAAGAAGCCAGAATTTAAGATGACACCTTGAGGTCAGATGAGATGGTCGTAATAGTCAACGGAAATCTTTTATAACACCAAACTCTGTTCACACTTCTTCCAGGATTGGTTCTGTTGATTCTCAGGATTTGTACCTTAGTTATGTGTAACTCTTCAGGTTTTTTGCTCTCAGGTCATTTATACTAAACAGTTACTGGCGTTTCATATCATTCATATAGGTGATCCCCTTCTCTCCTTCTCAGATGCCTGCTGAAGGCTAGAGCTTTCAAGGTGCTTGCACAAATAAGGGAACCACAGATGTGCCACCTGTATGCCCTTTGCAGACTGTGTGCTGTGTGTTCCGCTCTCTGGAGTGGAAACAGCGCCACTGTGCTATGGGTTGCCTTGTTTTAGATGTAGCCTATGGTGAGCTTTTCAGCTTGACATTTCAAGAATGAAGCAACGAACTTCTTAAAGATTTGGAAAGGTATTATACATGGATTCGCACTCTGTAGTGGTTGATGTGACTACAGCAACTTGCTTTCACTTTCTTGGGTGTGAAGTGGGTCAGTATTAGTGAAAGTAAAGCAGCTTCTCTGCTAATTGGTGTCCCGGGGTCACTGACTTCCAGTGAGGCAGCTCACCTTCTCCCACAAGAACAGCATTTTGGGCAGGCACTGTGCAAAACTGATTAGCATGGAAACTTCAGTGACATGTGAATTTTACAGTCAGAAATCATGTGCCAAATGCCTTGAAAATAGAAGGTAATGTATTTAAAACATTGCCTTTAAGTGAAAGAAGAAAGAGTTCTTATCCTTTTGGTGGCTAATACTTAAAACTTTTAGGTGTTAAGTTTCAGAGACTGTCTTTAAAAAATCAAGACAAAATCATTCATATGCGAGCCTGTGAATGTCAGAGCCAGAGGTTTTAAAGAAACAAACAGCATGAGGTTTGTTGTGCTTCCTGCTGTGTACCCTTAGCAGGTAAATATGCTGCTCCTCCGCTGACCTGCACAGCACCCCGGTAGCGTGCCTGTGGGAGCACTTCCTCTGAGCTGCCTCCAGGATGGCCATTTTCATCTTCCCCATGCAGCTGTGCTTACAGCTAGCCTCAGAGCCTCAAGCTTTTACAGTTCCTATTTCTATGGGGGGGCTGCAATGTGCACTTTTTTCTATTTCCCATCTTTTCCTTGACTGTGCTTACAGAAGCCTCCTCTTGGATGAAGGAATTGGAAAAGTGCTGCTGTTAAGACAGGTGGCACATACATCTGTTTGCAGACTGAATTATTAACCTGATCATCACTGTGGTTCTTTGGATGATCTTTTCCTTGTGTTTCTGCATCAAGCACTAGGGCTGATGTAATAAGTCTCTGACTGCTTTCAACACACAAGTCAATTGAGGTCAATAAAAAAGTCAGAAAATATCTTTAAGTAAGGAAAATTCCAGTGAATGTTATTTTCTTAACTCTGGCTGCCGACAGTGTTGTTGGGGGCTCACTCTATGTTCTGCTGTCACTTGCAATATGCTCAGATGTGTAAGGATCTTCATGTTCTGTAATGATCCAAGACCTTCTGTATCACTCTCCACTGATCTGAAAAATAAGCAATTTCAGAGGAGTTGTCATCAAAGCTAGAAAAAGCTTCTGAACAGCAGAGTTTTTTTAAAAAAAATCCTACATAACCCCTGTGTCTGAGGCACTGGGAACGTGTGAGTTCAGTAGGAAACTTCAAACGATATCACACCACAACTTTGAGCTCTTCTACAATGACCTTTCTTTTGAAAAAAGTTTTTGTTTTATTTTCTGGTTCAGATCACAATGTGGGCATATAGAAGTGTGAAGGATAATGGCTAATAAGGTTTCTAAATTTTAAATGCTTTGTCAGAGAGATATGGAGTGAAGGAATTTTGCTGAAGCTGGAAGTCAGGAAATGAAATGGAGCTGTGGCTAAAGCATTTTCACTAGAAACTATGAAACAATCTCGGTTTACATGACATGTCTTCAAATTACCTTACTAAGCCTGCTCACAAAGATGACCAGAAAGCATGTACCAGAGACTACGCATTTGATTTTTTGTCCTCGCATGTTCTTCAGTAAATACAAGAAACGAATAACATTAGGGAGAACCTAAAGCTTATTTTGTGCTTGATATCAAAATAGTGTTTCATCTGTAGGCTTTGTACGTGGATCAGCGTTGCTCAGGGAAACTATCCTGGGTCAGTATGGTATAGGAAACATAAGAAGTGTCATATAATGTGGATCTGTCTAAAGGTAGACAAGTTGTGAATACAACTTAAAAACACAACGGCTATTCTGCAGGCATAAGGAGCAGTGGCTACTGTTCGTGTGCAAATACACTGTGTGTGTGTGTGATAGCCAGATGTGTGGCACTGCCTGCGTGTAACCAGTTAGCAATTGAGTCTAATGCACCAGACTTGCTGCACACTGATTCTTCTAGCTGGGAGTGTAGGGTACAGCATGCCCTCTGCAGCTGTTTCTGCATGGAGGTTAGTGGAAAGATTGTTGAGGCAAGGCTGCTGCAGCTCCATCTTCCCAGATCTGGCCAGCAGCAAGGCAATCCTGTGTGTATGTATATACATGTGCATGTGACGGGCCACACAGATCAGCGCACACAGAAAACACAACATGAATGTAAACAGCACCAATGATTTCATCTTGTTCCTCTTTAACTGATCAAGATGGAGGTCTTGATTGGAAGAAATCAAGTATGCTTGATGGAAAGCATACTTGGAAAGTGTGCTTAGTGGAAAATTTGTGTATGTATATACATGTATACAATATGGATCCTTCCAATAGCTGATTTTAGGCACTCAGTCTGCCCAGTGGCTAGCATCTGGCTTCCAGGTCTCCCCAGTTGCTGGTACCTAGGTACAGCAGCCCCAGTCCCACTCCAGTTGCTGGTCCTCAGACCCTCTTGCACACGCAAGCATGAGTATAGACATGCACACTATAGATTGCCTTAGACACTCTGTCTATCCAGTAGCTTGGACCCTTTAGTCTTCAGCTGAGTCATGCACAGACACCTGCATATGCGAGTAGGTCTCTTGGCTGACTCCAGATCTCAAGGTCTCTGCAATAATTTGCTTGGGCTTGTTGGTCCCTCCAGTAGCCAGCCCTCAGACCCTCTGGTCTTTCCTGTATGCAGCCCAGACTTGCGGCTGTTTCAATACTTGGCTCCTAAGCATCTTATCCTACTTGCCAGCTGATTCAGCCTAAAACTAGCAGTTTCATACTGACATACATACCATGCAATGCGTGTGCTCTTCATCCATTCTCTTCAGTTGCTGGTACTATGGACACAGGTGTCCGTGGCTTGTGATCTCCACTCCAGTTGCTGACACTTAGACCACTTGTGCATTCTAGTCTTTCCGGTTGCTGATACTGCAGGCGCATGTGGACTTCCATACACACACACACTCAGAGTAGTCTCCTTGCACAGGAAAATAGAAAAGAAGTTTCATAAGGACAAGCTGCAGTGGTCAGATGCAGGGCATGGCCAAATAAGCATACTGACCAGCAACCCATTTATATGGGAGCAGACCCTTTTATCCCTGTATCTCCCTGTTCTCCTATGCTTGTTCCTCTGCAGTCTACCTTGATGTATCCCTTTCCCTACCTTTGATTTCTTCCCTAAAATTCCTGTAATCAAATCCCAAGATGCTCTTCTCCTCTACCCCATAACTACCCCTTTAGGTAGTAACTGCCACTGCTGAAGTCTGTAAGGTAATCTGATGAGCTGCTCCTGTTGACTCATACTAATGGGTTTCACATCTGGAAGTGAGCTGATCACCTGGGGAGCCAGGGAAGGGCGCTCTCTTTTTCTTATCAAATTGTTGGTGTTCCCTTGCTTGGCCCGGTACTTCTGTGCTCCTTTGTGTTTGTGGAGATGAGCCTTCGAACACACAACATGACAGTTGTGTTTTCTGCAAAGTTTAAACCAAGCTCTCTGTTATGTGAAGGGAGGAGAAAAAGGCAGCTAATTATTCTATTGGCACTTCTAGGAGGAGAGGTGGCAGTACAGTGAAAAATGGGAAAGCACAGTGTGGAGTGAAGAAAGCAATTTAGTGGAAGAGGAAAGTACAATGGAGGAATTATGCATGGGTTTTTGCACCATGTTGTGAGAAGACAGGAGAAGAGTGACAAATCAGTACTATACTGAGACTGCAGTGAATATGATGCATCATATATAGTGAGAAACCAGACTGGGCAGATTGAGATATTTTCCTTTTGATGTACATGCCAGTGTCGTTACTGTCACGAAGTGTCAGTTCAACAACCATTTCTCTGGTGGGATGTCTTCACTACCTGGTTCAGCCTCTTGGTATCAGCGCTCCTGAGATGCTTTTTCTACTAATTTTGCCCCTGAAAGATAGCACAGATTGAAGCTGTACCTGAAAGTGAGGACCCATATTCCCCTAAACACATAAATTATTTGTATGAGCTTGACCTCATGACTGAAAGCAAGTTGGTATGGAAAAGCTACCATTTGGGACATCTTAGCTTCAGTAACTTTCTGGTGGTGATATGGGATATTATAGCAATCTCACTACATTAACTCATTAAAACCTAGCTGAAATGATACAGAAGAATAACATAGAAACACAGCTAGGGGTCACTTAGTGAGTGATGTGGCATATAAACATGAAGTACCTTGGGAAAAAAAAATCCTATAAATAGGAGTCACAAATATGTAGCAGGAACAAATTTGTTTTCAGCTAGACTCCAGATAGGGTACAGGAAAAGGAATGAGCTTCAGAGGTAGTTGCTCCACCCTGCCACTGGAGAATACAAACCATTGGTAAGGATTAGGTATGGGGCTGCCTAGTACCCAGGCAAAATATGTTATGGGTAAATAAAAGAATGTATCATTTTTATGAGGTTTGAGCAATAAATACCTTTTAAAACTTGGAAGACTGGGTTGACAAGCAGATGCTGAGAAAAGCAGAATCATGACTGACTTCTCTCAGACACAGAAATGATTAACAAGCTATGCCATAAACTGTTCTTTGGCTGGTGTAGCTTCCTTCTAGCCCATATTCCTGTTTGCAGTAACTCATATGATTACAGATGAGATTTTCTTTCAACCATTTAGAAATATGATTTTTCTATGGAGTTATTTATCTGTATAAATACTCTTTCTGACTGATGTTTAGAGGAACATTCATGTGCTGCCACTCAACTACTGGGTTTAGTCACTGCATGTTCCCTTTTTCTCCTTATTATCTGGTTTTCTGTGTGTTCCAATATTCATTTACCTCTTCATGGAGTGTGAGACGTGAACAGTACTTTTTCTTAGGATGCTTATTTCCAAGATCCCTTTAATTTGTATCTATGCCTCTCCTTTTGATTAAGTTCTATCCTATCTAAATGTGTCAGTGTCTCCAAATCTGTTACCCATATTCACCTCTGATAAGAAACAGCTTGCTGCTTAAAAAAAAAGGCCCTTTTAGCTACGACTTTTCTTGCCACTATCACACTATGCTAATAACTTTCTCTAAAGACTTCTTTCTTTTACCTGGAAAGTCTCCCTCTCTTTGTGTCATTGTGATCTGCTTGTCTGCTGGACCATCCTCTGATTGTACTAGGAAGGTAGTGTTACACACTCAGAGATAAGTTACATATTCATATATACATACAAGTGTAGCATTATATACGCAAAACTGCTTCCTATGTGCTGTTCATCTTTTCTGAGCATTTGCTATGCATCTCTTTACTCTGAAGTCCTTTAAACTACTCTCCAGTTTCTCTGATTTTGATTTCCTCCCTTCTTTCCTTTAAAAAAATCTTTCAGTATTCCTGCTTTTCCCTTTCAAATCTTCATTCTAAATTCCTGGGTGTCTTGACTTTCATGTTCTTATCTCTTGCTGTCTGGTCCAGGTTCTGGAGATGCTGTTATTTTTCCGATTCCTACCTAGTGTTCTATACAATTTTTTTTTTTTAATTGATGGTACCCTCTTGCTGTGCTCATGATTTCACCTGCAAAGGCTTTCATGGTCATGTTTGCCTGCTTTCCTTTTGTTGCACACACTGCCAATAAAATTGCTCTGGATCTCTCTGCTCTTAAACACACCGACTCTGTTATGACCAAATAATCTCAGCAGTGCAGCAACAACAATCTGTCTCTTATTTGGAGCTTCAGCTACTGAGTGCTGCCTTTCCATAACTCTAGCTCCTCTGTTTGTGCCTCACCTTGATTATCTTTTCTCTCTCGCCTCCTTTCTTCCAATTTTAGGCTATGATTTTATCTTAGCGTATGATCTTATATAACTAGCTTTTAAACTTGTAAATCCATTTGAGATAAAAATTGTTCGATTGTATTTAAAACACTCTTCAAATTAATTTCTATATAACATCTGTAACATCTTCATTCCTGCAAAACAGCAAAGCACAGCGTACAGACATGCACTCAATCCAAGCATACCTTAAGAGCAGTCACCTCCAGAGTGAAATACTATGACTATTAAACAGCCCACAAATACTCTGCACAAAATAACAGTATACATGCATGCAATGTCTAATACCCACTTGACACCAGAGAGGGAATTTTAGTGCAAAGTGTGTGTCTGCACACAGTGGAGCTGTTAAATCTCCCGTAAGTGCCAAGAGGTACAATAGTGACCCTGTCTGTGCCTATTATCTGCTTTGTAGAGATAATATTTCCTGTTATGAGTACTGGGGGGATAAAACCTTTGAACTCTAAAATGAGAAAAATTGATCTGATGAAAAGTTAAACATAGGTTTATAAGACACTTCTTGAATTAAATTAGATGCAGAACATAAAACTAGACTTTAATGATGCTCCTTCATGTGGTAATCAGTCCCACACTGGTCATCTGATGATACTGATGAGAGTTGAAAAACAGAGGAATTAAAGAATAATATGGAAGAACAAAAGCATTAAAGGAGGAAACCATGTATTATTGAAGGTTTAGGCCCTGGTCCTGCAAAGTGTTACTCATTCACATAACTGCAGTAAGCAAGTTACTTCAGTAACACTGAAGCTACTCATAGTGCTAAAAATTAAGCGTATACGAAAATCTTTGCAGGTCCAGGGGTGATTGAAATAGTGTGTGAAGATCTAGTTTTAGGATAGAACAAAGAGAAAGTAAAGGGTGGTCAGACATCCTGAAATATATTTTATACATATACATTTGACAACACATATTATACAAATATACAAATATATTTTGTACATATACATTCTACACTTCTGTCCATAAAACATGGGGTTTTGGATCTCATTAACCAGTATTGAAAGTTTTTCTACAAACACAAAGTGCAGCTGCATCCTGCCCTGATGATTTTTACTTATTAAATAAACACAATGGATGGAGGGTTGGTGATAGAACATGGTAAATTAATTGAGCTTAAAACCTCAGGACTGAAGATAAACTTGAAAGAGTAGGTAAGAAGCAGAGGCAATAAGACTTAAACAGATTATTACTGAGAGCAGGACCCAGGTTCCAATGGTCTCATTATTAAACTACATTCACTCTCCATATATATAGGAAAATTTATGGAGGAATGCAGTTATTTTTGGCCTTTGAAAACTGTGGGACTGTCTCACACCTAAGTAAATGCTTTCATGCGAACTTCCTTCCTCAGGGAAGCTACCCTTCAGTTTTCTTCTGGGTATTTCTGTTTCATAGAAGGAAGGACTTCCCATTCACAGAGGTCCAGTGTGTTCTTTCCACTTGTGCCCAAACCACAACACAAGCAGCTGTTCATGTGCTCTTGATTAATTAATACCAAAGTGAACATTTCTTCTTAGAAACAAGCTATTGAGAGTCCAAAGAAATTTTTATATAATCAAAATCTGTGTACATGGAGAACAAGATATTTGATATCTGTGCAAGCACAGCTAAGATGGACAGCAGCACAGGGTTGCAAAAAATTCATCAAAGGGGATCTGAACAGTAAGCACTTGGTAAACAACAAATGAAGTGAGACACAGCAAATTGAAACAGCACCTAGAGAACTGCAAGTTTAAGGAATCACAAAAATGAAACCAGTGCAGATGATGAATTTTAACACAGCACTCTCAGATTACCGGCTTTTTTTTTTTTTAATAACTACCTTTTTAGTCATGATGTTTTCATATTGCAAATCATATCTGAGCTGAGAATGCTCAGATTTTATAGGATTACAGTCCTCCAGGTATACATTTATGATTCCACTGATAAAGATCTTTTTTAAAGTGATAATGATCTGGAATTCTGAGCTGTTAAATAGGTTCATTTCTTATTGAAGATAATAGAAATTGCAAGTTTTCAAAACCTGTTTGTGCTGCAAATCTTAAGATTATATTTGGCTTCCTTTGGTCTGAACATGGGAAAATCCCCCAAGAAATCGACTGTGTAAGAATGGATGGCTGCAAAAGGCTGTTAAGCAAGAAAAGCAGAAGGTAGAACACAAAATAGGCAGGTGTGTAATGGCTTGAATGGAAAAGAGAAACGAAGACGGGTGAAAAAAGAATAGAAATGATTCCAAACATGATAAAAGCATGAATGAAAAGAGGTTATGAGAACATAAAAGCTTGTAGGGACAGAGGCCATAATTCAGCCAAGATACTTGTCCTTAAAATTTACTAAGTTAGAAAAACAAGTAACACGTGCTACATAAGAAGAAAAAGAAAAGGAATTTTCATGGAAAAAAAGTCTGTGTTTATGTGAATAAACTGGTTTGTTGAAGATGGAGATGAAATAATTGGCATAATCATTCTACAGGAATGACTGAAGTCAAACTTTTTGAAAAATTTTGTCTGGTGACCGCTGCCTTGAGTTACACCAGGAGAATCCTTTCTGGATGTGAAACATTTCAATTCAAGATCATGAGCACTTCACAGAGCTCAGTTTTTTGTAGGCTGTGGCTATTGGCTGTTTCTTGCAGGACAACTAATTTTCTGCTTAGGGGCACATTTTTGCCCTCTTAACTGTCTGGTGACTTCCTTTATCCAGTGCTCTGCTGTCCCGATTCCTTGAATGTCACAATTTGACTCGTGTTTCAGGTATGTTTTAGAAATGCATGTGTTTAGGAATGTTTTAAGAATGACTCTTCCTCTAGCCACCAAGAGTCAGCACAGTCTCTTAGGCAGAAAATTGTGAGGAGCTACACTGGAAAGGCCTGCTTTCTACAGTGTATTGATTTTTATAGTTTAGACAAGGGAACAAGAAAACAAACTGTCTTTCATTGGTAGGCTTGGATTTACAAGCCCTGAAATTGCTGAACATGAAGGGCAGAAAACTCTAGCCTTATATTCTCTAGCCTTATATTTCTTTAGGCTTATATTTCTTCTCTAGATAAACAGTCTAATGGTGATGTTTTCATGCTGTGCTTCTAAAGACTACTTTAATATTGGCAAGGCAGGAAATAATCTTCTTGCCCAAAATATGACACTCATATCTGCTGGAGCACAGGCTTGGCTGATAAAAGAAGATAATACCTTTAAAAAAAACAACAAACAACTGGGTTTATAACTAATTTTCTTATTCACATTTAAAGGATAGTTCTGTCTGAAACATTTTCTATTTCTGATCAGAAAAAACAAAATCCTCATAGTTTTCATTCTGAGACTGACTTCCCATTCACCCTCTCTGGTTGCCTGAGGCAAAATGTTTAGATTTTGGGCTGCTGGAAACAAAAGTAGTTTTGACTTTTGACAACAACTTGGACTTCTGCACGGAGAGCAGTTTACTGGAAATAATGTTTCCACTCTTATTGTTGTGGAAGTTTCAATGCTTAAAGCATTTTCTGGCTGCCTGTGGAAATGGAGTACATAGTACCTCAGCCTGTACTTCCCTCACGGAGGGAGAGGTTCAGGTGATGGTGATGAGTTCCTGCTTTCCTGCAGGAAAAGACCTTCTTAGAGGTCTTTGGCCCAGCTGTCATCAGGTGTAAACTCTTTTACATTCAACCTGCTACATGTCTGACCAAAACAAATATATTGATGGAAAATCATGCAGCTTTAAATCACTGCTGCTTAAAAAAAAAATAAATCTGTCACATTATTTAACCAAGAGCCACCCTTTGACAATTCTAGACTTTTTTTTTGTTTTGTTTTTAACTCCAAGATTGCTCTTTTCATGTGTCTGAACTTTCTCCATGACTCCTCATTATGTTTGCTTGTAGCAGTTCCTAGTTAAAGTCTGTGTTTATCCCTGTTGCAGAGTTATGGAAAGCACTTGCCTTTTGGCTAGAAAGCACTGTGGGTCTCGTAATCAAACGAGGAACAGGTTGAGACAGTGATAACTTGCCACCTACACTGTTCTGTTTACAACTGAGGATTCTCCATTTTGTGAATGTACAATTGTCATCACAGCTGACCTACAGTGGTATAAACTCATACGATGCACAACAGGCATGCAAAGTACTTTGTCTTGATGTTAAACAAGATGGCAAAGTAAGCAAGCTGGTGGGATAAAGACTGACCAATTAGGAATTTCCAGGATAACTGTTTAGAAGGGTGCTTTCTCCATATACTCGAAAATGATTTTGGAACTGATTTCTTCTTTTCATGCTGCCATCTCTTTATGAAGATGGCTGTCTCCCAAGGGCACAATCTCTCAAGGTTTTGAAACGGCCTTGGGAGTTGAAAATTGTGAGCTCATATCAGTGGTACTCAACATTTTACAGAATTGGTTCCTGGATGTATAAAATGGACAATTATGCTTCTTCAAGAATGCCAGATTTCAGGAATTTCTAAGAATTACATTCAGAAAATTAAGTCCACTGTCAAGAATAACATTTGGAAATATTGTCTGCTCTTAAAAGCAGACAGAAAAATCACAACATTATTTACAGGCGTAGCATCTAAGCATTGTAATTGCTGGAAATTTATTGATCAGAGCCACTCTTGACGTGCCTGACAGCATCAGTGGTTAAAATTATTTGGAGAATGTGAGAAAGCATCTGGGAGACAACTGCTAGATTCAGAGCCATTTGTGGTACCATGGGATTGCAAGTCTTTTAAGGGAATACCTATTGAATCTGTCACAAGTATAATGTGTGTGTGGGACAGGAAGCTTACTCCTTCCCCCCTAGTGTACCACTGAATATCCAATACTATCATATTCAGTACTTGATGAGGATGAGAAATATGAAAAGCTGGGTTCACTTGGCTTCTTTGTTCACAGGAATAATAATCTCACATAGTTCATAGAGTTTCCAAAGGTGATTCTGGAAAAAAACCCTCATACATTTGAGTGATATATTTTCTACAGGCACCTGGGTAAGATAGAGATTCAGTAAAGCAAACAAAGAAAGAGCAAAAGTGACCAAATGTGAAGCTGAGAAAATCTGTCTGTCTCGACTAACTGCTTTGCAAACTTCCAGGGCAAGGCTGCTCTTGTTTGGTGTTTCATGATAAGCAATTTTTAGTAACAGAAACACAGCAGTCAGTGCAAAAGACTCAGTGACTGAGAGGGAACCACTGTTGATCTAGAAAGCTCAGTCTGGCCAAGGCAATGGAAGTGAGCTCTGAAGGCTGTAGACTACATACTTGCATTCTGGAGCTGCTTTTATCTGAAAATGTCATTTTTGATAAATAGTGCCCATTGTATATTGGGAAAAATTGTGATAGTTGGGGAAATTGAAGGCAGTGAGCATTGGAGAGGAAAAAAAAATTGAAACGAAACTTTAATTATATTGGATTCAGTTTTTGAGATGGAAAATAGCGGCATTATCCATCAGATAGTCGACCATCCATCATTCCTGTTCATCTACCCTCACCACTGGAACATTTGAAATGCATGGTCAAAGTGCCAAAGAGACACAGCTACAAATATCCTGTGGAACATTTGGGAAATGAAGAAAGTGGGTTATATATCTTTAACTCACTGTTAAGAGCAGCTGAAACAAATGGCTTCTTATTAGATCCAGTTAGTTTTGTAGTGCTTCTTTTAACTTTCCCAAACTTCGTGTCTCAAAGTAGAGCTGGTCTTCCACTTCAGGCAGAGAAATGCTATGTGAAAAAAGGTTCAAACCAGAACAAACCTTTACAGGGTTCAGGTGTTATTCATTGACCCTGGAATTGAAAACATGCCCAACATTTCTCAGTGACTTACTGTTAATTACACATTTTTAAATTGTCATGCTTTAGTTTGAGATTGGTGGGAATTAAGGCAGCTTCCAAGCGGAGAATACAGTCCTAGTATTTTATGTTCGACTATTTTTGTCCACAACCAAGATGATTTGTAGTCATGAATATATGGGAATGAAATAGTTTGCAAAGAATCACCTTAGCAAGTGGTCAGTCTCCTCCCAGAGTGATTTTAGTAGACATTCAGACATAAATTTCATACAGTGTGCTCTGATGAGCACAAGAAACATCTGTAGATACTATTGAGTATTATAAACAGCAAATAACTGATTATCGTAGGAATATTAAGATTTTAATCGCTAATTGGCCCATAGAGGATGTGGGAAGAAAAAGCCTTTTAGTTAAAAATGCAGAATATCCTTGATCTGTGACTAAAGGTTTTATCGAACCATTTGAAATGGGGGAAGCTTGGTAAAAATAGCTGAGTGGTAAGCTAAGTTTAAGTACAGCTCTGGTGAATAATTAAAAACATTGCTCTGAATTCTAGCATTTTTAATAGTCACAGTGCTGCTACTGTGCTATATGCTGATAATTGCTGTTCTGTAAAACTGTCAGGAGCAGAAGTGAAAAACAAGTGAGAGAGACTGAGTGGCACAAACAAACCACTTAGAAGTCACTTGGTTAATAACCTTGAAAAAGTTTTCAGAAACAAAATCACGATTCCATTACATTTAATGAGTAAAGAATGACTATGGGCATTAATTGTTCTGTGGATGTAGAGAATAGAGTGACTTGTTGACTGTGAAAATAAATGAAATAATTCTGTGATTAGAACCGATGCTATCCCCAGAAAAATCTGAGCAGTATTAGCACATCTTACTTTTGACAGCGGAGTGGTGCAAGCAATACCCGACTGTTTGGATGTCAGCCCTGGGATTGTGACGAGGCTTTGGCATCCCAGCTCTCAAGTGCAAAGTTGTGTTCTTCTGGTAAACGTACTGGCAAATACAGAGCTTTGGAGTTTTACTCCAGATATACTATTACGTTTCAGGTTCCAAACTAGAAAGCAACTAGTGTTCATTAAATATTGGATATAAAAAAAATTAGATTTTGTTTTATTGACAGAGAATTCTCACAGTTACTGCTACTTCTTAACATCAGTAAGGGTTAGAGCTTCATTCTGTTAAATGAAACAAATGAGATGAAACAGCTCATACAGGTCATGTGAAGGCTGGGATTTGAACTTGGGCCTTTACAGGTGACTCTTTGTCCTGTTTTTGCAGTCTCAAATAAACAAACTTAGTTATATCAATGGCATGGAAAACTAGTACTACTGTTTGCTCATTTTCCAAGTTACAGTATTGTTCCTGCATCCCTCTGGAAAAAATCAGAGGGTCTTTTAGAACAAGCTCAGTCACACAACCACCATTAAAAAATCCACATGAGGAAGAGGCTGCTTTTTTTTGCATTGTTATTTTCTGCTAAGTAACTTGTTACCTTGCTTCCTTACAAAAGTCAGTGCATATTTAGAGGTTTTAATGCTGCTGTTTCAGTTAAGTGACCTCTGCACTTCGCCACTGCATTTCTCAAAGTGGTCAGGACTGGAGACAAAGTATTTTGTTGTTAAGCCCTTCACAGCAGCGGAAGGGCAAGAAAAAACAAATGGGTTCATTGACAACATTAGTGCCTTCACTTCAAGTACAAATTGTGTATAATCCATCTGTGCCTCTAGTGCCAAGGAATTATTTGTTCCAGAAGCAGTAGCTTAAGGACTTGATATTGGAAGGTACCTGAGTGGAAAGACAGAAGTTAAAAATTTAGTGGAAATGTAAATGTGACTGAAGTCTTGGTGAACCTTTTCTTTTTCTTTCCCATTTTCTCCCAGTGGTATTGGAAGAATGGGATAGCTTGACTTCATGGTACAGTTTTTCTGAAATCTGGAAATTTTTTTCCCCAGGGAAAAGGGTAAAAAATTATTAGGTATCATGAAGCAGAAGGGAAAAATTCTGTTGTGTTGTCCCAGTGTAAATATGGAACAAGAATCTCTCCTGGTATGCTTGGTCAGAATCAATTCCTGTGGAGATCCACCAAAATGACTGTGATATCACCAGATCAGGCAATCAGTTCCCATTGGTACAATCTTGAAGTTTACCAGTGGTGTATAGCAAAATGTCTGAATTAATGCCTATAAAAGCCATACAGTGACCTAATGCCACTTAGGTTATGTTCTTGCTTTAATTGTTAGCTTAAAATGTTTTTTTTTCTGTGCTTGGATGACAGATTTTTCTTTCCAAATTTACAGGGTTGAGCTTCCCATTTTGTAGCTAACAATGGCCTTGTGGTCTTATTATATCCCTGGACAGTATATAAAAGAAAAAAATACAACAGAAAAAAATCTTACATCCCTTCTTGTTCAAAGAGCAAATCTACCTTCCCTCAGCACCTGTGAGGCTTTCTTTCAGAGGAGCGAAGCCCTGATCATTTCCAGTCATGTCAATGGGAATTTGACTCGGTTATCTTTTAGCACAAATTAACAGGTTCATAGTTTAACATTCTCTTCTCAGATGTTTCTGTTGGATCAGGTTAGGCTCATTAGAAGGTAGTCAGATTCACTGCTCTTCTTTTTAATCACTGGTCCGTATTTTTTTCCTCCTCTCTTTATGCTCCTTCTGAGAGCCACATGAATTTTCACCATATTCTAATTGTTGATGGTTCATCTCAGAGTACCCTGAGGAAAATATTGTCCAAACTGTAGGTACTATAGATAATCTAATGAACATGAATGTGATGATTAAAACCTCATAGCTGCTTAAAATAATTGGTAGATAAATAATTTTGGAAAGTACAGTTAATTCTCCTGGGTCCCTGGAAAATAAGTGATCAAAGGGAGTGTTTGAGAGCCCTGTGAGGTTTTTAGCAGAGCACTGAGAACTGGCTGAGGAGGAGAGAAAATTTGAACAGAGAGTAACTGAGAGTCAGTCAGACAAGATGGATAAAGGATGTTCAATGCTGAGCAGGGAACAGACAGGAACGAAAAGTGCATAGTGAAGACGTGTTTGGATCCAGCTTACCACCGTGTCCCTTTCTTATCTGAGTAAGAGATTTGAGAGTCGTAGTGTTGACTTTTCTATAATTGCAAAGACTCCTGGTTACAGCTACTGCTTCCTTCCACCTCTGAGAGAGGCTCCAGCCTCACTAGACATATGTTATTATTGACTGATCTTATTTGTTGGGGATCCTGCATTTCTCCTTTTTCATCTCATGATGCATAGAGCGATGGGTCACTGGAAAACAGATCTTTCTTTTTCTTGCATGAAGTCTTTCTTTTTGATGGGGCGTTGGGCAAAATTGATGAAAAATTGACATGAGAAGTGTAATGCACTATTATGGGAAGACAGAAGTTTTCTAGCTTGTTTCTCACAGTAAGCTGAGGCAGGCTACAATACTGGTGGACCTTGCATAGACTCTGTTGAGTGGGAGAGAACTGGAATGAAAATATTCTTCTAGAGTCTTTTGTGTTACGTGACTGAGGGCTGTTTCCAGTCTGTGCCCTAGATATATGGTTCTTCACATGTTATACTTCTTAGTGCGTTTAAGGGCTGTGTATCCCTCATCTTCTACTTCTGTTGAGCAGACCAGTGAGCAGCTCATCACCAGTAATACCTGACAGATGTCTGAACTTTGCTAGTGCAATAAAACCAGAAACAGCCATAATGGACTTCTGGACTGCCCCCTCTCAATTGCAGCTATGAGGTACTCTATAAAAAGACCAGCTGCCAGTCTGCCAGAGAAGAAAAGCTGTAGCTTGGAGCTACTGCAATTAATTCCCTTGCTAGCCTGTAACTAGACTCCAGATGTACTGCAAGAAAACCCAGACTAGAATTGCTACCAGAAGAGTAGGTTACTGGGAGGGAAGCCAGGGTGTGCACAGCCAGGGACAGGAAGGTCTGTTTTCTGTGCTTTGCAGCCCTATATACCACAGCATAAAAAAAAGGAAGGAAGACTCATTTGACTGGCTGGCAAAATACAAAATCTCCCGGTCAGGAAACAAACCTGATTTTTTAATGACATAAAGCCCTACCTTAACCAAGTTTGAAAAACCCCATGATTTTATTTTTTAAAGTAAGCTTTCAGAATTGCTTTGTACAAAAGCAAAGGAAAAAATGCCAAGGCTCAGTTTTTCCCTTTCCAGTTCATCATTAAGGTAAGGGCAGTTTCTGTGTGCGTTGAAATTAAGGAAGCACTAACAGTATTCCTCAAAGGGTCAGGCTTGAATCAAAACTTAAGTCCTAAAACTTGGAAATGTGGAAGAATTTTACTTCAAAATCTAGCTTTTTTAGTTTGGATTAACGGCTGATTAATAGTTAAACAAGACTTTGGCATGCTGTGCAAGAGAAACAGATGGTATTAAAGCTACTATAATAAATTGTAAGAAAAGATGTCTGATTCTTGTGGTATGTAACCTTAGCCTTCAGAATGTTAGCATAGCTTTTATTGCACAGGCAGACATTTTCATTTTTAAAATGGCCACATCTGAAAGGTTAAAAGCTAGGGAAGGCTTTTCCCCAACCCTAAGAAAACACCTGTCCCTACATGATAGAGTTTAGTGCATTGCTGGAAAAGATTTGGTGTTTCTGAGAAACAGCAAGTATGCTCAAATAGAGGAGGGGACACAATCACCTGAATACACTGAAATTTTGTGTGACTATCCTCAATGACGTGCCACTGTAGAAAGAAGAAAGGAAAAAACATTGCCTTGGAGCTACTGTCAGAAGGTATCCTTAGCTGAATCTATTGCTTCGGGGGGTGCTTTGTTACTGTTAACTTCCCTCACACAGTCTTGGATTTGGGAAACTGGATTACCACTGACTATTTTACTTGATTCAAGTACGGAGCTAATTTGATCAAGCATTAGGAAACACTTGGATAGACCAGTAAAGACTCAAAAGAAAAACTTGTGATAGAAATCCGTCCTTGTGAATATGACAGAAGTATTATTCACAGTGGTGACCTTCACTTTGGTAGTTGTTCACAGTGCTGTGGCATGTCTTGTCGATGTTTAGAATGGGATTAGTATGGTAGCATTACAGCACTCAAAAATGAATGAGGAGTCAAGTCCCAAGGGGATGAAAAGTCAGACAAGCTATGATTTGGGTCAAAATGATGATGACCAAAGCCTAATCCCCCCCTAGTATTATGCACATGGTTTCTAAGCAGAAGAGGTGGGAGTTGAGATCAAGTATGAGCTGCACAGGCTACAATTTCTGTTTAATTTTGGCTGAGCCACTGAGGGTAGGGTTGAGTAATCTATAGGTTGAGAGTTGTTATCCTGGAAGGACACAGTAGTTTTGGTGTTTTTTTCTTTTTTTTTTCCTTTAAACTTGTTTTTTGTGCTCAGACTCTGGATCATTCAAGTCGCTTGAGCATCTCCATGCCTCTCTCATCTGGAGGAGGTAGATGTTTGGAGATTGCTGTAATAGTATACCTGTTCTTCAGTGAAAATGTTTCCTTTGATTTGTGGTGCAGTAAATAGCTTATCAATCCGTGGCACAGAATTGTTATCTTTATCTCTTTGTAGATGTGTGTCCCCTCAAAGCCTAATGGATATTTCAAATCATTGAGTACTAACATAGTTTGACAAGATAAACTGAATATCATAATAAAAAATGATTGCTACCAGCCAGGATATTATAGCATTAGTCACCTTCTACTTTCTGATGTGTTAATGCCACTTTCAATGATAGATAATGAGGAATGGCAGAAAACAACACATTGCTGCCAGCAGAGTTCAGTGGTTATCTGATCCCAATATTAATAACTGTGCTTAGACTGTTATTATCAGTATTTGTCCACAGCTCCATGGTGGTAAGGCAGCTAAGGCATTACCCATTCTTTTTTTCATAGTGACAAATGCAGTCAAATGCAGCTTCTCAAATCTTCCTGTGGAACATTGACTTGTCAAAGGTGACCGCTGTACCCGGGAACTGCACGCTGTACTCTTTCCAATAGTTTTCTTCTTCTCAGCAATAACATGTTACAGGAAGCTGAAGCTGGAATTTCTCTGAATTTGCACCTGTGTAAACTGATTTATACGCTCTGTTTGAAATGTCATATATGAGGTTTCTTATGTGTTGATGTGCTAGAGTCTAATTTAAAATGTTACCTAATGATTCATTTTTTTCCATCTAGACATTTATCAGTCTGTTGTGTATCTAGTTACCTGTTTTCATAAACGTGCAAGAGTTTATTAATCTTTAATATGTCTCTGCTGATCTCAAAGGAACTTGAAAAGTGTTGTGGGGAAGAGACTAGGCAAAAACCCAGCAGATCTCTATAATTCTTGGAAACCAGGCACAAAAGCCTGCATCCTTATATCTCCCCCCTCCTCGCTCCCCCCACCCCCCTTCTCTAGCTTCTATATCTTCTCTTTTACAGAGAATATTACAAATGTTTATCTAAGTTTGTTTTTTTTTCTTTTTTGTTTGAGGGTGGGTTTTTTTTTTTTTTTCAGGAGAAGTGTTATAGGAATTTTGCTGCTCAGTAATCCTGCATAATTGTTACTCAGGGTGAATGTGTCCATGTGGTTGAGTGTAGCCAAGATAAAGTACGAAGGACAGGATGTATATTCTAATAGGGGATAGCCATAGCAGCAGCAAGCCAGAAAGTTTCCTCTCTGGGCTATCTGGAGAGAGAGGAGAGCCCACCAAACACATAAGCAGCACCTTCCAAGAACCTACTGCAAGACCACATATCCCTCAGTTCTTAAAATACGTTGCGTATTTGTAATGCCAAAGCATTAATGAAATAGCAAGTTTATTATCATAATGTATCAGCGGTTATATAACTACTTACTAGTCAGTCATATACTTAGGGACCAAAGAGACAAGCTGATATGGGACAAAATTATTAAAGTTTAAGCCTAAACTTTTATATTTATTTACTTAATGGTCTCAAGTGCCTAAAGGTGGTTAAACAGGATTTGGCAGAAGGTTGAATGGTCTTTATTTCCTCCTGCGTTTCTTGTTGAGGGAATGTTATGTATCTTCTGTTATCAGCAGATAAGCTATGCTTTCTATGACAGTCAGGGAGAAGCACTCTGACCTGTCTTAATTGGGTAGTTTCCAGGTGTAAGATTTTTTCCTTTTTTCTTTTCTGGCAATCTTGAGGTGCAACATGGACTTTGATTCTCCTCCTTAAAAGAATCAAATTTTCTATATTCTCACCATTGAGACACATGCAGATTTTTGGGACCATGATGGTAACTTCTGCCTGTTTTGTGATTTGTCATTTGGAAAGAGTTTTCTATGTTATACTTTTGGAAGTATGTGCTGTGTAAGTTTGTAGGAAGCCTTCCACCCAGCAGTTAGTATACCTTTCTTCCAAAGTTTAATTTAAGTGTTTGATCTTCTGTATAATATTTAGCTTCCCCAGAAAAGTTTCAGACTCTATGAGAGTGAATTGTGATCCATTATTGGATACTAATTCTTCCAGGCTCCACTCTGCAGGAAACTGTGGACAGGAAAGTAATTACAGTATCAGGTGTGACTTGTGACGTAAAAGCTGTTTCTGGCCATTTATTGAAGACATCTCTCAGAATGATGGCACAGCAGAAGTCAATGGTGCATGAACAAATAGGTCTTTGATATCAGTAGCAAACCTTCACCTCAATGAATCACGTACAGGTACAGGCTGCAATGGCGATGTATAAGTCTCTGCTGCTTTGCCAGGAGACTGACAATACAGGTTCTATCATTGCTCTTTTGTCCTGACAATCCATTGACATGACTCATAATCCAGATATATAAATTATTGCAGTATGTTTGTAAATTCTCTAGAATAATAAATTGCTGAGCAACTTGCATCACAGCTTTTTGGTAGGGGAGGGCTACACTGTAGTTGAAACAGTAGGTAGAGCTGGAGAACAGGGTTTGGAATTAGCAGATCTTGTAGGCAAGATGCCATGTTGTTTTTGTTGGACAGAACATATTAAACAAGGAATACTTAACGGCTCTTTTGTAGATGCTGAGGAATATGTTTGTTATTTGTGCAACTATGCCTGTATCTCTGGATACACAGTGAAGGAAAGGCACGTGTGATAAGCACTGAGTAGTCACATTGCTAGTTTTCGGTCTGCACTCTGTATTTTACTTACATAGATAAAATCTTCTGCACTACTGGATGGCTTGCATTAGTACTGGTTTGAATCCTCATCTAGCACTGTATAAATTACAGCACTAAGCTGTAAATATGCAATCCTAAGTACACAGAAGCGTATGCTTTTGCTCTAAAATGCAATGCTTTCCTCAGTTTCTTCAAATGATCTGGGTGCAAATGCAATGGTCTTCTCAGCAGTGTCCTTTAGGCTTTTTGCAAGTATTGAGTCCGTGTTCATAACTGGAGGCAGTGGCAGTCGCAATAGTGTGCAGCACAGGACTGAATAACATAAATACCTGGCTGTTTGCAAATAAGTGTTTCACTGCTTCAAGTCTGCAGTTCCACAAAATCTTGCTCTGAACAGTTGTGTAGCAGATGTACACTTAAGAAGAAACATACCATATTGTACAAATTAGGCAGGAACATATTTGTGGTCATGGTGGTGTTGAAACTTTTTTAATTTATTTGTTTGTTCAGAATTTTCATTCCTGCTGGAGACATTATACACCAAAACCAGACCATGCTGCCAACATGAGGTGGTGACTGGCAGAGTTCAGTTTCCAGCTCACTCTGCCAAGGTGCTGTAATACAGCTGAAGGCAAAGTTAAGGCTTGAGAAACCTTTCCCAATAAGATGCCATTATTTTGATATCAGGCTTTATGCTGATTGTTGAGAAACATGACTGTCATTCTTTAACAAGCTTTGGGCATGGAAGAAAGTCTGTGGCATACCCATTTAAAGTGGAAAAATCTATCAAGCAAACTAAATGTTGTATAGTTCTGGCAGCCCTTGCACAACATTGTGTAGTGATATACTACTGGGGTAAATGACATCTTTTTGCATTTTGCAAATATGACATCTGATTTTTTATGGAAAAGTATGAAGGGCGGTTGCTCGGCTTTGCTTGAGTTCCTTGAATACATGCAAAGATGAAAAACGTTTATCTTTTCACTTTTATTGGTGAGATACATTCTGAAACTTCAGTTTCATCAGTAATGACATTCTAGATTATTTTTAAATGGTTGTGATGCAAATGGTGGATTGCAATACAGATGGTGAGTTGTGACTTTTCTATTGTATGAATAACATAGAAGATTGGATTTTTGTTTCTGTGAACAAGCCCTTAACTTAGCAGTGTTTTTTAAGTACTGCCTATTAGAGTGACTGACATTACAGCCTGCTTCAGTAGTGTACAGTACTGCTGAAGCATTCCAGACAAGTATGTATTTGCATGTTTCACATAACAAACAGGTGCCTGTGTTGCACGTACATACACTGTATTGTGCATAGCATACCTTTATGCACATACCCAGAGGAATATGGAATTCAGCAACTGTCTGTATGGGTCAAAAATCATGTTCGTGTGCAGTAAACCAAGCACAGAAATTGGTTCCCCAGATCACTCACTGCATGTAATGGAGGGTCAGCAAGTGACAAACCTCTAAAGCATTGCAAGTAAGTGAATTCGAGTAATAGAGAGACTGCAGAGCCAGTATCTGACATTAATTAATGACCTGGGTCTGTCCTCCTGATGTAGCAGAAATATTAGTAAGTTACTAATATAGTGTACATTGAAATATTTATGTCGGAAGTTAAGAGGCATACCTGGAACAGTCACTTTTTTTACCTCTTTTTACAGGAAGCGGCACAAGATACTCTAGCAAAATGTTGAATTTTCCTCCAGTGTTTATACCTAAATTTCTTTGCATATGATATCCAGGGTCATATGCAATGTGTTGCACAGACCAGAGCAGTAAACTGGTTTTCCTTGTGGGTGTTGCAGTTTGCAGAACCTGTGGTTTGTTTTGCAATGTAGGAATTTTCCATAGACTGTGCCTTACACGCTAGATTCTGTCTGCCTGCCCAGCTTGAGCAATGCCTCATATTCTATAACTTGTCACCCTTCCTTCTGCTATTGCTGAATCAATCCGACTAGCAATGACTTTAGTCTTCTGTAGCTAAAAAATTTTCAGTACAAATTGTAATTTGAAGCTAAATTTTGAAGCGTTTCATCTTCCATGCTTCCAAGCTTGCACGTGATGGTGATATTTTTATCTGGCAGTGATTTTGTCAAAGCAAGTCTTGTTTTGTTGAATTTTTGCTGAATTCATTTATAGTACCCAGCGATAATATTTACCCTGCAAATGAAATGTCCTTACATGTATATCACATACAGGCATGTACATCAGCAAGAAAAAATATATACACCATATACTAAGCTTTTGCTTCAAAACAGAGTTGAAGCAGAGGATGTTTTATTTCCTCAGATGATTGTCATTAAATTTAATTAGATAGCTTTGCACAGATTCCATCTCAAACAGTAGAAAGAAATTGCAGGTTCTCGGAATTTGTGGAAATGATCCAGACAAGTGCACAAGGAGAGCAAACCAAGTAATCCTAAGACTTACACAAAAAGATGGTCTACACGGCTCTCCATTTCTGTCTCCCTTCTTCAATCTGAGCAGTGTCACTTAGTGCTTTGCCAGGTCTGAAGTATCCCAGAAGAACAGGAATTACCTAGAGTACTGTTCCCTGTTCCTTCCTCCTGCTTCAAGGCGAAGATAAACTGAAAGCTCACTATTGGAAATAAAGTACACTGACAACAGTTTACTCTGATCTCTAAAATCAAAGTGAGTGGGAGAGAAGATGCCAATGCAAAGAAATATGTTCATATTAAAATAAATAGGGATTTCTACTTGATTAATAGTCTTTTAGTTTGGAAAAAGATTGCTGCTTCCTAAGTTAGTTTATCAATGACAGCATACAACCTGCATCTGAAATGCCTCGCAAATGCGCCAGTAGATCCATTTCAATTTTGTGAGCAACTTTTCATTGCTTGAAGATGATGGATACCTTAGACTTACAGAGCATATACAAAGAGAGATTATTATGGATGTCTTGCTTGAACATAGTTTCTTATAATCAATGTTAATTTACTAAGATTGGAAGACAAAGACCACTATAAATGCATTCTGAAGAAAAATAAACTTGCTAGGTTGCAGAACTATATAAATCACAGTTCTTTATTCTTTTACTCTGTAGAAAACACAAAACAAAAGCCCAGCAGAATTTCTTGGATCAAATTCCCCAGTTAAAATATGTTGATATTGACATTAAATCCTCTTGAAAGCTTACCTCTTACCTTCCCTGCACCCAAAAAATGCTTTTAAAATTTGGGATTGCTGACTTGCATTTTCCAGTAGCATGGTTGAACTTTCTGATTTTTATTTGTGCTGTGAAGGAGCAGTACAAAGAAGTAAAATAGCCGTGATTACAGCTATGCATACACCACAGACCTAACTATTTACACCGCTCATCTGTGGGATTCTGATCTCTTCCAAAATGGGACAGACAATCACAACGAGAGTTTTATGGCAAGTAGTGTAGTAACACCCAATTTCTGATACAATGAGGGTTATTTTTTGAGGAGAGCATAACGTAAAGAATTGTGTAGAAAAAATACTACAAATGGTAAGCAGTGGCTTACTGTAAAATTATCACAATTCAATAAAAATTTAGGGATAGAATCCTGATTCTTTTGAACTTGGTAACAAAACTGTCATAGTTCAAACTAAGACAATGACTCCAGGTGTTGAGATGCCGATAAAGCTGAAAACATTCAGAAAGGGTATTTAATGGTCTTTTCTTTTAAAGTGCATATTATAATTAATTGAAAGTCTAGTTCACACTTAGTTCATCATTGATTATTTTCAAAGATGGCCTCATGGCAATACAATATGCGAGAGTTATTGTTCATTGCCTCATAACCTAGGAATGAACCTTCCTGCCGCCTCCTTCTCTCCAGGAGTACTTTACCTAAGGAATAATCACATTAAAATTGGTAGGATTTCTCACTGACTGAGGTAGCACTCAGCATGAACAGTGTTTGCAGAGCTCAACTCTAAATTAAATTGACATCCTCATTCTTCTGCCTGTTTCCTCTCCCAGTGTTGTTCCACTGATGCATGAATAGTATCAAACCTGCGTGACTGCTACAAATTCTAGTTCTGATGCTGCTGGAAGGATGATGAAATATTTTTAAAACCCACAGAGTTTTTTTCCCATATCTTTAGAAGCAATAATTAAACAAAGAGATTTGCATATGAAAAAATCTATTGCAGCATTGTAAAACAATGGAGATATGAGATGTAGAACTGGAGAATTATCTATATGAATGCCAGTCATTTCATTATTCTGTGATTTCTTCATCCTTGCTAGTCTCATTCCTGCTAGTGTGATAATAATTCACTTCCCTGCACAGCAGTACTGGCAAATCATGCAAAATTTCTGTTCAGGTCCAAAGTAATTTTGGTTGTGAGTATGTGTTGATTGTCACCTTGGACGGGAAGATGACTTAGGAAGAAAAAAGGTCTGGTCCTGCAAACACTCCCTGCGGGGCTGGGTAATGCTGGCTGGTTAGGAATCCCTCCCTCCCTCCTGCCAGACAGTAACTGCACATGCTAGCAGAACGGAGTGCTGTTGTATGAATGTGTCGTGTACTTACTGTATTTCTAATTATGGAATTACTAAACGAGTGAGAAAACTCACCTCTTCCAGTAACAGTGAGGAAAGCTCTATATTACCCAAGTTTAATGAGTGAGCACTGTCCATTTGGATTTGGTCCCTGGCTATGCCAGTGGTAACTGTACCTGATGGGAAGTGTTTGCAGGACCAAGCAATTAATTGTACTTACCCTGCATTACTGTACTTAAAGTATCATGAAGAAACTGAAATGCTGCTGTCCATCTCTTGTGTAGTAGCTACTGGGCCAGATTTTTACAATAAAAATCAGTGGAAATTTGCAGATATGAGCACTGCTGGATTAGATGGAAACAGCAATAGTTTTGATCTGGCTGAAGTCTGTTGCCATAATGTTTAAACCTGACAATTCTAAACCTGCTGTAAGAGCTGTCAAGATGTATTTCTGGAAGGGTAGGGATGGGTCAGCTTTGCTCCAGTGCCTGTGTGTTTGGGGAACCTGACCAGGAGCAAAACAAAACACTAACTAACGGTTATTATTGACAACATTAAAATAAACACCTTGAAAAAGCAAAGTCTGTTAGCACTTTCTTATCTTTTTCAAACTCAACCTCCTTTTTGTAGCTGCATAGAATGATCCATGTTGAAGAAATGTAAAAAAACAGCTCCAGAGACCATGCCCTTTTTTTTAGTCAAATATTTTACATATTGCTATAAACCATATATGGTAGTTTGCTTCATATTGCATTGGGGGGTTTATTCTGTTAATTAAACATTGACTCATTTACATTTATGTCCCTTTTGCAGTAACAGCTTTATCATGGTTACATTATTACTATTACCATTTAACCTCAGGTAAAATAAAAATCTCATAACTTGATACATTTTTCCACCTAATAAATCTGATTATCATGGCTTTATAGTCTCTACCTTAGATAACAGAAAGTCAGTTCCTATTTTCCAGTTAATACAGAGTGGGATAATTCATTCTGAGTCAAAATCAAACTACCCCATGGATCCTCCTGCCCATAATTCATTTTTCAATGCCAAGTAGCAAAAATCCTAATTAAGTGGATACCTAGCATTCAGATTTTTCTGCCTGTGGTGTAGAACATTAATCAAGTCAACATTTCCTACCTTGAAGAGTATGGCTCTGTCGCATTACCTGAAAAGGGGCAGTTCTTGTTCAGAAGTAGGTGAGGGGCTGAAGACAGAACAGGAGAGTGCAGTGTGCTCAATGACATGATGTGGACATGCTGCTTTCCAGTTTATCATATCAGAGTGACTAATGCTTACTGACTCCCTTCTTAGGTTCTGGATATTCCCAGTGCAAATATCTGATCTTGGTGAAATTGGTTTTCTTTTCATCAATAAGCCTTATTGAATAAGAAAACTCTCATCCTACAGTCATGCAACACTTTGGAATACAAGGACTAAGAAAACTTCACTCAGAGTTGCTCATTGAGACCTGCACAGAATTTGTGGTGAAGAACTTGAACTTCCCTTCTTTAACCTGGCTTTTAATAAGATTGCTAGTTAACTAGCTACGTACCTACCCAACAACTTCAAGCCTGAATAACTCACCTTTGGAGGGACCATTTCTGCTCCCATTTAAATCTATAATGCTTTTTGCAGTGGCTTCATTGAAAACAGAATCTGGCTCTCTCTTTCACTAATTTATCAAAACAACAAGGGAAGGGTTTAACAGTCACATGCTAATTGACAGCAATATTTTACCAAAAAGATGTGAAAAGTAAATGAGTAGGTCCTAAAAAAAAACAAAAAGCAGGATAACTGCTAAATGTAGCTAATCTAAGAATGTGTCTGAAAGAAGTGAAAACAATTACCAAATAACAGTTTCTTTTAGAAGCTCATTAAATAATGTTAAATTAATTTGGAACTCCTTCATAAAGCAAGGTAGGCAAGTCATGTAATTTTTACCTTGCTTTGAAGAATAATATTGTACTATCAAAAAATGGAAAACATCGGGAACTAAGCTGCAGTAATGTTTAATTTTGAACACAGATGATGACTGAAATATCTCTAGATTTTGTTTATCAAGGTCATTGAGAAAAACACTGACCAAACATAGCTATTCTTGTATAAGTCAGAGGTGTTAGAAAATGTGGTTGGTAGAAGTCAAGGTCTCCGAGAGGTAAGAAACATACCATTTTCTAAGGAGTGGCTTTCTCTGAGCTGAACCTCTGATATTCTGCCAGTCAGCATTTTCTTGCTCAGGTCTGCTGCCTCCGAAGTTTCTATGCAAGCCCTGCGCTGGCAGAGCCCAGAGCACGCCTCATTACAGGCTTGCTCTTGCTTGGCAGATTTTTGAAGTAGTGGATCCATTAAACATAAGGCTGGAAGTGATATGCAGAACACTTAGTGGCAGAGGTAATCCAGAAAGATTCTTTTACTACTTCTGATGGCTGCTTAATTTTTGCTTTTATTTGTTGACCCAGACTATGATCTTTGATGAGGGTAGAGCATGGCGTTCAGAGAGACTATCTGTACCTGTTGCTTGATGTCAGCTGCAGAGTAGCTGTGAATTTGTAACATTCCCTGGTTTTCCTCTCTTTCTAGGGAGATACTGTATCCTCCCAGGCAGTCTTTCTATAGTAGTTATTCATCTTGTACTCCCCCCATTCTTACTTCATTTTCCTCTGTCCTTAAGCAGAACTAAACCAATAAACAGAGCTGAAGTTTATTAATTCACTACTGTACAATTCTGTTTCACACATATATCTGTGCTATCCTACCATTTCTCAGCTATGATTTTACAATGCAATCCTGTAAAAGGTCTTATACTATTGGGACCTTATTATGCTTCAAAATCAACTTTATAAATCTCTGTACTATAAAATACAATAAAAAATAGTTAAATCTGAACTACAGTAAAAATCAAAGCAAAATACTTATTCAGCAGTCTCTGTATAAAATATAGTGGAGCTCTGTTTTTTTTTAATTTGAGTCAATTAACTTCCTTTTAAGCTTGCAAGATCCAGTCACTTTTTCTTTGTATCTTGTAATGAAACTTACTCAAACACAGCCGTATACATTGCCCTTTTATGTTCCACTGAAACCAAGCAAGAACTTCTGAGGTGGAAGTTTAACTAGCTACATGTGTAATATTATCACACACACGCTGGCACTGCTGGAGAAAAGAACAAATAATAGTGATAGCTCTCATTAATAATTGATTTATAGGAAGCCATAGCCTTATAACCATGAAGTTGTAATAGGAATGAGAAGCATGTTGGTGGTCTATTAATATTAAAGTTAAAAATTATTCCTTATTCATGTACAATCTATTCAAGTTTTATGACAAGACATATCATGCATTTATTCATATCCAGAAATTGCAACAAACCCATACATTTTTAAAAACTCAGTCTGACTATCTGACAGGAAAAAAATCTGGTTTTGCAGTTTAAAAATGGGTGTCAGGGTTTATATGGAATCGACTGCAGGATTTTGTTTTTACAGTGTTCATTTCTTATTAAAAAAAGAAAAAAAAAAAAGCCTGTTTTGGCATTAGAATAATTCAGCATCACCACAAGCACCTGATGCAGTTAAACTGTTATGCACTACTCTATTAATTCTCAGTCAGTGGTGGTGTAATGGAAGACACTTTTGGTGCGTGGTTTTGTGCATCTTCCATAGCAATGCATTATTTTGTTGTTTAGTGTAGTTTGCACATTCCAAGAAAGAATTCTCTAACATCCAGTACTCCTTGACATCGTCCAGTGACATTTGTTCCCAGTTACTTATAAGGATTGCTTGATTTCAGGATTGGTATGTTCTAACTATATCTGCAAGATTTTGTGTCCTTGTGATGCCTATATTATGATAGAACTTAAAAAAAAAAAAAAGTCAAACAAAGACTTAACTGTGAGTTAAATAGCTTTTTCTGTGAAGAGAAACAGAGGCTGTAGTTTTGAATTAACATATGTTTAAAGGGTGCAACGTGAAATAGTGAATTATGACTCTGTTGGTTCACTAAAGTGTTGTTTCCAAGGTCACAGCTTGTTTTTAATGAAACACCTGCAAGAAAGAGATGTTTCATCTTTCTTTTTTTCTCTTCTGTAAAGATGAGAAGGAAGTTTTAATTTTCCAAATTATGCATTTCAAAGTATATACAATGCAAGCGAATAATATATTTTCCTTCTTTTTAATCATCTAAAACTAAGACAGACTGTTGTACAAGTTAAGTGTTTGGAAGAAAAATTCCTTGTTTAATGTGAAGTAATATATTACACCACAATGAAGTTATTTTTCTTCCAATATATTTATAGAACAGAAAAAAGCCCCTAGCTATCCTCCATTTCAGGCTTTTTTAATGATAATGTAAAAGATATGTATGACATTACTCTTATAATGTTAAAAAGAGAAGTTATTAAAATGAAATTAGATATGCTGATGAATAGTATTTGGATAAAATGAGAAACTCTTCTAATGGATTTTTGTAAAATTTTAATGAGTTAAAAAGTTTATAAAGAGCTAGTTCTTTTATAAAAGTGAAAAGTTGAAATAAGACAGAGTTACCTTCATGTGCTTGATTTTAAATACTGAACAATGGAATGCATGCGTATTGTATTTGATATGTTAAAAGAAGTATCATTATCAACAGAAAATGTGATTTCATAAGACATTAAAAGGCTAAAAGGGAAATTACCTAAACTTTGATTTTAAACTTTTGGATAACATGATACTGTGATGCTGTGGAGACTCACACTTGTTCCAGAAAAGCAAAGCAACGAATGAATGCCTTGACCAAGAAATGAATACATTGCTGAAAAATTAAGAAATGAACCTAAAGTATAGGTCAACAATTATAGCATGTAGTGCAGTTTCATGGACAAAAATGATTAATTTTTTTCAATATTCTCTACCAATTTATAGTTGGTTTTTTTACATTAAAAGGACTTTATTGAAGTCTTGATGTATTTGCAAACACAATACTTAAGGAATATTGGAACCAAAGAATTGATAGGTGCCTCACAGAATGTATTTCAGCAGCCAGGTCATCCACAGTCTTACTAGAATGTCTAACTAGATCAGACAAACTGTTCTACCTTTATAGCATACTAGAAGTGTCCAGCTGTCAATGGAGGAGGAAACTCGCTGCTCGGAATCTCCAGAAAGAAAATCAGCTGCACAGGATCTCCTTATTGCCACAGGTAAAGATCATGAATAAGAAGTATCTTGCCTGAATTGCTGATGAAGTGTGAGATACTACCTAAACAATGTCTTAGATAGAAGCTTGGACAGAACATGAGCGAGAGATGGGTGGCCCATCTTCACTGATAAATCAGTATCTGTCAGTGAATGTGGTGAGCTAATTGCTAAGTTCTCCCAGCATGATCTCCAGTTCAGAAAGTTTCCATAAACTTGGGAAGAGTACTGATGGTCTGTTGATCCTTAAGAAAGGAATTGTATTGGCCATTTATGAAGAGATGCATACAAAGAAAGTTCTGTAATAGTAAATATACTCTTGGTGTCTGCGTGCTTGTGTTGATTGTCTCAATAGATGGGGAAGGTTGATACAAATGGAAGTGTGTAGCACTTGTCATACCAAGAACTGTGCCATCATCATGATTTTATTGGGAAGCAAAGATATGCAGTGTCTCTGCATGTCAATGTGTTTGTAAGAAGTACCTAGATGAGGACTAAACTAACTGCAAGCAACTGTACTGTCCTTACAGATGGACCAGTGTACATGTAACTGGCCATTAATTTTTTCATCATAAGTCTTAATGTCTTAATTTACATTTTACATACGTTAAACTAATGATGTGATGGCAATTTTTGTAGTCTAAATACATCCAACTATATTTTTTCAGCTGCTGCCAGGTACCTTAGCATAGTTTTGAGATTCATACTTTTATAAATGTAGAGCTAGAAGGCAATGCTGACTTAGCTTCACACTGTGATGAAAACTAATCATATTACTAGTATTTCTGTTGTAGTTTAAGCCTTTATCATCATCATAGGAGATAATCTGTTGTAATAAGACTTAGCATGACCTGTGTGTAAGCTGAAGCTAGGGTGAAATGCAATTGAAGATGTATTTTTTTTTGGTACCAAATGTGTATATAAAAGGAACCTCTTGCACAAAAAAGGTCTTAGTAAGGGTATTATGGGTGTGTTAGGCTGTATCCTGTGCACGTGACTGAAGAGAGGGACGTTGCCATTCTTGTCTGCTCAAATACTCTACACTTTTCTGAACGGAAGCACAGTAGCTATACACAAAGTATTTTGTCTAAAAGATTTTGATTAATACTGTATGCACTGTATGCACTCTGTACTTCTGAGAAAGTGATCTGTATCATCCTCCATGTACAAATTACTGTCTTTTGATTTGTCTTTTGTTTTTAGGTGAAATAAAACTCTTCCAACTGAAAGTCTCCTGCACAAATCACAACCAATTAATTTTGTATAAGAAAGAGGAGCACCCCAATATTTTTTTTTTCTCTCTTTAATAATGTTTGTTCTCTCTCGTAAGGTTCAGAATATAAACAGTCTTCTCAGAAGCGTATTGCTTAAAACAACATCTTCCCTATGAGAGCATTATCATTGTGCCAGTGTGTGTACTGGGGATTCTCTCCCACTACTTGTGCCATGGGAAAAGAGGCTTTGTGACTGGGAACAGGAATGTCTTAAGAGCCGTGTTTTGTTAGCAGCTTGATACTAGTTTCCTGCAAGGTCCTTATCTGGCTTCCATGTCACTCTGCTTCCTGATGAGTGGTACAAGACTATACTTCATTTCTGCCATGCTGCGTGTGTTTTTTCAGCTCAAATTGTAAGATCTTTTGGTCTCTTACAATATGACTGTCCAGCATGTAGGATACTGAGCTGTTGGAATAGCAGCTTGACAGTATTTTGACTGAGATTATTGGAACTGTACTGTTAAATACATATTTATTTGCTGTGCTGGATTGGGACCGTGTAACATTTTTCCTTATAAGGGAGCCTCTTTTGATGCCACTGAGTTATTAACTTTACTCGTAGTTTTGAAGGCTAGAAAGGACCGTTGGGAAAATCCACCTCATGAGTACTCTGTTCAGTTTTGGGCCCTTTACCACGAAAAAGACATTGAGGTTCTGGAACGGGTCCAGAGAAGGGCAATGAAGCTGGTGAGGGGTCTGGAGCACAAGTCTTCTGAGGAGAGGCTGAGGGGACTGGGGTTGTTTAGCCTGGAGAAAAGGAGGCTGAGGGGAGACCTTATCGGTCTCTACAACTACCTGAGAGGAGGTTGTAGTGGTGTGGGGGTCGGTCTCTTCTCCCAAGTTACAGGCGATAGGACAAGAGGAAACAGCTTCAAGTTGTGCCAAGGGAGGTTCAGGTTGGATATTAGGAAAAATTTCTTCACAGAAAAGGTTGTCAGATATTGGAATGGGCTGCCGAGGCAAGTGATTGTGTCACCATTCCTGGAGGCATTTAAAAGATGTGTAGAGAGGGTGCTTAGGGACATTGTTTAGTGGTGGACTTGGTTAACAGTTGGACTTGATCTTAAAGGTCTTTTCCAAGCTAAACAGTTGTATGATTCTATAAAATTAAGTCAGCAAGAAGAACAGTGTTTCACAGTGAACAGGAAAAACTTACTTGTGTCCTGAGTGCCTTTGTCAACATAAATCAGAAACGTGAGCAGTGAAAGAATACTGTCCAACTGCTTCTGTCTTTTAAAAAAATAAATTACTACTTTGCATGATTTTTTAATATACTTTTATATACTAGGTACTGCTATGCAAGTGCTGCTTTGGTAACTGCCTTGCTGTAATAGGGTTTGGATGCTAGAGAACCTCTTCTCAAAGAGTATTTATGGCTGTCTCCATAGAGTTAGTAGACAGACTTTGAATGCTCACCATAAGAAACAATTTGATTTCTTCCCTAGATTAATGGACTAAATTATCACAAACCACTTGGTTACATGGATTTTGAACTGATTTTAAGGAAGCATTTAGTTGTACTCTGGCTATTGGGTTTTTGAGAGTAGTACAGCAGTGAGAGGATCCAAAGGATATCTCGTGAGCACACAAAATTAGCTTTGTGATAGCAATTGAAACAACATACAGCAAACAGGGATAATACAGATAAATAGACATAAGTGGAAATGAACATAAGGAAATAGCATAAATCATGCAAAAGTTGTCCTGTATGACATATTTTTCACCTGGTTGGCATTATAAAACCAGTCTTCTGAAGCTCAGATTTATTCTTTTGTTCTGTATATATTTCTGCTTCTGATGGTTTCTTGCTTTTTTCCTCACCAGCCCTTCCTACCTGTCTAAAAGCAATTTTTTTTCCTTGCCTTTTTTTTTTTTTTTTGAATGCCACTGCATCAGAGCCTGTTCTTGGAAGAGGAAACCATGTCAGTTGGCAGGAATAGAGGAATCAACTAAGACAAAGTTGATTAAAACTCTTCTTAATGGTGCCAGTCGATTCCTCCATCAAAAGGAATAGCAATTCCTTTTGCAATTGGCAGGGTTTTCCCGGATATGTCTCCTCTTCTAGTCAGAAATGGTGCAAAAGTGGGTTGTGAGGACAGTTTATATAGGTGTAAGATTTGAGAATGTCTTCTAGCCTGGCCAAGCCCGGCACTGCTCCTCTGTGTTGAGCTCCCAGAAATGACCAGAGCGCACATGTTGTGTGCTGCAGCCGCTCAGTGCTCACAGGCCTGTGCAGGGCTGGGCTGGCGTGCTGCGATTGCGCCGAGGATTTGCAGGAAGCATTGCATGTACTACATACGTGCTGCCCAGGTGTTCTCACCTTCGCAGTAAATTCATTGCCTTTCTTCACGTCTCCTTTCCCTTCTCGCTACCCACTACATGTATCGCATGAATGCAGAACATGTTCTGTATCTGAAATGCCCTGGCAATGTTGGATTTGCTGTGCTCAAAGTCCTCAGCATATACATCCCTACTTCTGACTAGGAACTATGGACAGAAGTACCGAAGTCCAGCCAGGGTCCTTTCTGACTTCTCTGGTACCTTATTAACTTGGGATTTACTTGCCCACCACAGCATCTAAAACTGATCCCTTCATCTTTAAAGTTTCCCAGTAAGTTCAGTTCTTTGCACTTGCTTTTAGCAGTTCAGGTCGCTAAGTGGTGGCAACACAGTTATCTATTGCCCAGTGACTTAGAGAAAGGCTCTGGAAAGCTGAAATACTAGTAAATAAGCTCAAAGAAGTTGATATTACCTGCTTAAAATGTTTAGGAGTAGAAATAATGCCCTGTGATGGAATTTCTTGTAACTAACAGTTGTGAGAACAGTGATAAAGGCTAGAAATTCATGAGTAACAGTTCTTTCTCAGAAATGAGCTTTGATTTCTGAATACAGGGTGGGGGGAAAAAGCGATAAATGGAAGAGATAATTTTGTTTGCCGCTAATAATTTATCAGCTCTAATCAGGGTGAAACCTATCCATTAAAATGTATGCAGAAATGTGATGATAGTATTAGGAGTGCCTCATTATTGTTAATTCATTTAGCACTCAGTGTAATAGCACTAATCATAATTAACTCCTCTGGTATTAATAGGGTTGTCATACAATACGTACAGTATTTGCATGAGAATTCCACTCTAGATTCTCATTAATTAAAACACTATAAAAATGTCAGCACTTTAATTTGCCTTATGTTAAATACTATGAGGAGGCTTCCAAGTTTTTCCAATTAGAATTTATCATAGTACTGCTGCTACATTAATTTTAGCCAGAAATAATAGTTTGTAACCACCTATTTATCAGCTAATTACTTTAATGTTTAAAAGTCTTTCATTTTTCAGGGCATTACTGTTGCTAATGGGCAGAGGAGGAACAGTAGCTTAATATACCGATGCTGGAGTTCTTATTAGGCTAAATACCCTGTGTTTTCTGAATAGGTTTCTCTGCCAATCTTCAAAAAATGCTGTGTGTCAGGGTTCTGCAGGGCCGGCGTCTCCCTGGGGCTGGGGGTCCAGGTACTATGGGGGCAGGCTTTCTACTGCCTCCTGCTTTCTCCTAAGCCCGTGTCTTGCTGCACTGCTTTAATGAATCCTTTTGGTTGGCTTGTGGAAGTCTTTCTTCAGAGCACAGGCGCTGAGAAATTCCTGATTTCCTTGACCTCTGGTCATAGGGTTTTGCCTTTTGCGTGTGAAAACTGATGGCTACAAGACAGAAATGCTGCTGTTCACAAGTTGATGCATGCTCTGGATGTGAGCACTAGCAACACAGAAAGGCAACATTCATGTGCTTTTTGTGTCCTGATCAGTGTGTATCAGGCCTCCCAGCTTTGGGCAGCCCCCGTGGCTGGCACAAAGTGCTTCTCAGGAAGTCTGATGGCTGCAGAATGAAGCCCAAATCCTGGATCGTGCTTTTTTCCATGGGAATTTTTCTGTTGAACTGAAGGAAGCAGTTATCAGCCACTGCCTTGGCTATGACAGAATGAGCTGAGGAAACCACAAGGTGAAGAGGATTAAAAGCTGTAGCAATTTGGTATCTA
This sequence comes from Calidris pugnax, assembly GCF_001431845.1. NCBI lineage: Eukaryota > Metazoa > Chordata > Aves > Charadriiformes > Scolopacidae > Calidris > Calidris pugnax. The sequence continues at coordinate 19,845,901 of NW_015090922.1, read as the reverse complement.
AAGGATAAATCCATATTGTGCATTGGCTCACTTATTAGATCAGTTGAGCCCTGGCCAACAGGAGGTTTGTCCTGTTATAAGAATCACATGGCATGATAAGGGTGATAAGGGGTGGTGTTCACACTGCCTGCTCCCAGGGAGCCCACTACAGGAGATGATGTGATAAGAGGCAATGCTAATGTTCCTACAGTTCAAGCTCTTGTGTGCTCTTCAAAACTCATTGATGTTATTAGCATTCAAGGTATTAAAAAAATGGCATACAAAAGGCATAATAAAAAATTACTTAGATCCTGCTTCATCAGCTCAAATACAAGTGTGTCTTAAAAAAATCCTAAGGGTTTTCTTTATTGTTTCTCCTTCTCTTTGCCTTTTGGTTCTTCAGAATATGCTGTCTCTGCCACCCAAGGATATGAGAGCTGAAGGTCCTCAAGTTATTAGATGAATTGTGGAGCTGAAAGTAAAACACTAAATAGCCTGTGGCCACACACCAAGCTACTTCATGGCAGGATTATAATATGAGGTTCAGAGTGGAAGATTTAAACTTGATGTGATAAAAAAGCAGCTGGAGTTGTACCTTGAGGAACTGTCATGCAGTACCTGGTTTGAGATGGTATTATTGATCCAGGAGTTTGTAGCTCTATGCAGTGCCAGAAGAGTTTCTCCTCTATACTTTCCTAATCAACAAATTTCCTATGATGTTTCTATTATAGAAGCTTATAAATTGATTATAAGTGTTAGAAGATCTTTGTTTTCACACTGAGCGCTTCGGGATCTGCAAACTATTACAGGGTTAATTAAAACTCATGATTTCCTTCTTATTTTCATCTTGCCTCATTTGTATTCAGGGCATGTCCTGAGCTGGTTTATTTTGATAGATTGTTATCCACAAGAAATTGAAATACCTTTCACACTGCTCGCCGTAAGATAAGAAAAAAATTACTTGAGTTATATTTCTAAATCCTAGGTGACTATGGCAGTAGATTGATTTGTGCTGTAGGATTCCACCTTCATTTAAACATTGCTGAAATAAGCCTGAAGCTTAATAATTTTTATCAGGTCTCTAAGAAAATATTGGAAATTATTAATTGATTGTGCATATTAAAATATTTATACAGCAGTAAAATCATCATTCTTATCACTGATACACACTATGGTCCAAAATCCATCCATCAGTTAAGCCATTTTCTATTCTGTTTTCTTATCTCACAGGGCAGTTTGTGACATGATCATGTTATGTCTGTGGTATAGTATAATAGAATGAATACACTTTTTACGCCAGCACTATTAAGATAGCTGTTTATGTGTGTTGACATAGTGCCAAAGGGCACTATATATGGCAGGTCTCACAACCAGGTCCCAAACTTCATAGAAGGAAAGGTGAAAAAGATGGTCTATGGACCCTGTCCAAGTAGTAATGATTTTTCTGAATATAAAGGAATGTACAGGAATAAAGGAATCTTGATCTCACTTGATATGTCTATAGCAGATCTATGCAATTAGGATTTAATTTGTAGTATTTTTCCTTAAGAAGTTGCAGTTTGCAAAAGCAAACAACATTAACCCCGTTACTGCCTTGCTGGGTGAACTTTGAAGACCTTTTCGTCAGCTCTTCCTCAAGGAAGTGTCTCTTACCATCTTTGTACGACACCCAGTGCAGTGGGATTCTAAGCACAGTGAGACCTTTGTACACTGCCATAAAATACAGCAATAATTTCAACTTTTGAATTCCCTTTCTTTGCAAAAATATTGTATTTTGAAGGTGTCTTGGCAGTCTGCAATCTTGTCTGTCTTCTCACCTCAGTGGGGGAAGCAAAGCCATGCACTTTTAATGGAGTTCTGTATCAAAGGAGGAATTTGTAACATATCAGCTGGAGAAAGCTGAAATGCTGGACCAGTTTGCAAGAATTCTGACAGAAAAATGATTTATTTTGACATTCTTCCTTCCTACTGTTTTTCCTGGCAGCCAATTCATGTTCATTTTTGAAAAATCTGTTTTCTAAATTGGCATAATACTCTTGATTGGCAGAAATGAAGGCGTCTGCTTGTCAATAAGGAAGAGACCCTTTGATACCGTGTTGATCAGGAATTTTCTTATTCTGAGAGAGGGAAATGGTAAACATGAAAGAGTGGCTGCATTCAGAAAAGTGATACTCTGAGCGTGATGCATTATTATATTGTATGCTCTAGTGTTTTCTCAGTGTGTTTTCTGAGCTCCTGTTTGCTTAGAATAATTGCTGAGAAAACAAGGTTTTGCTGCTGCAGAACTCATGCAGTGATGGAAAAGCAAAAGACGTTGTACTTTGCCTCTTGCAGCATCAGTACGATTGCAGCCAAGCCCAGAGCCTTTCCCTGTTGGTGTTGAGATGCAAAGAAAAAAAAAGAAAATGTAATGAAATTTGTTTTGTATTCTCTTTTCCCTTGTCCCAGTAATGAAGTAAACTTAGCTGCCTGGCAGATACCTACATTTCTTTCTGAATTCCACAGTGACCAGATCTGTTGAGGAAGACCCTTATAGGGAATTGCATAACAAACTGAGATGCTGTTTTTCCTTTCAAAAGGAAAAGGAATTTCCTTTCTGATGCTACTTGCATTTTTGAAGAGGTGCTGCCAAGATTGGTAGGCCTCGTTGTCATTATACATTTTTCCCACTTGCAAACGTTATGCAGACTTAATATACCTTTTAAACTGTGTTCTCAGGCCCAAGTAATTGTTTATGTGTCTGATGGTTTATTCTGCCTTATCAGCTGGTCTAAAGAAGATGTAACCTCTGCTCATCAACCTTGCTTATACCCTTAGACAGCCATAGGAACATGAATAAAGCTTGCAAGAGTTTGTTGCCATTAAGAACTGCTTTGCTTTTCTAGTGTGTCCCATTTATCTGTGCATCATTATCAAAACTGTAAGTGGCTTTTATTCCTTATTCATTAAAACTGTGATGCTGAACTTGGTTTTTGTGTATAATCTAGCAGAGGACTAGTTACCTATAGACTTGATACAGGTTACTGGTTGAGAATCGATCTCCTGTGTTTTTTGAAATTTCAAACTAGATGAACATGCTGGTTTCCTCTGACAGTCTTTTCAGGCAAAAAAAAATTTATGATATGATGAAATTCTTATGTACTCCTCTTTTTCTCAGATTTAAAAGGCATTTGTGTGTCTGTCTGCCTGGACACTACTAAATGGGTGCTAAAAATTTCTATAAGCAACTCTTAGTAAAAGTGCAGTGATCTTGGGAGGTACCACTTGTTATGGTTTGAGAAACCCACAACAATTTATTGTTGTTTAGACAATTATTCTATCATGCCGTGACCCCTCCCCATCTGGGAAGGGGAATTGAGGAAAACAAGGAAACGTGAGGGTTGAAATATAAATAGATTTAGTAGGATAAGGCTAAATAATTAACATTAATAATATTAAGAACCAGTACTGATACTGATACCAATACAAAAAAATATAAAATATACGAAGATTATACTCAGCCAAGTCTATCAGTAGGAAGCTGTGCACTCCCAGCAGTGTGAGCACTTCAGCTTCAGGAGGAAGGGAAGGGCTCAGGGCTCTGGCGCTGGGTCAAGAAGTTCTCTGGATCACTGTCATGAAGGGCAGGGGGGGAGAGAGAGAGAGTGTACTATGCAGCAAACTGTCTAATCTATATTGAATGTGACGTTCATGGTATGAAATAATCCTGTTGGCCAGCTTGGGTCAAGTGCCCAGGTCTTGCTTCTTCTCATCCCTGCACCTGGCAAGGCTCAAAAGCACTGAGAGCTGAAACCCACAGAGCATAGCTGGGTATAAAGTAAATATTTTCACAAATTCAGGCACTAGAGTTTTCTAAAAGTGTAGTTTTTCCAAGCATTAGAAGAGAAAGTAGTCCTGTTTTGCTCAAACCAGGATACGCTTGAATCTTTCATAATACATATGTCAAAAGAAATCATAGAATCATAAATGGTTAGAGTTGGAAGGGACCTTAAAGACCATCGAGTTCCAACCCCCCTGCCATGATACTGTTGAGTATTGTGAGGCTGTTATCTATTTGACTGTTTTAGAGAGTTAGAACTCAGGGCTGGGTTGTCTGTCTTCTCACTACCCTTTATTTTCTGAGATAATCTGATCTTAATGGGGGGGGCTAGGACACGTTTCTGATATACTTCAGTTCATGAGGAAGCTGCAATAGATTTGCACTGCGGTGTGAAGCATTAGTGAGATTCTCCTGAAATGTTGCCTATAGAGTTGGCCACTCGCACTCCTGTGTGAACAGGACAAGAGAATTTAGACTCTAGTGTTTTCTCAGTGTGTTTTCTGAGCTCCTGTTTGCTTAGAATAATTGCTGAGAAAACAAGGTTTTGCTGCTGCAGAACTCATGCAGTGATGGAAAAGCAAAAGACGTTGTACTTTGCCTCTTGCAGCATCAGTACGATTGCAGCCAAGCCCAGAGCCTTTCCCTGTTGGTGTTGAGATGCAAAGAAAAAAAAAGAAAATGTAATGAAATTTGTTTTGTATTCTCTTTTCCCTTGTCCCAGTAATGAAGTAAACTTAGCTGCCTGGCAGATACCTACATTTCTTTCTGAATTCCACAGTGACCAGATCTGTTGAGGAAGACCCTTATAGGGAATTGCATAACAAACTGAGATGCTGTTTTTCCTTTCAAAAGGAAAAGGAATTTCCTTTCTGATGCTACTTGCATTTTTGAAGAGGTGCTGCCAAGATTGGTAGGCCTCGTTGTCATTATACATTTTTCCCACTTGCAAATGTTATGCAGACTTAATATACCTTTTAAACTGTGTTCTCAGGCCCAAGTAATTGTTTATGTGTCTGATGGTTTATTCTGCCTTATCAGCTGGTCTAAAGAAGATGTAACCTCTGCTCATCAACCTTGCTTATACCCTTAGACAGCCATAGGAACATGAATAAAGCTTGCAAGAGTTTGTTGCCATTAAGAACTGCTTTGCTTTTCTAGTGTGTCCCATTTATCTGTGCATCATTATCAAAACTGTAAGTGGCTTTTATTCCTTATTCATTAAAACTGTGATGCTGAACTTGGTTTTTGTGTATAATCTAGCAGAGGACTAGTTACCTATAGACTTGATACAGGTTACTGGTTGAGAATCGATCTCCTGTGTTTTTTGAAATTTCAAACTAGATGAACATGCTGGTTTCCTCTGACAGTCTTTTCAGGCAAAAAAAAATTTATGATATGATGAAATTCTTATGTACTCCTCTTTTTCTCAGATTTAAAAGGCATTTGTGTGTCTGTCTGCCTGGACACTACTAAATGGGTGCTAAAAATTTCTATAAGCAACTCTTAGTAAAAGTGCAGTGATCTTGGGAGGTACCACTTGTTATGGTTTGAGAAACCCACAACAATTTATTGTTGTTTAGACAATTATTCTATCATGCCGTGACCCCTCCCCATCTGGGAAGGGGAATTGAGGAAAACAAGGAAACGTGAGGGTTGAAATATAAATAGATTTAGTAGGATAAGGCTAAATAATTAACATTAATAATATTAAGAACCAGTACTGATACTGATACCAATACAAAAAAATATAAAATATACGAAGATTATACTCAGCCAAGTCTATCAGTAGGAAGCTGTGCACTCCCAGCAGTGTGAGCACTTCAGCTTCAGGAGGAAGGGAAGGGCTCAGGGCTCTGGCGCTGGGTCAAGAAGTTCTCTGGATCACTGTCATGAAGGGCAGGGGGGGAGAGAGAGAGAGTGTACTATGCAGCAAACTGTCTAATCTATATTGAATGTGACGTTCATGGTATGAAATAATCCTGTTGGCCAGCTTGGGTCAAGTGCCCAGGTCTTGCTTCTTCTCATCCCTGCACCTGGCAAGGCTCAAAAGCACTGAGAGCTGAAACCCACAGAGCATAGCTGGGTATAAAGTAAATATTTTCACAAATTCAGGCACTAGAGTTTTCTAAAAGTGTAGTTTTTCCAAGCATTAGAAGAGAAAGTAGTCCTGTTTTGCTCAAACCAGGATACGCTTGAATCTTTCATAATACATATGTCAAAAGAAATCATAGAATCATAAATGGTTAGAGTTGGAAGGGACCTTAAAGACCATCGAGTTCCAACCCCCCTGCCATGATACTGTTGAGTATTGTGAGGCTGTTATCTATTTGACTGTTTTAGAGAGTTAGAACTCAGGGCTGGGTTGTCTGTCTTCTCACTACCCTTTATTTTCTGAGATAATCTGATCTTAATGGGGGGGGCTAGGACACGTTTCTGATATACTTCAGTTCATGAGGAAGCTGCAATAGATTTGCACTGCGGTGTGAAGCATTAGTGAGATTCTCCTGAAATGTTGCCTATAGAGTTGGCCACTCGCACTCCTGTGTGAACAGGACAAGAGAATTTAGAAGGAGCAGAGAAGTGGAGTACTGCTTTACAAGGAGGGGATCCAAAATCTCGGTTTGCCCAGAAAATGCAAGGAGGCAATGTGGTAAAATTCCATTACTGTGTCAGCAGATGTTGCAGCTCTTTTCTGTCTCCCACTATTTAATCTCAAAGACACTGTTGATGCTAACAGAAGGAGAATGTTTCAAACCTTCAAAGCAGTGAGTTTCTGGGACATTTCCATACTGTGTGTGGGAGAAAAAAATGGAAAACACTTTGAGATGGATGTTAATAAATTTAGTAGTAGAAGATATACAATAGCAGGAGATTAGACTCAGTAACTCTGGAGGTCCTTTCCAGAGTTGTATTTCTGTGGAGAGCTTAATCCTTTTCTGTATAAATCGTTCCATACTCGGCACCCCAAGAAGTAGGTTACACCGCATTATCTCTTACTGAGCTCTAAATTTCTTAATCTTCTCCTTAGCCCCATACAGGGAGGGCCATTTACCTATTACTTTGCTCACTTTTGTGAGCAAATTGGTCGGGAGGAGAAAGGAAAGGAGTAGGAGAAATCTGATCTGGCCCCATTTACTTGCCATTACAACTGCTCAAACTGTTTTGGCTTACTATAATGAAATCTTATTTTAAGATCCATGTTTATAGATACAGTTGATTTTCACTTATATCTTTTAGTTCTTGGTAAAATCTGTAATGATTTTTTTTTCTAATGCTGCTGTCCCTTTCTCTCCCTCCCTTTCTCCGGTCCTCAATACCAAAGTGCAAAAACCCAGAACACCCTGACTCCTTAAACAGTGCATTGCTGACACACGTAAAGGCTAACCTGATAACTTGGGGATGATTTAGGAAAAGAATTTGAGAAAAATATATGAAGATCTATTTCTTCTCTGTGCTTTACTGAGACAGGTTGCATCCTTTAGACAATTACTGGCATTGGCTGCACGGGGAAGTAAATGGAATGGTATAGAAAAGGAGGTAATTCACTGTTTTTCCACAGGAATAAGACGAAAGGAAAGTATAAGAATTTCAAGCAGTTTATCATGTGGAAATAATAAGAGTATCCTCTCCGCAGACCCTGCGCTGTGGGCTTGGGACCACAGCTTGGAAGCCTTCACCTGCAAACATTCTCTTGGGAAAATTTGAGAATGTAGATGAAATCCTGATCATATTGAAATCAGTGAGAAGTTTTGGCACTGACATCAATGAGGCTAAAATTTTATCCCTTTTATTTTACAGTTGCTCTGTGTTCATAAAGTGCAAGGTATGTACTTTTTATTATGGCTGCACATGAAAGCAGGCCTAAAGAGTTATGTATGTACCTATTGAATAAAAGGTGTACGGTTTCTCAGTTAATATGCCACAGGATCTGTTGATGGGATATGAGCTAAAGGAATAAATTATTAAGAGACTACTGGCACTGGGATACTACAAATGGAAAAATATGTATAGTTAGTACCAGATGTTAAAATGGAGTTTCAAAATTAACATTCTGTATGTAGTATGGCTATGGAAGCTGAAAGGCTTAAGCAATATGCAAACCTTCCAGGGGAGATGAAAAACTCAGGCCTCACCACTGAGAACTGGAAACTCTTCTCTCAGGGAAGGCTTTCTATGAAATGGAGATAACAGCATTCCTTTTCTCTTTTCTTTTTTTTGTCAGTCTCTTCTGGCCAGAGATTTTTAGTCATAATGTATGTCTATGTTATAATGATATGTTTGTGTGAACTTATATAGTATCAACAAGAATTCACTGATATCGATCAGGGCAGAAGTTCTCTTTAATGTATTTCCCAAAGAAAAATTAAAATGACTATTTTTAAAGTACAGTAAATTGATCAAATGTTTCTCAGTATCTTACTGTGCTTCATCCAGTGTTTTAATGAAAGGATGGGGTATTTCTCATCACAGTGCCAAAACCACAGAATTGAGGGAAGGGAATTGCTGTTGTTATGGGAACAAAGGTCCAGCAAACTGTTTCATTTCAATTGTTTGAAACAGAACTGGCTTCTTTCATGGATGCTGAACATATGGGAAACCAGCCTGGCCCCAGGATGGTCTATTGCCTGCAACCCAGGCTTCCCTAATGGCGGTGTTTGTGCCTTTGACACGTTCTTTGTCATCTGTGCTCTTTCAGTCATTCCTTCTCCAGGATTTCCCTTATTTCCTGTGTTTCTGATTTTGCTTTATTTTCACATCCATTCCTGTCTTTTCTTTTGCTGGTATGGCCTCCAAAATCTGAGATTTGGTTGTAATGAACACATGTGCTGTATGTGGAGAGAAGGGTTGTCCATCCCTCCCCCTCAGGTGTACACGCACGCATGCAGGCACAGAATGAGAGGAAGGTGGAACTAAAATCTCAATTCTTTACTGCGGAAAATTTGCATTATTAAAGATAAAAGATGGCCCTCATACCTGTTTTTGCTGATGGATCTTTATCTTTCCCACATTATCAGTTAAGGAACTTTAAACTTTTATTAATACAGTAATACACTGATACAAATACAAACTCAGTGGTGCCCATAGAAAAAAATAAAAACCACAATCCTTATACAAACTTGTGTTCCAAGCATGTCCTGCCTTAAAGTCCACCAATTAAATTTTGTTCTGATGATGTAATTCTCATAACTTGATATCTTTACCTGAGACAGCAATTTTGACTTAAGAACTGGTTTCTCTACCCACACAGACCACTTCATCTCCTTAGCTTGATCATGCTCTTGAATTAATCTATCATATTTAAAGTGCTTGATTTCTGATTATATCAAAGTTTGAAAGTTGGTAATGTTGTCTTCTCCCATTCACAGCACCTCAATGAAGTGGCCAGAATGTCAAAATTGTGTAGCAGTGAGAAGCTCCCAACAAACAGTTCCTTTTTGGAAAGAGGCAGTTTCTCTTTAATTGGGACAGCAATGCTCTTTTCCTCAAATGTCAAGACCTAACGTAGCAAAGAGACCAAAAATAATGGGGCTACCATACAGTAAATAACCATTTGTGATATTCCAGTTTTACAAAGCAAGAAATAGTTTGCTTATGCTTCACTTGGCTTTTGCTTTATGAGACAATAAAGTCCTCTGGCAAATAAATGCCAGGAACTCAGCCCAAGGGAGTGGTGTTGCTTCTCAGAAGACTTTTGCATGGCTTGTTTATTGCCTCATAAACTAAAAGCCAAATGAAGTTGCTATAATGTTACATTTTGCATATGAATTATGCCTCCCCTGTCCATCTGCAGTTATGCATACTTCTTATTGCCTGAGTTTCTTTTCCTTCTGTCTGTTCTCCTTTACATTTCTAGCTGCAGATGTCGCACTAGGTGGGACTACTAGCCCAAAATGTATGGGAAACGTCACTACTGCTAACCCTAGGTTTTACAAGTCAGGCACCAAAATTGTAAGACGTAAACAAGAATCAGTACATGCTGGATATGTCTTCTGGGATCTGAGTGGGTATGTTATATCTGGGACATGTTAGAGCTTTGTAGTTTTACAAATATGCTGTGTAAAAAAAAAGAAAAGAAAATGGGCATTAAGAAATTCAAGTGTATTTAGGGGCTCAGGCTTTAACCAAGAATTGGAAACACCAAACGCATCTAATTCATTCCTGACAAGGACAAATTTCAGCCATGGATGACTGCTGAAATGAGCAGTTGGCCTTACTACAAAGTTGTCTGTAGGGAAGATGGAAACCAGGCAGGTGAACAAATGAAATGGGCCATCCAGATGGATTCTCCTCTGTGAATCCTGCAAATCCACACAGATCTCTGTCCCGGTCACTGCCTACAGGATATTTAGCAAAAGTGCACGAAAGTAGGCACAATTATTTCAGGTGGTCCACAAGTGTGACAAGATGTAAGAAAATCATAAAATAATTCAGGCTGGGAAGGACCTTAGGGAGGTCTCTAGTCCACCTCACCCCGATTAAGGCAGGGTCAGACCAGCATGCTCAATCAGGTCTTGATTGTCTCTGAGGATGCTGACTGCACAGCCTTTTAACCTTTCTTCTTTCACTGTATGTCCTTTGTCTGCCATCCTCTGGAAGGAGTCTTGGCTCTGTCTTCTTGATAACTGCTTTGTAGATACTGAGAGGCTGCTGTTAGGAGGTGAAATTGAGCGAAGGAAAATTTAAACCTGCTTCTGTTATTTTTCTTTTTATCAGTGAGGGCTGTTAAGATCTGGATCCCATTGCCAGATTAATTTAAAACTACTGAGAATATGCTGTAAGAAATAATTCTGCATTCACACCAGAGGGGAGGAGACAATTTCTTGTTATGTCCTTGATATCGTATGATCCAATTAATGTTTTAGGGAGTGTGACCTGCTGGAATCACATCCTGCGAAGATTAGAAGCAGTTCTTTATCCACCCATGCCAGATTAATCCCAAACTTCTTCTGGTCAATAGTCTGCAATTATGTTAATGCTATTTATGAAGATTTCATTATGGGGACTCTCACCTTTACACCTTTACATTCTAATTTGTTAACAAACTCGTTGAAAGGAGATGAAATGCAAATGCTTTCATTCCCTTTGCTTTTCATCTCTCCCCGATCTGCTTCAATTTTCTGTGCAGTTACAGTTAATATTCAATGCTTATTTTTTTCATAGATAATGATATATAGAAAATATGGAAAAAAATAATATTGCAGGTTCATTGGTTTGTTTTATTGCTTTCTCGTTTAGGCGCTGGTATGGTAGTAAAGGGGCTCAGTGGCCAGCAGGTTGTCCTGCCTTCTCCTGGTGTTTGTATCAGCTGAGCCTGATTGAGCATTAGGTAAAACAGGTGTATGTGCCCTGCCTGATGAGTGATCACCTATATCCTATTGCTCCTTGATTTCCTTTGTTGAGATTAAACAAGGCTGTGTTTGAAAAAGAGCTGAAGGGGACTCTGGAGCCTTGTGGTTGCTTGGTTTGGAGGGGCTGTAGGGTTGTGCACCTCACAGATCCATGAACTTTGGAGGGGTTGTATGGTTGTGCGCCTCACAGATCCATGAACTTTGGAGGACTGCGTGCTTAGGTCTTGCTGAGGCGCTTTTGGAGAGTCTGATGTTGCAGACTGCTGAACTTGAATGCCTGTGTTTTGCCTATGAAAAACGGCATTCTGCTAAGGTGAAGATGGAGAGTGTGGAGTGGGAGCCTCCTGCCACTGCAACTAATGGCAAAACTCCCACCAGCTGCAAAAGTGACTTCGGGTGTTATGCTGGGTAAGTGCCTAAAACGTGTGACTGCTGATGAAGCTCACTAGGATTAACAGGAATTGAAAGTCATATGCTTGTGTAGCTCTTTAAAAGTCCCCAAATGGAAGCCAATGAAATGGCCACTGGGCATACCAATTTGATCATACTTATAGGAATCTTAATTTAAGGCCTGAAAGGCCTGAGCACAGTCCCGCTAGGGCAACGCAAAATTGCTCATCCTAGTAAGACTGGGGGATCCTAGACTTTCTTAAAAAACTGTATTTCTAGTAGTGAAAACTTAAAAATTCACTAAAAAGTCCTTCTGTGCCATCATGCCATAAAACAATATCCTAAATTGTGCAGGTTGGAAAGTCTTATGAGTTTAAAGCTAATCTCATTGTTTTATGGGGCCTACTTATGATTTTGTCAATGCCTGAAATTATCTTTTTTTTATACTGCTATTTTTGGTATGCTTGCATTTACTGTGGATTAATGTTCAGACTCTCTTATGTGAATAGCATAATGTAGTATTTTCTTTTATTGTAAATGTAATTTGTGTTAATCAACTAGGAATTTAAAACATTCTGTGTTTTTTTTTTGAAAGACTGCTATGGTCAATTATATTTCAATTCTCATTCTTATCCCATGTCAATTGGTAGTTTAGCAATAAAAAACCTAATTAATTTACTACCTCTACAGTATGTTGCCTTTCTACCACAGATCCATGTTTAAATGTTCCTTGGAGGCTGGCCTCATCAAAGCGCATAATTAAAGAATAAAGTTTACAGTATTCTTTCCTGAAAGTAAGCTTATTTATATGCTACTTAAAGATTGCTTTCTATGTTTTAAGTATTTTTCTGTGAAGTAGCGTAAAGAGATCTGCCTTACGAAATCTGTTTTTGATTGGTGGCTTTTTTTGGAGGGGGGGGGTTGGTTTTTTAGTGATTAGAGCTCCCATCCTACATGATGCTGACATTTATTGAAATTCCAGCTTTTTCTATGGGGCTTTGAATGTTTATGTTCTGTAATGGTTTGTTTAGAAACGTGTGGGGTGTTGTTTTTTCCCCCTACGCTGAGCCCAAAGTGGAGTTCAAGAGCAAACGCATCTCTCCCTCACCTATTTCAGGGCCCCCGTGTTGGTAGAGAGGGACTGTTGTTTTTAAACAGTGGGGTTTAGTATAAAATACAGAGATCTACTGCTTACACTTCTCCCATGTGCTTTAACCTTTATCTATTAAAAAAAAAAAAGCCACAGCCCAAACCCTTTTGTTAGCTGTTGTTCTTACCAATTAAACCTCTCAGTTAATGCAGCTGAATGACTGATGATGACCAAGTGCAGTGAGGGGAGGCTGTAGCTGGGCTCAGTATGTTAGTACAGCTGCTATTAAATGTATTTAACTTTCCGATGCAGGGGAGTCAGAAATCCATGGCTCATCCGTTTGTTTTCACCTCCGTGAATCCTAAAGATCAGCGTTAGTGGTGAATACATGTTAATCCATTGCTGCCAGCTGGTAAAGCATCCATGAATAATGGGAGATTATAAGCAACTCGCCCTTTTCCCTGAGAGCATTTTTCTATATTCACTCAGAGGCAGTGCTGGTTAAGGCTGCTGCAGTTGTCCTTTGTAATGAAACTCTTGACCTAGGAAAATTACCCAGTTTTATAAAGGCGATTTCTGCTAATATGGAAGTCACTGTAGCTCTCTACAGTTTGTGCATGACTGCTGCATCTCTGACTTCCCCATCTTGAGTTCACCGAAGTGGCTGTATGGCTGAAAAGATTACCTGATGTCTGCCTAATGCCCTGTGTGCTTAGCGTTTTGTACAGCAGGCTCTAGGGATCGCAGCAAATCAGCTTCAGAGATTACTCAACCTCTGATGTCTGTTTATTTTCTCTCCATCAGGTTAACACTGTACTGTAATTAGTCATACTGTATGCACACCTATCCAGCTCATGGGAGACTGTCATGGGAGATTAGCAGCTGGTTAACAGGCTGCTTAGTTAACTATTACACAAAGGGGGGAAAAAAGAACTCTGCATTATAGGCAAGGGGGAATTTCATGTCCCTTTCCTTATTCATATAGTAAAATGATATATTGACGATTACAAATTGTGAGGGCTAATATGCAAGAAATATTAGGAAATAAACCCATGTTTTTGTCGTGTGAGCAAATGTGTGGACTCTTAACACATGGTGAAAGCCTACCAGAGAAAAGTCAGTGCTTAGTTTAATGTGACTTGGCTAATAAATCCTTTTCAGGCTCTTTAGAGAAGTTTATTTTGCATATCTATCTATCTTATTGTGTAGTGCAGAGTTAGGGCTAGTAATTAGTCACTGTATCAAAGCCCAGCTGAGTAGTTACTTCTGTGCCATTAGTTGTATTTAAAGAAATAAGGAACTGACACATCCTCAACTTCATTATGGTTAGTTATCTGCAAATATTTCCATTGCCTTTAAGGTTTTTTTTTTTTGCCTTTGTCTGCAGTGAGTTTCTAAATATGCAGATAAGGTAGGGACTTCATTTAATAGGGGTTTGTAATTTTTCCTTGAACACACACCCACCCCCTGACCTGGCTCCAAGAAGTTTAATGAAATCCTGGGCTAGAAAGGATAGAAGTGCATACGCAGAGTAAGAATAAGTGATAAAAGCATATGAAAAATATTTTTGTTAGATATTGTGCCATTTTAATGAAGTATGTCTGTGTCCTATGACTTTGCTTAGTGGTTGGTTAGAGAAATGGGAATTTGATTATTGTTGATAAATTGCAAAGTTGGAACAATGTGTTACATCAGGATGGATTCTGGCTTTATAAAAAAAAGATGCTCTTTTGTAAAAGAAGAAATAAATTCCTCTCTGCTGCAGTAGTTAGGGATTTGTTATTGATTTTAATGGGGATTTTCTCCAAGGAGACCAGTCTTGACAACGTAGTCCTGAAATGCAGGCAGACTATGTGGCTACGATATGTTCTGTCATAAGGTGAATAAACTACAGAAATGGTAGTTTGAGCTGAAGTATGTGCTCTATAAGAACAATGTAATGAAGTCTTATCTTCTCATTAACAGGAACACTTTGCATGCAATGACAAATTCTGGAAAAACAGTGGCAACATTTCCTATTTGGTGGTGGGCTTTGTGGTTCCACTCAATTTTTCATGATTTTTTTTGAAAAATCTTTGTGTGTGTTTGCTTTTTTTTTCTAGTCAGTTTCTTAATGAAAATCTCAAACTTTGCTTTCAGTTAAGTTTAGTAATCTTCAGCTGTTGCTTTCATAATACCTTCAACTACCAAAAAAAGGGAAAAAGTGGCAGTGCGATGCAGGTATTCTGGGAAAAGAAAATAAAACTTAGAGAAGTACAATTTATATAATTTTCCAGACTACTCAAGCCAAAAGGCTGTCAGTATTTCATGCTGACTTTTTTTTATTAGCATTGCTATTCCTGTTCACTTGTCTGCAGAAAATAATCTTTTCAGAGAAAGAGTTTTGTGGCTGAAATACTTTGCTGGTGCATATGACATTTAGTCATACTTCCATTTACTGCAGCAGAGTTGCATTATTTAATTGCCATAATTTTTGGACTATCTACTTTGTGGTTACATGATTGTAAATGTATTTGAATTCTGAGGAAGCTATTAGCAAACTTTTGCCCTTAAATACAAAATTATTTCAGACACAACACTGTTGGTTTCTGTGTTGTCCAACTCTCAGCAAGCAGTGCAAATGGGTTTTTTTTTTTTTGTGAAACAGAAATATTGTTTACTGCAGTAGTTCTGTTTATATTGTTCAGGACATGTGCTGTCATTTGATATACAAATGTACTCACGCTGATATACTTGAAGTACTTTTTTCTCCTTTATCAAAAAGGTTTGACAGAATTTTGATTGGGTTTTTTTGACAGGGTAAGGCTGTTCTTTTGATGTATGGTGCTTTACTGAGATTATGGCTGTGTTTGTATTCTGATGTATTTATCTTTGAAATAAATCTGAAAGATGTTCTTGAGAGAGAAAGTGCTGATAAGATTGAAACAGTGAAGCATTTTGGTAAGCTGATAGTATTTTGACAATTAAGCATAATGATGGTCCATCAGTCCTTAGGACTAACAACAAGTATAAACTAGGAAGGAGTATGTAAAAAGGAAACTCAAAAAGATCTCAGCTGTATTTAAGCACTTGTCCAGAGCTAAACACATTGATAACTCCAGGAAACCGTCTGTGAGCCATGTACATCTAACAGGCCTAAGTGTCAATTTACCAGTAGCAGCCTTAAGTCTATGAACTTGGTTATAGATGGGCATGTGCTTCGTGTTTCACTTAAGGGTCACTGTAGTGGAAAACTCCACTACAGCTCCACCAGTGAAAGCTGGTAATGCGACTAAACAAAAACCTGTGGCTGTATGGGAGAGTCATATTTGTTCCTCATCAGTCATCAGCTGCCGTTTGTAGAGTGGGGCGGGGAATGAATATGTGTGTTTCTATGTAAGCAACATGCTAATTTTGGGGAATGATGGAAGTGCATGTCCAGTTTGTCCTTTGGAAGAAAATTCTGGAGACTGAAGTGCTTAACTGTTATTTTTGCCTATTGAGCAAATGAACTGACTTTAGAAATGAACTCAGCAGGAGCTTTGTTAGAGCTGACAGGAAAGAAAGTCACAGATCAAGAAAATGCTTGTTAAAGAATTTCTGGAGAATCTGAGCATATTCAAATCAGCAGACAGATGAAATTTAACATAGGGTGCTCAGTGAACTGGTTAATTTGATCCTTTTTCAGTTAATTTAGAGACCTCATAGGACAGGTGGGGTTTCAACAGGACAAATATACTTGCAGGAAAGAAAAAAGGGATGTGGGAATCATGGCCCAGTGAGTTTAATTGCAAGACCTTAATTGTTCTAGAAGATCTACTAAATAGGGAAGCGAATTTTGCCAGTATCTAGAAAGAAAAAAGTAGTTGTGGAGGGCTGTAAAATGTTTTGAGGCAGATGTATGATACTTGTTGGAAGCTTACAGTGGCATTTGAATTTTGGAGTAAAAATCCTTCTTGTCTCCCTATCTCCAAAGTCATATATGGGGATCTTCAGCCCCCAGGGCCAGATGCTATTTTCTGTGAATAAATAGCATTAGTATCTTGTCACATACCTTTTAAAATTATGGCATTTGACTTGGTGGCTGAGTATGCAAAGTGAACCATAACTGTGTGTACTGAGAAATACTTGGATTGCTTGAGCTAGGGAAAGAAACTAGAGCATGGCAGGGCTTTGGGACCACCTACTCAAATACAGCTGCTGAAAGACCGAAAACTAGCAGTTATCACTGTTATTAACTAAGCAATTTAGTGTACACTAGAGACAGGGTCTTTTTTTTTTTTATAACGTGGAAACTGCAGGGAATCCCAAATAGCACAGGATAGGAGTAGAAAAGAGGCTGAAACTCAGCAATGTGTATTGTGGCACATAAGACCAGGCAAGACAATAACATGGAAAACCACAACAAATGCTAAGCACTAGGAGAGAGTGCATAGTAAGGACAAAGGAGATGATGTTCTCAGTGCTGGAGCTCTTCTGCACTCTCACTTGTCACTCTGATAAAAATGACGAACAAACTACCAGCCTGAATGCAATTAGTCTGGCCCTATGTTTGTTCTTTTTAATTTGAGCACAAGCCCCTGTGCTAGAAATAGTGATGTCAGCACTGAGCAAAGGGCCCTAGGCACTGGGACCGATAGGTAAATGAGCAATGCATTCCTTCCCCCCGCCCCCCAGCACAAAAGAAAACCATGTCTTAGAAAAGTCTGAGACAGATCTGAGATAGAAGAGGCAACGTGGGCCATCTTCAGCAAGCCAGTATGTAAAATAAACATATGGATAAATAACAGATTGAAAGAGATGCATACTGTAATTATAGCTGCAGAAAAAAAGTATGTAACCATTATTAGGCTTAAGAAAAGAAAGTCAAACACTTTGCCTTGTGAAAAGAAGGGAACTGAAGAAGAGTTGGAACATAAAAGGTAATGGTGAAGTCTTCAATTGATGGCACTGTGATGAAAGATGATAGATGAAAGAACCCAGCTGTCCCATAATTTATGCCCCTAGGAAAGTTCTTGTGCCTTCAGGCAGATAAAAAGAGGAGCTTGGCTCTGTCTGTGTTATTATTATGAAGGCAGTCAATTTGACTTCTTATAGTACTAATGTAAAGAAAACTTCTTCTGAAAATGAGAAAGCTGACTCAGAAGGTTATGATTTTTCTTTTATCCAATTTTGAGCAAGTGCTAGCATTTATGTATTTATAATATTATTGCAGTACTGCTGTTTATCAAATGTTAGCAATATACAAAAGTAGTAATTTCTAAAGTGTATGTAGTGTTTTCCATGAGATGGACCGTTACTGACATAAAGAACCTTTGAAATATATATATTCATCAGTGACCTGGACGAGGGGACAGAGTGTATCCTCAGCAAGTTTGCTGATGATACCAAACTGGGAGGAGTGGCTGACACCCCGGAGGGCTGTGCTGCCATCCAGCGAGACTTGGACAGGCTGGAGGGCTGGGCAAAGAAGAACCTCATGAGGTTCAACAGGGAAAAGTGTAGGGTCCTGCACCTGGGGAAGAAGAATGTCAGGCACCAATACAGGTTAGGGGTGGACCCGCTAGAGGCAACTACTGAAGAGAAAGATCTAGGGGTCCTGGTGGACAGTAAAATGGCAATGAGTAAACAGTGTGCTCTTGCGGCCAGGAAGGCCAATGGTATCTTGGGTTGTATAGGGAAGAGTGTAGCCAGCAGGTCAAGGGAAGTCATTCTCCCCCTCTACTCTGCACTGGTGAGGCCACAACTGGAGTACTGTGTCCAGTTCTGGGCTCCCCAGTTCAAGAGGGACAGGGAACTACTAGAAAGAGTCCAGCGTAGGGCTACAAAGATGATTCAGGGATTGGAGCATCTCCCTTATGAGGAGAGACTGAGAGAGCTGGGACTCTTTAGTCTGGAGAAGAGAAGGCTGAGGGGAGACCTTATCAACGCCTACAAGTATCTCAAGGGAGGGTTGAAGGAGGAGGGAGCCAGACTCTTTTCAGTGGTTCCCACCGAGAGGACGAGGGGCAACGGGCACAAGTTGGAACATAAGAGGTTCCACTCAAATATGAGGAGAAACTTCTTCACGGTGAGGGTGACGGAACCCTGGAACAGGCTGCCCAGGGAGGTTGTGGAGTCCCCTTCTTTGGAGATTTTCAAAACCCGCCTGGATGTAGTCCTGAGTAACATGCTCTAGCTCTAGGCAATCCTGCTTCAGCAGGGGAGTTGGACTAGATGATCTCTATGGTCCCTTCCAACTCTAGAAATTCAGTGAAATCAATAGCCATCTTTCGAAAAACTTAATAATATTTGCTGATAGTTCTGACTTTGTACTTCATGAGATTATTTGGGTGTTATGCTGCTAAATTATCTTATTGATTATAAACTTAAAACTAATTATTCAACTTCTTTCCAATTATTCCTTCTATCCCATGGACAGACCATGGACCCTGCATTGAAAATAATATCTTGCTTTGCAACAGCCCCAAGTAATGTATGAGAGTATTTATATACTCCTTCATTGCTGCCCCAATATAGTTTAGAGAGAGCTCAGAGTTGCTGGGGGGAAGCTAATGCTTTACAAAACGATTTGGGTGCAAAAGCTCCTGAATGCTATACTGAGGATAGAATCTGCCATAGCACAGTTAAGAGGAAATTTAAAGCTGGGGAGCTCAAATGTAAGTCTCTCCTGAAGTCCACACCATTCTTCATTGAAGTTGTCAAAACAGGTTGGTGGAGTTTTTTTTTTTTTTTGAGTCTAAATAAACCTGTGCTTGTTGCCCTACGTATAGGTGTTCCTGTGTTATCAGGAATGAATACACGATCTATCACACATCCTTGTAGCAGGAGAGATTTCCACTTATATCTTTATAGAAGAACCTAGACAGTGTGGTGCTGGGAAATATTACATGAAAAGCATTACAAATACTCCCTTTCAATCATTAAGTGAAGTGATGTTTTTGTAATTTGACAACTGATTGAAAGAGGGGAACGTTCAGTGCTGCAAGCAAGCATCTGTATTCTTATTACAAATAATAGTAGGAACACCCTGAATCTGCTATGCATAATCTCGAAATTTGTCTTTGAATAACAGTATGAACAATTACTTATCTTTATATTATGCACATAAACAGCAGTGCAGTGGGCTGTGTGTTTGTGAAAGTTGCCATGTGCCCAGGGATGTGAGACCATATGGTGATGCAGACTACAAATACTAAGCATATCAGCACCCTGATGTTACTTCACAAGAGCCCTTTTTTTGCTGCTGAGAATGAATAGTTTCCTTGCCCACCACTCTGAATGGTGTATGCTCTGCCCTCTGATGTACAGTGCTTTGGAACACGAATTGATTAATTTGGGCTGAAGTGGCGTTTCTGGAAGTCCTTCAGATGTTATTTCATTGCTGAGTAAAATAGCTTGGGTTGAAGAGCAGTTAACAGACATTTTATGACATGTATACCTCTGCTAAATAAGATTAGATTGTCTGCTTCCTGTCTCTGCAGTACTGCACCTAGATGTAAACTGGATGGTATTCAATTGCATTTTTCATTTAGAGGTATTTTTGTGACTAAAATGCAAATGGAATTCTATAGATGAGAGATCTGAAGGTTCTTAGCCAAAATATTTGTCACTAAGGTTCCGCATGTCAAGATTTATTCGGGAAAACTTAAACTCTCCATTCTAGAAACACTGAAGGGTATCTTAAAAGCAAAGGTGTAACCCAGCTTAGAAAAATATGTTACCTCACTTAGAACTGGTGAACTCTTGAGGATGGCAGGATCTGCATGAATCTGCATTGTAGATGAATAAATCTGCAGAGGGAGAATATTGAAGGAATTTTGTAAGTACTGCTGTTTAAATAGGATAAAGCATTATCACCTGTTTCTGTATGCTGGGGGGGGAGTGAAATCCCTCCAGTCTATTTGAAAGAACTACAAATGACATCTTTGATTATCTTATCCCATACTTGAATGTCCTGTTTGTGCATGTATGCTATCAATAAATTGACAATGGTGCCATAACAGGCAAGGTCTCTCAACAGCTATGGTCAGTAACAAAGACATATGTGGAGCTGGTGGTTTTATGCCAGAGAATACATTACTACTTTGAACAAGCTATAAAACCAGACAGAAGTTTGGTTTTAAGTCTGTTTCATAATTTATGATCTTTTCTGAGACAGGAAAAATAAATCTTTGGGGGAGGGGGATGGGAGAAGAGTTAAAAATAATTTAGAAAAATATGAAAATCATGGTGTCTGTAGTTGCCTTTAATGATTGCAAAATTTTTCATAGTTTATATCTTCTTTCTTGACAAGCTTTATCTCACATACACGTAAGCTCCTCTTGAGGTTCTACAATCCCAGTTGCTTGTGGAACACAGAACTGAGAGGCCACAAGGCAGAGCAAGTAGCTGTCTGTCAGGTAGAGCTATGTTCAGAAACAAGGAGATGCAGAAGATGAAGCATAATCTTGCTAAGTTTACAGTAAAAGCTGTAGCCAAACTCACGATTTTGAATTTTATAGGAAGATGTGTAAGTGGGAAACTGCCTCTGGCAAAATAACTTGAGTTTCTCTGCTGGTTGTGGTGTTGCATCTAGTCTCCCTAGAAATCAGCCAGCATCTCATAAATCATGAAGTTGACTATATATTTATATGTATTTTGTGTAATATTTTTATATGAATGTATTAGTAGCCACAACTCCATGTGAGTAGTGTAGGCAGCTACCCGTGGGACAATCAGGAGCAAAACAAAAATATTTCTAAGCTGTCAGCTGTGACTGATTTCCAAAAGAGTCATTGATGGCTGACCCTTCCAGTACCCAGAGGCTGGTCCAGGCTAGGAAGTCAGCTTCAGATATCTATGGTGTGTGGTTCCAGAGGGTTGTCTTGGACATATGGATTTGAATGAGAAATGTAACCCCCAGTTCTCCTGAGAGGATGTCCAGAGAAGCCTAGTGCACATCTTGGTGGGATGTGGTGGTCTGAGCTCTCATTGAAGAAGAGCTAGAAAAGGGCATTAAAAGCTGGGAAGGATTCCTGCTGATAAGTCTAACTTGAGGTTGTATTTTACATTTGTTTTAGTTGTGGTCTTTTGTTTACTTGCGACTTGCAGCAGCAAGTCTAGCTTTTGTCTTGCAAAATAAACTTTTGCTGCTTCTCCATTAAGTATGCTTTGTGTTGTATGGACCTAGTGGGTCTGTTTGAAATGGAAAATCTTGGGGCTTTCTATTCCCATGGATGCACCATGTCAGAAAAAGTGGATGCGTCCAATCTGTTTGAAGGAGACTGTACAAAAAGGACAATGTAGTGATAGTTGGGCAGGTGTCGTCTTTGGTGGGGACTCCCTCTAGCTGGCTCAAACAGGCACTCTCTTCTAAGAGCAGATGGCAGAGAGGCATCCCCTGGTGTGGGTACAGCCAGAGGAATCTCAGTTCCTTTTTACAATGCAACTGAGTTGCTAGATAGAAAGAATACACAAAAACTTTGAAGTTGCTTTTTCGTCATAGACATCTCACATGTACGTCTCCTGTCTTACTCCCAAAATGCAAGGAATTGAAAAATTAGTCTTCTAACAGTACATCTACTTCCATCCAGGAGAATGTTTCCCTTCTCAGAGTAGTCAGAAATTAGCATATATTGCAGCAATAGCTGCTGTTTCCTTGGCTTCTGCTTCTCTTTGTCCCTCATGGCAAAGACGCTTCATCTAACTCTATACTAAACAGCTGCACTTAGCAATGCTGTCCTGCACTGGAAGGAGAGAGTTGGGTCAAGCCTGTTGACATGCTGACTTGTTGCAAAAGGGCCCTCAATGCAGTCACTCTTTTCTGCAATCCAGCTTGCCTGGGATGTGTTCCTTATGTCCCAGTGTTGCGGCAACTACAGTCAGAGGAGCAGGAGAAACATGATTCATGGACACAGGATCTTTGCTCAGGTAAACACCTTGGCTGCTCTGAGAGGGGAGCTGAAGCTTGAAGGACTGTAAGAGAATTTCATGTAAATAAGTCACTTAGAAAAACAAACGGAGTCCCATTTGAGCTGTTGTGAGCCAAGTCAGAAAGGAGGTTCCTCAGTGCCTGCTAATGAGTACAAACCCTGCAAAGTGAGGTGAAATCACATCCTGGAACACAGACAAGTCTAAGTGAAATAGTTCACTGCTGGTGTTCCCATGTTCCCCTCAAGGTAAACATACAAGTTAAATTTTTAGCACCGTAAAATTGTAGGGCATTC
Organism: Calidris pugnax; assembly: GCF_001431845.1. NCBI lineage: Eukaryota > Metazoa > Chordata > Aves > Charadriiformes > Scolopacidae > Calidris > Calidris pugnax. The sequence continues at coordinate 19,823,086 of NW_015090922.1, read as the reverse complement.
CACATCAGGACACAGCTATACGAGTCTTGGCAGGACAATTATAGCAGCTGAATTGCTAAAGGAAAGCCCCCTATGTGATTCCTGGCAGGACAATCACAGTGTTTGAAATCTCCAGCCGTGAAAAACTGCATAATACAAAGCTATCAAAACATATGATATTCCCAGCATGAAAAATGTAAAGGGGGCATGGAGGCTTAAATTGTATTAGCAAAACCTTGCTGTAATTGGTCTTTGGCAAGAAAGAAAAAAAACAAACCTGCCGTTCAGTTTTCTGGCAAGGGCAAAACTTTATAAGTTGAATTACTGAGGGTAATAACCTTCCTTAGCAGGATTAAACTGCCGCTCAGAGCATTGCACACTTAGAAGTTTACTTTAAAATATGATATTTTTTCAGTATGTCTATGGCAAAAATAAGGGGGTGGGAGCAGAGGATACAGGAAAAGTGGGACAAAAGATGCTTGCGTGGTATCCATTTTCTTGGGCATTTACTGGGAGATAAAGTGGCCTCAGAAATAGCCAACGTGACACTCTGGTTGCATGCAAGGTCCACCTCTGTCAGGGTGATGTTTACGGCTAGAAAAAGAGGTCCTATAAGAACAGAATTTGGAGCCCAACTTGGAGCTCAAATAAAAGGTTTGTGTAGTAGATGACCTGATAGTTGATCAATTTGATAAAAAGTTTTCTGTTTTCTCTTTCCTAAAATGAGGTGCCAGCAAAATTGCAGGAAGACACCTTCTTGCTGGTGACAAGGATTGGCATTACATAGGTGTAATCCTTGTCCATCCTGGTTTTAGTAACTGTGATGGAGCTTGGTGGCTGGGTGAGGTCTTGTCCTTGTCCATGTTTGTGGCTAATCTGTGTGCTGTAATTTACCTTCAACACAGAGTTTGTAGAGTTATTTTTGCAGTGGTTAGTAGTGCTGCATCTATAAACACATTAATTTTCTGTGAGTAAAGGGTTGGTGCTGAAAGAAACATAGAAGAGGAATTATTTAAAATGTGAATGAGGAGGCAACAGAGTAAAGCAGGTTGTATGAGAAGGTATTCAGTGCACAAGTAACAATTTAACCACATGGGACTGCTGCAGTGAGCAAGTGCTGTGTGTGCAAAATCTTGCAGATGAGTCTGCTTGGTAGGAGCACAGGTTGATTCTGAGCAGATGCTTTCCCTGTCACTTGTGCTTCCCTGCCTCCTCCTTGTATCCTGTGATGTGTGACTGCAGAGCTTATTTATGTTAAGGACTCATCAGCACTGGGCACAGACTTGATTGCCCTCAAATGCAGAGTAAGTAGGGAGCAATGGTCAAGAACTGTTTCGTGAACATTGTTTCACGAAACAATGAATTCCTTATGAGTATGAGACTTGCAGCTAGAGATCTTAACCAGCAAATGAGGACTGTAAGTGCTTTTGTCTAGCTTAGAAGCCAGCATCCTTACTGTTTTTCAGCAGGTAGAGTAGAATGACTCAGTAGAATGACCAGAGATATCATCTGGTGACCTCCTGCCCTCAAGTTGGGAACATCAGGTCTTCCAAAAGAGATCTTTTTCTTTCTGGGATACAGCCAAAATAAGATGTGTTGGTTTGCTTGCAGGCTTTGAGGAGAGAAGGCTAGTTGGTGGAGGAAGTATGAACTTCTTTTGGAACAAGAGCTACTTCAAGCCTAATGACAGTTAAATTTGTATTGCTTCTTGATGCCCTTAAGGTTCACATGCAGTAATCCCATTGCCCTTTCATATTTAGGGGATGAATGCATAATGAATGCTGGCATTTTATGACAAAGAATAGAATGATGTTGCCTTAAAGCAAAATCAAGACTGCTTTGCACCTGCCTCAGGCTCCCTAGGCCAAAAGGGAGGCTGCTGAGTTTTAAAACTCAAGAGATTAGGAAGAAATGCCATTTTAGAAAGCACTGGCAGACCTGGAGCTGTCTAACAGGTTTGAGTGAAACTGCCACATGCTGCCAGATGAGGGAATGAGGGAATCAATCCAGAAGTGTCTGCTTTAATAACTTGAGAATGACAGCAGCTGCCTGGGATTAAATCATCCTAATCTCTTCACTTCAGGGCTGACTTCTTTTACATCATGAGCCCTGTTACACTGGGAAGAACGGTTTGCACTGTGCATTAGGTAAAGTTTTCTCCTGAAAGGTGTTGTTGCTGCTTCTGAAAATACACACAGCTAATGGACATGTGGGGCACTTTACTGGGAAAGTTTTTCAAAGGTGCATAGAATTATTTTTACCCAAAAGAAAATAAACTTGATGGATAAGCATAAATATGAAGGCTAATCATATCTAGTCCAGATCCAAGGTGCTATTGCTGCTCAATTTCCAATCCTCTGGGTGTTTCAAGGCAATGAGCAGTCTGGAATTACTTCTGAAGTACAAGCCAAGTTCCATAGTGGAGGGATGGACAGACCTCTCTGACATCAAATGTCTCCTCCTTCATGTCATACTGGTGGACATGCTACATACATAGCAGCATTAGAGAGCAGTATCTATTCTTACAAAGGCTGCTTGTGGTTGCTCCACTTCTGTAGCCTTTTCCACCCTGCCTGTCAAGTTGCTGGCTCACAGGAGAAAAGCATTTCTCTTGTACTCCCCCAAAAGTGGCATCTGTTTATGCTGGAAAAACTTTCTACTGCAAGTAAAAGACACCAAGGTAGAAGATTCAACTGCTTAGTGTAAACATAGATGCATCTAAAACTTTCAGTGTAGCTTTAACTTGCTGTTTAAGACCAAACCCTTCCAGGACACATGGAAGCAACAAACAAAAAAGATAATGGGAAATGAAGTGAGAGGAAAAGAAGAGAAGATGAGGGAAATGGGATAAAGGAGAGACCTTAACTGTCCCCTCATTTTTTTTCTCCTGTTACCTATGTAAAGTTAGTGATACCAAGCCATGAAAGTGGTTCCTGTCTGCCTTGGGCTTTCTCTCCTAGCACCTGTGGTCAGCTGGCTCACCCTCTGAAGTGAATATTTTGTGAACTGGACAAGGTCAGGAGGAGAGTTAGCATCTCACCAGGTTTCTTGATGTAGAGCTGAGCCTGTGCCTGCAGTAAAATACACTAGTGGTGATGGAGGGGGGCATCTGATCAGATTCTGTAAACTGTAGTCATGATCCGACTGGTCTGGTGAAAGAAGCTGAACATATTTTATTTCCACAACTTGTTTTGTGGACAATTTTTCACAGATCTTGCAGTTTGATACACCACCTAGAGGGTTTATGTACTCTGTTGTGGAGACAAATGTGGGAAATGTTCTAAAAAGTAGACAGCCAGAAAACTAACTGAAGAGTGCGTATGGTTGCATAAACAAATAGCAGTCTGGTGGTCTGAAGTGTTGTTAGAAGGAAATCTGGAAGACTTTAGGCTAAGAGACAGAAGTATAGTTTCTATCTTTTAGTGAAGATTTGGCATCTCTTCAGTCCATCCCACTGCTTCCATCTTAACCAGCTGCATGGGAATTCCCTGTGGGTGGCAGAGGGCCACCAGCAGTGCTGTGGTACCATATGCTGGAGGAGGTGTGGCTCACATTCATCTAAGCTACAGCTGTTCTTGCACTTTGTGTGGGCTCTTTAGGTCCATGCATGGCTGAAATAAGTTGGAATATCTTTTGGTCTGCTCTAGTTTGGGCTGGTCATTTATGCTCTTGTTAATTTCCACATCTAGGAACTATGAAGGTGGCCTGAAGTCTTTCCTGTTCTGATTCTCAACAGTATGAGAAACAACATCTTGCCACAAGTACAGGGCCAAGTTCTTATGCCAAGAAATGAGATTAGATATCTTGCATCATGCCAATATAAATAGTTAAGGTAGAAATAAAGTAAAAGAAATCAAGATGAACTGTTGGGAAGTCCTTGTCTTGGGGTACATTCAAGGTAGACACAAATCTCCTCCCTGACTGTAGCGTTCAATTCTAGATGTGAAGCTAGATTTGCAGCTAACTTGGTTTTTTTTTTTTTTAGTTAAAAACCTGGAAAAAATCAAGGAACTTAATACTACTGAGCATTGACATGTGTGGAAGCTAAAACCAGTTGAAACACTTGTTCTGGAGAGGAGGTGTGGTATGCATAATATATTCCAGATTTTGAAAACTTATTACATGGGAGATTACCTCTTCACTGCTGTAGGCAGTTGCCCAGTTGTCAGACTGAGATAAATAAAACACAAAGTTTAATGAACTGAGTTCACAGAACCACAGAACTTTTGCCTTAATGAGGGGCACTTACTCTTTCTGAGAGTGGAATTAGTATGTTCAGCTGTAATGGTAGCATTGTGCTTCATCTTGTATGGAAACACTCTCTTGTAGTAGGAGAGATGACCTGAAACATGGAATGGCAGTAACATCATGTTATTGCCTAGTGGTGACAGCTTTTTCTCTTGTGTCTTTCAAAGCATTCCTTGGTGTAAGAGAACAGCTTCTTAGTGTATTCCAGAGAAAGATATGTATAAAGTATCAGCATAATTATGCTGCTTTGTGTTTTGGCTTAAAAGGTCTTTCTGAAACCTGGCATTGCTCTGCTTGAGTGCAAGCTTCTGTGCAGATGGTGACATTGTGCAACTTTTTCTGTGGTGGTTGTGTGTGGTTTGTGGGTTTTCTTCTTCCTCCCCCCCTTTTTTTTTCCCTACAGGGGAACAAAGTATTTTATAGAAGACTTCGTTCAGTAGATGAGCTCTGGAGAAGGCAATTGTGTGTACCATTCTTGAGCTGGAGAAAGGCCATGTGTTCATTTCTCTGTGGTTGTGGAAAATCAGAACTAATTATACTTAAGCCCTCTAAGAAGAACAAGTGTCCAGTCTGTTGCTCGTAACTGATTCCAGCATTTTTCTTAGTAGCTTATTGTCTACTTGTAGCGGTTACGAGAGGCTCCTAATACTTTAAACTTTCCCTGATACTTTTAAGGTTTCTGTGTCTTTTTTGAGTATTGGGATTAATGGCTAGAGTTGCTTTAATCTTCTTTATAACATCATCTGACGTATTTATACAATGTGCTAGTTTCTTGTCTTTTCGGTATTAAGATTTTCTTTGGCAAACAATACTTTTGATCCTGTAATATTTCTCCAGGTTCTTTTAAGTGCAGTATCCTAAAGTAAAACCAGCACTCCTCTGAGAGCTAGCAAGTCCAGAAAAGAATAATTGTCTTATGACCAGGGATGATTTTACTAAACAAATGTCAGCTCCACTGTTTTGATAAACTATCCCATTTAACAGCCCTGGGAATTTAAAGGCCTCTGAGATGCATCCCCTTCTTGAATTCCCCTGCCTCCCTTTTCTCTAAGTAAATTTGCTTGTGGAGATTATTTTCTGCGGAAACCCTCTCTTCTCCAAAGAAAGGATACCCTGCAGACTCAGGTCCACAGTGGGAAGGTAAGATCGGTAAATTTTTTACCAGTTCTGCACCAAGCCAGAATTTTTGCGCCTGTTCCAGCCTGTTGTAGGAAAATTGAGAATAGCTGAGGACCCAGAGAATTCCCAGTTACAAATATGTTTCATCAGTGTATATGTGCAGTAATTCTCTGATACAATGGTAACTGGATGCCGCTTGTTACTTGCTCGTGTATGAATGTCTTTGGATCAAATAGCTTGATCTCTTGATCTGATTTTCGGTAATTCTATGCCTTTAATCTTGTTCTTGCATACCATTCCTTAAAAAGCTCATTGCTTTTATTTTCCCACCAGGAATACATCTTTTTGGTCAGAACTTAAGAATGAAGAAAATGAATAAAGAGTTTCTGAAGTGTATGCACCTCCTGCCTCTGCCAGCAGTATCCCCTCCTCACCAAGCTGTCCCTTTTTTGTCACCATAAATTATCTTCTCAGTGTTTTAGTAGGGGATTAGCTACATGCAGAAGAGACAAGGGTTATACAAGGTTTAGAAAACCTTCACCAATCTATCCCCATTACGTTTCTGCTATAATGGTCATTACCAGTCTCAGGGGCTGTAAGTGTGTAGACTCTGAAGTGTTTACTGTAATAACAGTATCTACACTGATACTACCTTTTGAAAATCAACCCTCAAGACAAGTCATATGTTTAAAAAAAAAAAACCACAAAAAAAACCCACTGAGGTATCTCTTATCTACTGTTTTTAAAGAGACATAAATGCTACCTCCAAGTGCTTTGAGAAATATTTTTGAAAACCCCAAATTTGAAATTTGAGCTATGTTGCTATAACAATTAGCTAGACCAGGGTGTGCATTAGTAGGCTGCTGGTGCTCTTCTCAGATAGAGGCACTCAGGCTTCTGCTTTGGTCCTCAGAATGCCTCCAAAGCATGTGCCAATAGCCTATTGATGCACAGCCTGTTGTGACTTATTGTTATGTTCAATGCACAGCAGATTACAAAGGTAGGTTATTTGTTAGCATGATTTTCCAGACCACTGCTTGAAGAATTTTAACAGCGTCCGCTCAACTCCCTAATGCATAGTTCAGAATGAATAAAACTCTGCTTGATGATGTTTACAAGAGTCTGTGTGCCCACTGCTGATGAGTCATGGAAAACAGCATATTCCTTTGACTCCTGATTATGTGCGTGACGTGCACAGATTATTAGCTGTATGGGGCTGTGCTTTACAATTAACAGATTGGTTGCTTTTATTTTAAGCTGTATCCTAATTCGGGTGTTTTTATTATGCAAGAAAAATAAAATAAACACAGGCTTCTCTCTGTCTCTCTAGCTGCTCTGTCTTGCAGCCATAGCACCTCAGAGCTGCTGCCAGCTGAACAAGTTGCCCTCCTGTTTTTCTTGACCTGTTGTTGCTTCTCATTATCCGATGAACTTCTCCAGTGGCTGTTACTACTAAAACCTCATTAGATCCCTTCTCTTCCTTTGTTTACTGGATGTTCAATTATTTCTTACTGTATCTGCCCTTCAGATGACTGCTTCATTTGTTTTTCACTCTTCTGATAATGGCATGCAGAGCTTTCATGACAGCTGAGTATCTCTAGGGCCTTATTCCAGCCAGTCATAAAAACAATCTTGCTACTTTTGTGCACGTCTGATAAGGCTATGGTGTGCAGTAACTTTGCTGTTGTACCTAACTTTATCCATCAGAGCCATTCCATTTAAAACAAACAAGAACTCAAACAACTTTAAAGGATCTGGTGTTTTAATTTAATTGGAGGTTCCTTTATCATTCTTTCTTTAAGACTGACGAATGTTCATTTTACAAGACACTAGAAATTGGCTTGGACACAACTTGTGTTTTTGGGTTACTGGTCAGGAATGTAAGTGTTCTATTTTTTTAATTTTTCACTGTATCACCTCCAGGCATCCGTACCTGGATTTTAGCTGGAGGGAGCAGATTAAAGAGAAGGTTGTGGCATTCAAATCACTGAAACCTAATTGCTGTGATTTTTTTTTTTTGTTTGTTTGTTTTTTCTCTCAAGGTCTGTTCCAGCCTACCTAAATGAACTGTACTTAGTCTTTCTCTGCTGAATCAGCAATTCCTGTTAAGCACCTAGAAGAAGATTAATATATTATGAATAGTGTCATGATAATTGGTTGAAGGGCACCTTGTCCTCACTAATAGGAAGTGTGGTTATGTGCCAGAATCAAGAACGCTAACCTCATAGCCAGCTTTATCAACTCACTGAAAACAGGCAATATGTCTGACTTGCGAACTTCCAGCTTTAATTAAGGCAATTAAACAAAATGTGATTTATTCTTTTTCCATTTATAGATTTAATTACTGGCAGTTAATTAGGCTACAATTCCATAAATATGTATTACTGACCTAGTACTTCCAAGTGGGAATGATATTTTAGTTTAAGACTCATTCTTGGTAAATATTTCAGTGTTGCTCCATAGCACGTGCTTCACAATATGCTGGAACCAACCTCTTAATCTTTCTCAATGTGTGCTCAGTGCTAGTGGATATGGTTATATTCATTTAAGTGTTTATAATTCCCCAGTTAGTGTAATAGGTGAGCCACTATAGACTTATGTATTTACGTGAAATAGGTGAATATTTTTAAATGTGTGAAGGTAGCTCCTTGCTTGCTTCTTCAAGTGATTTGAAAAGCCTGAGTCAGCTTCTGAACTCTCTCCCTTTAATTGCAAGACTATTTTCCTTTTTTTATAATAATGTATACAGTTCACTTCTGCATGTTCTTTAACTTCATCTCTTTTACCTGTTGGCAATGTTTACTAATAATGAATAACACTGTTAAATACAGAAATAGTTCTGATTCTAGACAGAGGAAAATCCTAGTACATGGTAGGGCTTGCTAGTCACAGCTGTGGCAGGAAGGCTTTGAGCCATATGACGGAGGGCTAAATGAGGAGATCCCCAGGTAAGTCCATGCCTACCTGACCTCTGTGATGGATCTGGCTGAGTGGCTGTGTTTATACAAAGTTTTTGCTATTGCTTCACGACTGCTGATTGAGGCTTCTGCATTATTTTAGGATTACTTCTAATACAACCTGATTATTAGTAGGACCTCTCCCTAGTCTCCTTGTGCTAGGCATCAAACACGAAAAGAGGGGTAGATGTTAGACACACGCCTTTAGAGTCAATTGCAAACTTCTTTGGTTTCAGCTGTTTGTGGGTGGTGGTTTTCTTTTTTTTTTTTTTAGCAGAAGTCATATGATGGATTTTAGAATGGATTAGGTCTGCAGCATTCAGCCTGTGGCATTTGAGTTGTTAAAGTAAAACTCCCATATTGGGACCACAATATGGGACTGGCACTAGAGTTACGTGAGGAGATGCTGATTAGATCAAATCTCAACAACGAAGCTCTCTGGCTGACAATACAAACACTTGTGGGTTTGGAACAAACTGGATGCCTAACTTCTACTTGTGAAAGTGGCTGTGCTGAAACAAATGCTCAAACAGTGGTCATAACTGGGTATATCAGCAAGGGGAAGAACACAGCAGGAATATGGTGCTTTTCCTGAATATCGGGTATGAAGCGTGCAATTCAATCCTCTGCTATGTGAAAGCTTTAGTATGTGTCCACCACTGATCTACCTATACAGTTGCAAACCCTTAAGGGTAGATTCCTTTAAACATGCTTTAAATCTGTAAAACCTGGTGTGTTCTTAATTCAGATAAACTGAATTAAGCGGGTGCTAAGCTACTGTAAACACATCTGCTTAAAACCTTATACCTATGTACTTAAATATTGTGGAGCAGGAAGAGCTGCACTGATTAATATGAATCTTCTTGTGAGCGGAGGGCATATTCATAGACAAATAAGTTCTTGGTTGTGGGATGTATTGCAGCCTGCAATGCATCTGTTAACCTGTTAAACTCTTTGAGGCTTTGTCCATAAAGTGTGGTGTGATGACATCGTATCTCCAAGGACTGCTGTAGTTTACTCTCTGGTTGTAATTGCCCCTAAGGTACTTTCTGAGAGCTCAGAGTGGTTAGAAATCATTTGAGGAAAGGGAGCACCAGGCTTCTGGGGAGCCAGGAGATTTAGGGCACTGTAGTGCTTACGTTGTAGCTCAGCTCAGATTTTTTTTTTTTAAAGATGAACAAAAGAATGGCATAATGTTACATAAAAAACCTGAAACTTTTTTAGTATCTGAGAATTCTGTATAGCTGTATGCTTCACCATAATGCACCTGACTTTCCCAACAATCTTTTGAAATTCCTTATGCATGCCTTTAGAGGATTTCTAGAAGTGCTGTTGTCTTGAGTTTTGGTGGGTGAAAAAACTCTGCTGACTTCCATGGGGCCATGAAAATAAAATCAATGTTGAATGTTGTTAAACATCTGTCCTGTTGTAGATTTACTAAAATAATGTTCACTTTCCCTCTGAGCCACAGTTGTGCTTATTTAGGCTAATACTCATCTTCTAGTAATCTGCTGTGTCTGCTTCCACATAATGAAGATGAGCAATCTATAGATTTTCTAAACTTCTGTGGGAAATGGTGATTGGAATCTTATCCTTTACCTGTTGAATCTTGGTTTAACAACTAAGTACAACTTCTAGGAGAATACTAGAGTCTGTGAAAGTGTTTTATATGAGATGATTATTCTTCCTGTCGTTAGGAATTTGATTAAATTATTTCTCAGAGTTCAGTGGCTACTAAGACTGGCTATAAAATCTCATTGATTTTCATTTTTATTGCATAAAGACTCAAAAAATGAGACAGAACAGGGAACAGTATTTTCCTTTTAATTCCAACCTGGACAGAGCATTCCTTCTGTTCTGTCAAAAGTATTCAGAGGGGAAAAAGAAGGAAAAATGCATCTCTGAGAAAATACATTGATTTTGGAGAAAATCATGAGCCATGCTGTTCTATGAACTGTGGCACACAGGTTATCTTTTGCTTGAAAGCTCTTCATCCAAGAGATTAGAGAAAGAGTAACACCGTGAGGGAAGGAAGCACAAGGCAACTGGGAAATGGTATTGTTCTAGGTGAAAACCTGTGGTCTGAGAAGGCTGACCCTAAGCAATGCCAGCTTTTAAGAAAGTATCTTGCAGAAGCCAATGTGTTTTATCTAGCATTGTTGTAGCTGGTGCTTAGAAATAGATGGGGTAGATAGCTTTAACACTTTTCTTTTGCTTAATTTTAAAATTAATTACTGTACAACAGCACAATACTGTTTTTCAACAGAGAACATGAACAGAGGTAAGAGGAGAATTCAAGTACAATCTGGTCTTGGGTCTGTGTAGGTTTTTATTCCCAACTCCCACTGACTTCAGTGAAAACTGAAGAGAACTCCTACCTTTCAAGATGGTCTTTAATTATCTTGAAAAATTGCCTAGTATTGTATCCATGTTGTTATGATCCTTTTGGAATAAAAAGTTATGCAGCGTTTCTACCACTTAGTCTTTCTAAATGACTGAAAATGTTGGTATAAATTTCTAAAATTCTATTGTTTTAATAACTGCATTAAGTGACTCCACTTCTTTGTGGTCTCAATAGATGAGGCATGTATATTATAGGATTTTAAGATAATGGGAGAGAGTTACATAATTATTTTAACCTACATACTCTAGTGACACATGACTGAATGTGCCAGGGCAGATAGCCAAGTTCTAAAAAAGCTGAACCTACACACTTGGTTTACGTAAATTGTAATTGATTCTAAGGAGGTGTCTGTGTGTGTATGTTTGTTTGTTTTTTTTTTTTTTTTGGAGTAGACATTGAATTGAGGAGGTTTGGAGTACAGAGCATGTGGAAGCTTCCTATTTTTGATGGGTGGCTAAGCAAGGAGGAGAGAAGGCTGATGTAAACAGAAGGCTTTTTTTTTCCTGTAAAGTAAGGAAAAGGAAGGCTGCCCAAGGCAAAATGGAAGGGACGTGAGCAATTGATTCCAGGGAGCCAGTATTAGTCCTATGTTGATTCTCTGTGGAAACCTCTATATGAACAATTGCCTGAGGTAGTTCAATGAACAGGATACCTAAGGTTTTCTGCTGTGCAGCTGCAGAGAAAGCTGGACCTTGGATGGGGGTTTGTAGTGTTGAAGGCAAAGGAAAGAGGCCAAATCTTAACCTAGGCAAATTGGAAAAGGATCACACTCTTAAGAAAAATGGTCTCCTTATGTGGTGCAGGAGTGATGTTTACATTAACTTGTGAAACATTGAAAATAATATTTTAGATACTGTATAGATATATGTAGATAATGTATAAATATTTTAGAACTGTAGGACTTCTTGTAATAATTTAGTATTACCAACTGTAGATACCCATCTTGAATTTCATTTCGTAATCTAATAAATAAAGTCTTTAGCATCTAAATCAGATGTAATGTGTTGTCTTGGAAAGGTGTCCATTATTTTTAAAAGAGTTCAAGTAATTCAGAGTTCATGCTGTATTTTTTGTACTCCTCAGGGAAAACTTCTAGTTTGAATCGGTGTAGCTTCAGCCTCCAGGTGTGGTGTTTTGCTTTGATTCTTGTCTGTGGTAAAGGGCCCTCTATTGTCAGAAATCACTTCATGGTGTGGGTACTAACAGAGCTTGATTCAGTTGCCTTTTGGTTTCAGTTTTGATGCATATTTTGTGTCAAACTTTTTTTTTGGCAGTTTTGCATGATTCTACTTTTTCTTTATTTGGTATACTGGCAAAAATAAGAGTTTGAAGTGGAGACACCAGAAATGGGCAGACTAGGTGCATGAGACAGTGTCAAAGGAGTTTGTTGGGTTTTTTTTTTGTAAGATCCTTCTTTTTGTGCTATCAATAAAGCCAGATGTACCAGTAATATTTAGTATTTCTGTACTTAACGTTTTGTGAATGGATTGTCACTAAATTTTCTTCGCTTGGGTTATTAAGCAGGCAGCCCAGGGAAGTGGTTGAGTCACTATCCCTGGAGGTACTTAAAAGATGGGTAGAGGTAGTGCTTAGCAATATGGTTTCGTGATGGTTTTTGTCAGTGTGAGGTTCATGGTTGGACTACGTGCTCTGAAAAGTGCATAACAACCTAGACAATTCTATGATACTACTGTCCCCTTTTTCCTCCTGACTGCAAGCTGACTGCAGGTCAAACCACAAAGGTTTGACCTTTCTGGAAGAAAGCTGAAGTCTGCCTATTAGCTTGATTTACTGTACGTGGTGATTTGCATAGTTTTTCTATGATACTTTGTTTCAGCCCATTACATCTACCCAGACTCAACAGTAAAAGTTCCTGGGCTTGTAGTAATGACATTTGCATTAGCATAAGGTTGAAACTGTAAAATATTTTTTAAATAGAGGGAAAGGATATGCAATCCCTAAATGATATCCTTCTGCAATCTCCTACGCCACATTTAGATGCAGAGTACAACATTTGAACTGGACATCTCCCATGAAGGCAGTCTACAAGGTAATTTTGAACTGAGGGTTAGTTTTCTGTGGAAAACTCCAAATTACTCACAGCTGATTAAATAATGAGTACTTCCATGATACTGGCACCTTGTTATACAATGCTAAGAGGACATTCTGCCTTTAAGTAACTAAAATGTATTATATGATCACTGGTTAAATCTGAAAGATGTGAAATGTGACGTTTCCATTTGTACTGGCAGCCTTGTTTCAAACTGGAACTATCAGGCATTGATATTTTTCAAGATCTGGCTATTTGCAACTGCTTAAAGGGCCCACGGGGCTGGCTTGTTTGTGGTCACGCACATGCTGACCCACAGATGGATGCTATACTATCATCTGTCCTCTCAGAGAGAGGAAAATAGATGAGTTGTGTGACACCAATAAGAAGTCTGACTTCTGTGTTTTGTGTATTGCCTTGTGGCTAAGCCAGGACATGAAGAAGGCAGCAAGACTATCTTTCATGTCAAAGCCAAGTATTTAGAGAACATTAGACCATTCCCTCTTCTGTTACTGTGAATTCTACTTGCATGCCCTGAAGACCTGATTACTAGACCTTTAGGACTAGTAGAGGTGGGCTAGAAATATGTCATATTAAAAAAACAAACAAACAACGAAACACCAAAAACCAAAGAAAAACACTTCCCAAAACTAAGTAAAGAAGGCAGAGTGTGTACTCCTACCACTACCAGAGAGAAAGTAGGAAGCATTTTTCCATTGCCATTGTTGAAGGGATGACGTAGTACTGCTTACTACTCTAACAATCTCTTAGCAATAGGTACAAGAGCTTCTGTAACCTCTATATGAATAAGTGTGGCCAGAATGGGATCTCCAATAGCAGAATGAAATCTCTAATATCTGCCCAAAAATGCATGGCTGGAATGTGATCTACAATCACTTATACATTTGAAGGTAGAGGACATGTTTGTGTCGCATGGCTTCTTCAGGTGACAGATTCAATAGACATTTGTTCATTGCTTACTCCATTCAAGCTGTCAGGGCAGTTATCTGTCATGCATTGGTTTTCTGTATTTTTTCAATGGCAAAGAGGTAGATAAGATGCATGAAAAGTGCTGGTTATTATTGTAGCACTGATGGTTGCTTGGTGATCTTGTCTCCCTTGCTAAATTGTCAGTTAAGGTTCTACTGAACTGGTTGCCCTATGCATTCCCGCCTCTGTAAGAATATAAAGGCAGTATCTTTAGCGGAGTTCATCTTGGAGGCTTTGTGAGATGGCGAGTAGTTATTCATGCAGGGAGGAATGATCCCAGTTTAACCAACTGGGAGCATCAAAGGGAAAGAGCGTTTTCCTTGAATTGCTGCGAGTGTTCCTTCATCACAGCAGATACTCATATTTCATACCCTGAGTATGTGGAACTGAATTCTCTGCTAGAGGTGCTTAGAAAACCCATTGCTGCCACAAGCAGCTCGGTGACTAAGCTGCTGTCAGTGCAGGCCATTAAACCATGTGAGGCCTGGCACTTGGGCTTCCTGGCAATCAAATCAGCAGCCATATCTGTGCAGCGCTGAATTGCAGTCTTTACCTTGGTGACCTAAAAATTGTTTTAAGACATCTTTTTAAGTATTTAGTGAAGTGCATTTTAAAATATGGCATTAATCTTACCTTAAATCACAGAATTTGCTTATGCCTGTTCAAGTTAACTGTTCGTTACTTAAGTGGTTAGCAATTGCCTGGATCCTGTTCAAGAAAGGAAAACCTGTGACACGGGTGAGGGGGGAGGACCATGCTGACAAGTGTCATTAGATTCCTGGGAGTGTTTTTTTTTTTCTGGGAGGTAAGATGAAAAGGATATCATCACAAATCCCACATTCCTAGAGCTTTTCTTATTCTAATATATTCACCCTATATTGCACTTTTACTGAGACTAGTACAGATGCAAGAAACATAGCTTCAAATTATTTATGCCTGACATTTTTTTTTCATTGACCACCTCTTTAACCACAAAAATTGACAATGCAAGGTTGCTTTATGAATATGTGGTTACTTCTCCAAACTGCTTATTTTTTTTGGGGGGGGGGGGAGCCCTAAAATAAAAAATATCTTCATTTTGTTATTTTAAATGGAAATATTTAGATCCCCCCCAGACTTAAGAAGCTTTTAACTTTCATTTGAGCTTTTCATTCACTGAAAAACTTAAAAGCATCTAATGTTTATCTGAGTGTTTTAGCTAGACTTTTCTGTCAAAATGTAACATTTTAAACCAAAATGTTTTCACAAAGTTTTTTCTGCTTTTAGTGCTAGTAAAACTCATTCTTGCAATATTTGGGAACAGACACTTTTGAATGTTAAGAATGTCTAGTGAACAAACAAAATTACTATTATATCTAGATACGCTGAAATATCTAATATATGCTATCATTACTTGAAGAAATCAATAGTCACTTCAGACTCAAATACAAAGAGCTTATAAGTGTCCCATAATTGCTTTGTCTTTAATTCTAGCCTCTGCTCTACCAAGGTCATTGAGGGCCTGGGGAAAAGCAGCAGCTGGGTACAGCAACACCATTTAGAGCAAAATGGAAGGCAGAATTGCTAATAGTTTGAGAAGGGAAACACAAAATAAAGTGGCACCAGTATCTAATACTAACAATAATCAGGTGCATCAGTGGCTGTTGTAAAGCTTTGATTCCTGTGAGAAACGGAAATCCTTCTCAACAGATTATCAGGAATATTTCTGAGCAGTTTTTAGTTGGCCATGAAATCCAGCACCACCACCTCAGATAATGAACTGACCACAGTGACCTATCACACTTTAGCAGAATGTAACTATCTTAGTTCAGGCAAAGCTGTGACAAAACTGTTGAAATGCCACATTACATATTGCAGTGTCTCATGAGGAGAAACATTTTGCTTCAAGTATAGGACGCATTTTAGGATGTTTTTATAGGACAAGTCTCCAGTGGGCACTTAATGGCTTGGGGCCTGTTGCACTGGAGTTGGCCATCCATTCCTTGATTACCTCTAGGCCTTGGACAATTGCACTTGACAGGCAGGGTAAGGCACTTTTTTCTGTTTGTGGAGTTAGTACTGTGATGTTTGTCCTGTGCCACAGCTAAAAGGGGTTTGCGTTGCTCTACGTGATAGGACTACGGCTCTCATGATCCGTACGTCCCAAGTGGCTCATGTGGTGATATTGGATGAATAGCCTTCATAGGTACCTCCTGGATGGTTAGGATGTCACAGCTCCAGTGCTCTCAATGTTCTTTCTCTCCCACTCCAAAAGATAGGCTGTGTGCATCTGCCCCTTAGGCTATGTCCACAATTTAGGCTTTCTGAGCTATCATTCATTAGGTACACATAATTTCCTTATCCTAGGCTGGTTAGCAAAGAGCAGCCTACATTATGGTCTCAGTTATATGGACACAAAGTAATATAAATGTGGCTGTCCTTGAGTAATTAAGAGGAGAATATCTGCTTTTGTCTAAGGTAGATATTATTTTTTTGTAATAAGGATATTCCTGATATTTGGATTAAATTTTGTTAACTCAAATTCTCCTTAAATAGATTAATTGTAGTGATGTGTGCTTTGCCTAGCCCAACTGTAATCAATAACTATTTTGAAAAAGAGAAAGATTAGACACTTAACTGGCAGTCTTCAGTACTGGTTAGTATTGGGCGTGTTTCAAAGATTAGCATGATTTCATAAGCATGGCCTTTACTTTGAGGAATAGTGACTTTAACATACACACACTCTCTTTTTTAAGAAACTCGCCAGAATTCAGAATGAGTAATGGCAAGAGAGTAGGCTACTGAAAAAAGAGGGAATCTGGAGTAAGGTCCTTTTGTTATTCCTGTATCTCTGTAACTTGTGCTACTGCTGCATTGTGGGATTTCTTTTTTTCTTCTATAATTCTCTCAAAAATCAGACAAACTTTGGTGTGTGTAAGTGACAATAATGAAGGTATATGCTGGCATACCATTGTGGATTCCACAAGCTACATTGTGTTCCAGATAAAAATATTTTGAATGGTTCTGGTCAGAGTCAAACTTGCTGAAGAGCTGCTCTGCATCCGAGGACCTGACTCCAAAAGCAGTTATTCTGTTATTTTTAGTAGCCATTTTTCTGAAACATAATGAAAAAAGAACATCTATGTAAATGGAAGAGCACTTCCATCTTGGAAACAGCCAAAAGGAATGCAGACAGATAATCACTAAAAGCCTTATCAGATATTGGTATAACTTCCAGCTGGAAGCTCAGCTTGCTTCCTCAAGCGGTTGTCTTGGTAATATAACACAAAGTTTTCTAAGAGGGCTAACAGCTGTCATGGTTGGGCTTTTTCATGTGTTGCTCCTATTAGCTAAGCATATAAAGAAGGATGTAGTTACACTGGCCTTATAGTTTACTAGGAGAAATAACATTCAAGAGTTGGCTGTGACATAGCACTTTTCTGTGCTGCTTTTTCTCTGCTGCTGCTCAATTTCAGACATCAGGTACGGCATTTAATCAAGATGACATTTAAGATGCTACATGGAAGTTTTAACAAAATATTATTGAGAAAAGCAACAGAAAACACTTTAGTTGATTTATTTGAAGCAGTAATGCCCAAAACGCTCGTTCAGAGTATTTTTTTTAAGCAAATGCCCTCTGTCAGACTATCATTGAATGACTTTGTATTTGCACAGCAACTCTAATCCATCATGCTTGACTCAACCATCCAAGGAGAAGCTTGCAGAATAAAAAGCACAGAAACGTTCTGAGAACCTATACGTGTGGATATGTTTAAGTACCTGTGCACCTCAATACAGAAGAGCACCTTCACTAGAGGGGAGATTCTCATGGTGATGACGTGTAATATAAAGGTTTTAGTAGGCGGCTGTTTAAAATTATATGCATAGCTCACTTGCGGCAAGTTATAGAACAGTGTATGTTGTAAGACAGTGCTGGCACACCAACACATGGAAAATCAGGATGGAAACTTCTTAACTTTTTTAGATTGACTGACTGAGGCATAGGGGATTCTACAAAATAAGGAATGCCTGCCCAGAGTACTTATTTTTACATGGAAGCTGAGCATATGATAGAATCAGTTTCCAGTGTTTCAGAGGAAGATTAACTCTGTTTACCTCTCTCTGGTTGCCAAATTATATCTTGAGGGGAAAGAAAAACTCTTCCTGCATCAGCATCCTTAGAGTATGCAAGTAATGCATGCAGTAATAAATGTGATGCAAACAAATGTAAACAGTAAACAGCAGTTAAGGAGAATTCTTTCATATTTCCTTGGTAGTAGCAGGATGTAAGGGAAGTTGTGAGAAATTAGTTGAAAAGCTCTTCAAGGTTGTTAAGGGACAACACCAAATTTACTAACCACAAAGGGTTTAAGAATTTAAAACTAGGTGTTCCTTTTGCAATCTGGGCATCAAAATAGATGTAGCAGTTAAGCAAGGCTGCTTCATCCCTATTGCTTACCCCTCTTGACACAGCTGTTGCAGGGAAGATGTTTAGACTGGAGTTCTTGTGAATGGGACTTTTGGATGGTCTACTGGGTTATCACTGGGAAGAGCAGACCTCCAGGTCATGTGGGCATGTGTACTGCTGCGTACTGTAAATGCATACTTTATGCTGTAGCAGTGCTGGGGTAACATGGGGTGAGCTAAGATTTTAAAGGAAATGAGATTTGTAGGATCCATTTAACTAGACTAGGTGATAGCCTTGGAGAAAGCACAGAAGCTTCTTCAAGTGTGCTGTGATTTTAAAGCTTTTGGAAATCTGCCTTGTCACAGCCATCTTCCTTTGCTACAGACTCCCAAAGGAAAGAGATCAGCACTGAACTTCTCAGAACTAAGCACAACAGAGGCTTAAGCAGGGGTGGATGACACCATAGAATGGGAATTTGTGTAGTCTTGCTACAAGGGAGAGAGAGGCGTGAAGAGCAAGTAGTGCACCCAGCTCTCTGAGGCATGGTAGGCTTAAACCAGAGGTCAGTGGCTGTACGGCCAGGTGCAGAAACCCAGAGTGACATGTCTGGGCTGCGTAGCCCATGTCATGCCCAAACAGTTTATCGTAAGAGTCATGCTGCAATAGTTTGTAAATCTAGGTGCACCTCAGATCTTCAAATTATTTTGTAAACAGATTTCTAAAAAAAAAAAATATTGCAGCTCTGAAGTCACCAAAAAGTATGGTGGCCTTTATTTGCGTAGTTACTGCTGGCTTTTACTTTCTCTTTCAAAATACACAGCAAAGAATCAGTGAGTGACCTGCAGGGTAGAACAGTTCGAATTCTGGCCACCATCTTACCAGCTGCTTCTGTGATCATTAGGGCACTGGGGAGAAGAGAGAGACTTTTTTTTGGTCAAAAAGTGTTTGAAGACTAACTCTTGAGTAACAGAGAATGAAACCTCAAGTGCAGAAGATCAAGAGAGATTAATGGAACACTTTTTTTTTTTTAATTTATTCCTTTCTTTTTGAAAGGGATGTTTTCAGACTAAGAAAACAAGACCTCATTTTCTGTCTGGGATATTAAGAAATTTTGTGGTATTATAAGCTGCTTTATTCCATTTCATGTCTCTGTGGGGAGGAGTGAAACAGGCTATAAATTAACTCTAGCCCGTCCTAATTTTAAATAATTCACTGTATTACTGATTCCCTTCAGCAGACTGCAGAAGGGCAGACAAAATGCAGTAAAGCTGTGCAGTAGCAGAAGCCACCGAGGAGGCTACAGTTAGCTGGGCAAGATAGCCTTTGAATTGAGAAGTCTTGAACCAGGAACATCATCTTAGTGAAACTCCCATGGGGATGCAGCAGGGCTTGTTGTCTCTACTGGTGTGTATATTTAAAAAAACAAACCCAAATGACTCCTCCCACTGCAACAAACAAGGTGGAGGGGGGGGAGGAGGTTTTCCTAGTCGGCTTTCTTTAGAGGAGTATTTCCATGACATGTTAAAGGCAGATGCAGGTGAGCTCTAACCCAACTGTGCTGACTCAAGGCTGTGTAGTTGTGCTGATGTGGCACTGAATCCTGCTTAGAATGCTTCTGCTTTGCAGCAAGGGTTATTGAATCAGTGAGTGCTGGGTCTGTCCCACCACTGAGCTCTTTGGTTGGCTCAAAGTGGGTAGTGAACATCACTGACCATAGCTAAATGCTGGTAATGCTCCATCATCTGGCGTGGGGACTGAGACCAAATCTGGCTTCCACACCTTTGAGCAAAACAGTAGAGACACTTTTGTTGTCCTGTCTTTTTCTCTACAGAATCACAGAACATTTGGAATCAGTAGGGATGTCTGGAGATAATCTAGTCCAACAACCCCCTTGTGGTAGAAGACCTTTCTTCAACGAGTTGCCCAGGACAGTGCCCAATTGACTTTAGAGTGTATCTACAGATGGGGACCTCTCAACCTCTATTGGACAACCTGTTCAAGTGTTTGACCACTCACACAGTACAAAAAGTGTTTTATTCTGTTCAGATGGAACTTCATGTGTTTTGATTTGTGCCCATTGCCTCTTGTTCTGTCAGTGGGCATCACTGGCAAGAGTCTAGCTCATTTTCCTTCATTCCTTCCCATGAGGTATTTATATGCATTAATAAGATTCTCCTTCTCCCTAACGGTCCAAAAAGTGGTACCAGGCTTTCTGCTTCCATGTGAAGAGTAGGAAAAAGTGTCTGGTGGAGTATGCTGATGTGAAGCAGACCCAGGGCTCATTTATGTATACCATCTTGTCTCCATTCTGCAGATGTGCACAGAAAGTTTTGAATCCTTTTTTGGCGGGGGGATGCTCACAATTGGAGACTTGTTCAGCTGGTATTAAAAGATGTCATGCAGGATGGAAACTGATTTCTGTCTAGCTGTATCCTTTCTATCTGCCCTTGATATCCCTGGAGTTCTCTTAGAGCAGAGGCAAAGCTAGGGATCTATGGGTGATTGGCCTTGCTGAATTAGGATACTGGCTTCTGCCCTCCTCTTTGGGGGGCAGGTTTAAGTCCTTGAGTGGTTTCTTACAGCAGGAACTTATCCTGAAAGGATTCAGAAAAATTGAAATTTCCAATGTGTTTTAAATCAATTAATGGAATTTACTGTAATAGCAGGTTTTGGGTCCTGGCAGACTCAATTCACATGTATATGGTCTCAGTACAGTTGAATATCTGTCAGCAATTCGGGAAATAGGCAATTACATTTTGCAGGTGTGAAATTTCGCACTTATGAAATATATTTGGACGTTGATGGGCCAAAATGGCTTTGAAAACACATATCAAATTTGTACCTGGAAATATCATCTGAAACAACCAGAATTATTGTGCCTGTTCATGGACTATCCCCAGAACATATAAATGAGTGCAAAAAAAATAACAGCAAGGGAATGTTTCTTTCCGAATTAGGGAAATTCCTTAGGAAAAAAGGAAGTCTAATGTGTTGACACTTTTGTGGGACAGCTTAACAGTGTGCTAAGTATGTTCCTTTCAATTCCTTTCATTGGGCCATAACATGCCATCAGATATTTCCTGGGTAGGGACTGAAAGTAATGTCCGCTTTGCCTAATTGGACCATAGCTTACTGGAAGGAAGGGACCAAAATTTTATAGTATACTCTTCGTCCTCTGCCCCAGAGAAACTGCTTTCACCACATTTGTAGCTATTGAGGGGTCATCGCTAGGCCAATAGAAGTTGACTCTGGCATAGCCCATCAAGTTTGAAACCTAAAGAGAATCTTGCACAAGACATCTCTGTGAGATTCCTGCCTGGAGATTAAGTGTGACCAGGAGAGAATGGAAACTGTCCTGCGACAAAGTAGGGTGAAATGGTCTCGCAGGCATTCTTTTTTTCCATAAGTGAATATACAGCTCCTTATGGATACTCAGATCTACGTGGAATGGCTTTGCTAAAGGAATGGTTAAATGGACAAGAATTCCTTCTGTTTTGAGACAGAAAACATAGAGATAAGATCAGATAGGAGTCTGTCTAATCATGAGAGGCATGGCAGAAGTAAACCTGCTCTCTCTGTCTTTTATGAGAATGAGTATCAGATTAAAACAGCAAGTGTCCAATTTAAGATATGTGCTACCACAAGGAACTCCTTGCCGCAAGATGTTGTAGAGGATATTGTTGATCCTAAATCTCTACGTGGGTTCAAAGGTAACTACATAAATATAAGAAAAAACATGATGACAAACCTATAGCGAGATGCAATGTTAGCGCTTCTGTGATTTAGAAAGGCCACAAGCTATAAATTTTTTTAAACCTTCTTGAATTGAAGTGGTTTCCCAGGGAAGTATCTATACTTATCTAGTTCTTACTACACATCTTACTACACTAGTGCTTCCTACGCGTCTACTACTGGCTGTTGTATTGTGTTAGATGGATTTTGGCCGACATCAGTTTGGCTATTCATATGTAGCTGATGAAGTCATTCTCCACTCATTTCTTATAGTGTATAACTACAAAAATGGAGACATGAATCCACCCAGTAGAGGTGAATGTCTAAGTGAAAATATCCATGTTAGTAAATTGCATTACTTTTTACACTAAGATCTTCTCCCAGAAGATACCACAGCTTTGTATAAAGCATGAGCATGTCAAATTCCAGTCTTCTGTTTAGGTGAGCCTGTGACCCTATATATGTTTGTTGAGCAGAGATTGTTTATGAGTAGCAATACGTTGCTGTTCTGTGCCAAACCAAGCCAAATACTAAATTAAAAAGAACAAAAATATAAAAGAGAATGCATTATTTGAAGGGTGGCAAAAGAGTGTATTAAGAAGACATTTCAGTTGCTTTTGTCAGTGTCAGTGCTTTACAGCTTGCTTTAGTGAATCTCTGATCCATACTGCCAGAACTCCTCAAAATCAGCAGGTTTTTATCCTCACCAGTACCCTGTGGGAGGGTTGATTTATTCCCATGTTCCTTTTCTGTATTTCCAGAGGATCACAGTGGTCCACATTATCTGTTTCATAATTCATTCTTGGCCTGGAAGGAGAGGCCTGCGTGCAAAAAATAAGGCCACACACAGAGAAAGCTTCTATGGCCATTTATTAATTCTTCTGAGCTATTAGTGATGTTGGTAGTTGTTTGACACAACTTCCTGAAAATGGAACTTTTTAGTTTTGGATTGGAAAGAAAAAAAAACACAAACCACACCTTAAAAAAGAAACCCCACTGGAAGCAAAGGCCATCAACATAGTGATGCTTTCAAAAGCTTTCATTGAGTCATCGCTTCAGAATGCTATGCCTGGCAGTAATGAATCATGTCCTTTTGCATTCTTGTCTGTTTTAACGCAATAAAGGGTGATATATGCAGCCAGGGATTGTCAGAAATACACTGTATTTCGATTTAGAACAACATTTCAATATGACAGCTCTTAAAACTTATGTTGAGTGAGCATGAAGACAACCCATTATTTTACATAAATACACATGAGTATGTTTTGATACAGCTGATTGAAAAGCATTAATGTCACTTAGTAGTGTTTGTGGGGTTTTTTGCCCACTTCTTAGGGATCTAACAAAAGCACCAAGCTCTGGGGAATGAAATGACTTTGCCTAATATTAAATTATTAAATGTGTACTTAGTTACCACTATAATCCTCCAGGAGTGTAATAAGAAGTCTTTTATCATTAATAGTTACAACTGTCAAATGATTAATTGTAAATAGATCCATTCAGCACTTCATTGCAACGCAAGGTCAGAGGGCTGGAAAGGGACAACATGCAAGCTTCCTGACTTTACAACCCAAACGTCTTTTCCCCCATTTTAATGGAGTATCCTACGTCTTGCAAACGGCTATAAAACTGTGGGTTTATAGTGCTTAGTGGTACTTGTTTTTCCATTTGCCCATGGTGGATATTCAGATGATTCCTCTTGCAATCAGTGGGAGTTCTGTACCTTGAGACTTTTAGAGACTGACCTTCCAAAGTGAGATGAAATGGAAGACTAGGATTTGAGTGAGCTTGCATCTGAACCTGGAGCAGAACAAAATCTGTGACTTGACTGTCCTAGAAATCTGGGGATTTGTAGTCTGTGACCCAAGTTTGTTTTCTCAAAACAGAATTAAGAGACTATGGAGGGGGATGGGGTGGGAAACATCCATGTGATATAAGATGAAAAAGAGCCAAGGAAAGAAAAACACAGAAAAAAGGGTAACTTAACTGTCAGATGTCTGCATTCCTATCAAGTTTGAACTGTTCAAGAAAAACGCTGTCCTCTCACCTACAGAGTAGCCAGTAGCATTTGCAGAATAGACTTTTGTGCATCAGGTGAGAAGCAATAAGTTACATTGGTCTAATATGATTTCATGAGACTGTCAGAGCCCCCTCTGTCATGATTGCAAATGTTGTTTATCCTCTTCTCAAGAAAAAAAAACCAATAAAATTATTATAATAGTTTAATAAAGAAAAAAAGCTAAAATAATAATTTGATGTAAATGTTACCTATTGCCATCAGTTTCTTCCCCCCCCCTAATTTATGGAGCCAGTATGTTCTGTCCTCTAAAACATTCTACCCTTATCCCTCTCAATTAAAACTCCTATCCGGCTAGCTGCAATTTTCAGACAGAAATATGTGCATGCTTTATGTAGAGCATGGACACCAACTCCAGTACATACTGTGACTGTCAGAATTTTTGTTCCTTTGCACGGTTGCTTCATGGATGTGCAAATAAATCTAACACTTCTAGAAATGGTTCAAGGGACCTTACAGGGTACCTACACAAAAACTATGTGTATGTAGTAAGTCTTGTGTCCTGGAAGTACCTGATTCCCTCTGCATGTGCAGAACCATTGGCAATAGCATGCATAAGTCTGATAGATGTTCAGCCTAAGCACGCATCTCCTTTTCTTTGTGTATTCTGGGACCACAGTGATAGTGAGAAGACTATAATGTGTGTATCTAATAGCTCTACAGCTTGTGCAACTAGGTAGTATCCTAGTTTTAGGATAGCTGGTGGCTGGCTCTGATATCAACATGAGGCAAATTTTTCAGTGGGAAAACAGGAGGTACTTGGAAAGCTTATATTGAAGCCCTATCCTTATGACCTTTGCAGTGTGGTCCTAATATGCATACATAGGTAGTTACACTCTCAACATCAAAATCACAAGGGCACTGCAAACATCAGTAGTTACTCTGTAATTGTTTGGTTTTTTTTCCTGCCTTTTCCAGGAATGTGGAACTGTTGCTTTTATGATGTGAAAAATGAACTAATGATACAAAAGAGAAAGAGAAGGCCTTTGTGTTCTTGTGGTCAGCAAGTTTCAATTCATAGTAGTTCTGCATATCAGTCATTAGCTGTCTTAGAGTAGTTCCAGAGAAGTGGTCATTGAGTTGTGTTAGTCATAATTTTAAGGGAGTCATTGCAGTGTGTGTGTGTTTTGTTTGTGGGTTTTTTTTTTCTTTCTTCCTCCCCCCATCCTTTTAAGTACTTTCATAAGTGGAAAAAGTGTTGTTACTCCTATGGGCCTCTAGTGTTAGATATGGAAAGTCTGGATAATTAATGCTTAACTGTTTCCTAAGAAGATTCAACAAACTCTTTGCAAAGATGCAAGTCCATTTAGAATAGTCGAGCCAAAAATTGGGGCAGAGAAGACATTCCCTTCCTTTAAGAAGAGTGGGAAGTGCAAGTCTGCATTATGTTTAGGAACTCTGGCCTTGGGTGTTTGTAAAAATGAATGAAAGCTGGTGTCGGTACTGGGGAAAATACTGTGGTGGACAGAGGAGTAACTGCTGAAAACCTGTTTTGTTGGGTTTTCTAAAGCAAAGGGGTTTATGACTGTATTTTTTGTAAGTATGTAGATGTCAACCCTGTGTGGCAACTTTTGAACCCTCCAGCCCTCTCAAATTTTGAGACAAAATATGAAGGTACCAGAATTTTCATAAAACCCAGGTGACCAAGTTGATTCTATTAGTCTTTCTCCTGAAAGAAAGGCCTTAGTATTCGTTAACACTATTGGACATAAAGAATAGGATAGAAATCTTGTAGTTCCCAAATATAAAAGTTAAATCAGGAGTGGTACTCAGGCCTTAGACATTAAAGAATCAAATCAATTTAAAAAATACTTTGATCATGGAACATCTTTTAATTAAATAAAAAAAAATCCTACTTGGCAGTAATAAGATTAGAAGTTATATGATAGAGATCAACAAAGAAAATCAGATTATTAAAAATACCTTAAGTATGTTTCATGAGTGAAAATGAACGCAGTAGTATTCCTGACTGTAAAATGGATTAATTGTGGTCTTGCAGCAAATGGAGCTAAGGAGTTGTGGTTTGTGTTCCCTGATGACTACCTGGGTGAACATGGGAAAATTGCTTTGTGCTTCTGTGTCCTAATCTACAGTATTGAGATGACAATTTTGACTGCCTCACTATGATATTGCAATGCTAAATTAGTTATTGTTGGGAAAGCAAATTGACCTTGAAAGGAAGATTTAGTATAGCCTCCTTGAAGTGACAGTCATGCAGCTTGCTTGACCTCTTCCTCCTCTGAGTTTAACGCAGACAGGACAAACTATTTCTAGAGAGAAAGAACAGTCACAGACTTCTAGATAAGATTGTGTGACAAAAGTTCTGCCTTAAAAATGGCAAGATTATACTGCTTATTTTGCTTTCTTTCATGGCTCTTTTTCTGCTTCTGTTGTCCTTTATTGAAAAAAAAAAAAAAAAAGTAGCACCATTTGACCATCCAGTTCTGCAACCATCAGAAAACGTTTATGCTCTTGCATTAGAACTGGCCACTCTCTGAAGCATAACTAACATTGACTTCCCTTTCTGCAGCTACTGTTTAGTGTGGTGTACAGCTGTGTTCTTCTTACAAGTGTTAAATTTGTGGTCTTGATGGTTGGTTATGACACGGGAAGATTGATAGAATATAATGTGTGTCTTGGCATAGTTATTTTTTGGAGTGTTGGTGATGACTTCTACAAACCTTTGCTTCCAGGTGAATTTGTTGCCTTTTAGCCTTTAAAATTAGCAGTATATTCAGGATCTGATAATTTGTTATGTAATTTTTGAGTCTGTTACATGAATGTCTTTCCTTTTGCATTCATAGGACTTGGGTGCCCTCTTTAATGCGCTTGTTAGCAAACAGGGTGAAGAAGTTTGGTGGGAAATGGATCATTATAGCACATTTCAAATATTTGGTGCCATTTTTCCCTAGACCACTTTTGAACCCTATATGAGGTGTATGTGGCAAGGGAGAGTGCCTTCCCATGAGAGTGGGAAGACAGCATGAAAAGAGCAGAAGTGTGCATTAGCAAGAAACTTATGCTAATAGAAATTTACATCTCAACATCTGTGAGCGACTTGACAGGTGAGTAGCAGCCAAAAGCAGTTGCACATCAGTAGTCCTGTCTGTAGTGTACTTGAATGCATTGCACTGAGTTGGCTCTAAGTGAAACAACCACAGAAACAGTGGCATGCTGCTTTCAAGCTGCCACTTGCATAGATTCCCTAGTGTCATCAGTGGTTGGTTATTTTCGTGTGTTTGCAATTGTTGTAGCACGCAGTCAATATTTACGGTGTCAAATTTTGTAACTTCATCAGTGTATGTTAATTGAACCCAGTGCATAGCTTCCAAAGAGGAAGCTGAATGCAACGGTGGTTAAGGGAAATAGACATGATGGATGTGGTTAACTGCCTGGGATCTGAGGAAGAGATTTTGACAAGTAGAAGACAAGTCACACTGAAGATAAGATAAAGTGACTTGGAAGCTAGAAAGTAGGTTGCAAAGATAAGCTTGCAAAAAGAGATGGGGATTGGCATCTGGAAGACAAGATGAGGTACGTGTATGCCTTGGAGAAAAGGCAGCTAAGAAAAAGGAAAATAATACCAGAGAGTAAGAACAGGCAGAGCTGTCCATCCAGAGCAGATGTTAGAATAGTAAAGTTGTGCAACCATGATAGAACATAAGGTGGGCTCAGGACTTGGTCCCTGGTGAGTATTGCTTTGTGCCTTGGCTACTTGCTGTGCTTACCCTGCAGGATGTGTTTAAACCTCCTTAAAACTGCATGTCATCTACGCATTGAAATTCAGTGCTTGAGCTCTAGCCTCTTTGGATTACTGGAATAGTTACTCAGCTCTAGAGACCTGATATGTTGTGCAGCATCTTGTGGACACAGGAAATAAGCAGCAGCCAGGGACTTGTATCTCCTAATCATGCTTTCATTCACAAGAAAGTTGATTAAAGACATGATGACTACCATTTCATTTCTCACAGGCAGTGCTTTAAACGCTTATAGGGAAACCTCATCCTTCCTGCTCCAAAACTTGAGCATAAAGCCTGTATTGAGTGAAAGTGGTGTGTTTGTAACTCACTTCCTACAGTAGAGTTGCAGGTTAGTTTTTCTGAGGGCTTGATTTTAAATGATACGTTAAATCGTATACGATTACGATTTACGATATCGATACGTTTAAATGTATACGTTTGTATACATTTGACTGCTGTTTTCAGAGGACAACTAGGAAAACTCATCAGCAGTTTAGTGTGGAGATAGGAGGTAAGTGAATTGTTAGCACTGGGCTGTCACCTGATGCCTAAATGGGATCACTGCACACTGAGATTCACCATACTTGAACCTCAGGCTTGACTTCCTTTGCTTGAAGACACGCACAGACATTGTTGTGCTACTCCATGCCATTCTGTGGAGGCTGGTCTAAAATTCCTGAATATTTATTGGGTAGAGGACTCGGAAAGTGAGGTTAAGGAGAAAGAAAAGTCTGGTGGTGGTAAAGTCTATGAATTCCTATGAATCCCTGCCCAGACTTGTCTTTAAACCAAATCTGCCCTTGTAACAGCAGCTTTGTGCACTACTAATGAACTTAAGTGAGGATAATGGGATTCTGCTAGAAGTGACTAACTTCTAGTAAGTTCGTTTAACAATATGGATTTCAATAGGTTTTTAAAAGCTTCGAATGTTCAGGCCCCATTTGAAAGTCAGTGATATGTAGTTGCCTGCCATCAAAAATTCTACTCTAAGAAATTAGCCTCACAAATTGTAGATCTTGAAAAGCAAATTCAAGCATTTCTGCATGGTTATGATTTCAAAATTAAAATGTGTCTCGACTATTCACCGTGAAGATATTTTTGCGATTGCTCTAATACACCAAAGGAAAAAAATTTTCAAATTTCATGAAAATAACTTCATGAAATTAACTTCAGATGTGTCTGACAGGGTCTTTGATTCAACGTTGTTTAATGAAAGGGAGGACGTGAGAGTGGCTTGTCAGCTGCACATATAATTTTAATGCATGAACTTGTGTCCTGCCTCTGACAACTGCCTTGGAAAGCAGAAAAAAGTTTCTCATGAGAATTAGTCTGAAGAAGATGAAATATTTAAGTAAATGAAGGTAAGCTCTCTATTGTTTTAAAAAGATAGAGTAATTTCAGAACTTATTCTTCATAGATGTCAGTGAGAACTTTCAAGCCAGAAACTGTTAGTACTGGACATGGTCATAACCCCTGAGCTTCACAAATTCTGTAACTTTTTTCTTTTTAAACAAATCTAAGTTGCTCACTGTTCCTTGCATGTCAGTCTGATATGCAGAGTGGTTTTGGTATGTGCTTGTCAAAGCAGTTGCCCCAATGTTCCCTTCTGAGAACATTAGGACATGTTCCCATGTGCTCCCCTATGCTTAACTGAGACCTTAGGTGCTGAACCAGTGTGTAGGCTACTTTGCCATGGGGTCCTCAAAGAAGTATCGAAGAGGGATCTGAGCACTAACTACTTCCATCTACTGATTTGCTTCTGTTGTGCTGAATTTCTTGATAACACAGATGTATCAAAGAAGGTCTGTATTAGGGTCCGGGTTTGCATTTCCTTCTTAGTGTGCAGCTTACGCTTCACTCTTGACCATAACATACCCAACATCAGGCTTACACAGCTTTGGTATTTCAGTGCTAGTTTTCAGACTGTTAGCTGAGCATTCTGAAAAGTTAGGACACCTAGTCTGGGTCTAGAGTTTCTGCTTATGTTGTCTATTTTTAAATGTAGGTCGCTAGGGAAAGCACTCACAGAAATTCAGTGATAGTGAACATTGTCCAGTAATTGCCTTCTTAAGCTATATTCTGTTTTACTAAGCTTTCTCTAACACCAATGCTGAGAGCTAGGATTAGTCTTTGTAATAATTTTCCACTTCATGTAATCTGCTCTTGGCATAAGTTTTCCACTTGAGGGATGTTGCTTGAGATTATATTTGTTTGCTATGGTGTGCTACCCAGTTCCTCAGCCGGGTCTTGAAATCTGTGATCCTAAGATTCACGTTGAAGCAGATCAACATATGAGACCAGGAGGCTACAGTACTGCTGTCTTTTATCTTGTTACTCATCCCTTCATCTCTTATTGAGTGTTGCAATCTTTCACTTGCAAAACAGACAAGAAATCCTCTGATGAAAAAAAGCGTGTTAACATTTTGAAGCTCATGGTCTGACTTATTGTGAGCTTGCTCTTTGAATTTTCCAGCTAATGGTGTGAAAAAGGGGAAAAAAAAAAGGCAAAACACCTTTTTAGGTTTAAGTGAATAAGTGACTGAATGGTCTTTTCTATCAACTGTATAATGCAAGGCATAAGAATTCGCTGAGAAATGTCTTCATCTGATGCTTTTTGCTAATTGGAGGGACAAGACGAGTCAAGCTTGCCTTTCAGGACTAAAAAGAGCAACGCAATCCTTCAAATATCTACGCTGTGATCAGAAGGTGTTAAAACAAAGCTATAACGGAGTGTGAAACAGCCAGGGGAGCCGTGTGAAGCTTACCAGGATGTCACAAAAATCTATTATGAGGCCCCTGTAATGAAGATGGAAGGAGCTGAAGTTACAGTCTTTGCTGTCTGTGTCTACTAATATTATTTCAGAGAGGATGCCATCCCAGGCATCCTGGGAATTTATAGTGGAACTGTGATCTGAAGTGGTGCATTCCTCCCTTAATTTACCTAGTGCTACAGGCAACTCAGATTGACACTTGCTCTTGAAGTGTCTGTGCTGATTAAAAGAGCTCAACAGAACTCCTTCCTGAATTGAAGAATAATTTTTCAATAAAGTAAAGTTAAAATGAAGAAAAAGTTAGCCCTTCTGCATTCTTGTAGTTGGGTATCAACATTTTGGAAGGCAGTGAAAAGGCAGCCCATCTGAAAGCGTATATAGAGCAATGGTAAAGCTGTTAAAAGCAGAAACTCTGTAGAAAACAAGTTTGATGGAAGTTATCCATTGATGGTTCCTGCCTGACACAGGAAAAAAGTCTGTAGTGTAGCAGAGGAAAGGCCTTTGTCAAAACCTGCCACTCCTTCTATGATATTAGCTGTTTTTGTGTATGGCTCAGTTTTTACTTCTTTATTTCTAAGAACTGTATGAATTGCCTGATGTTCTTTGCTGGGTGCATCACCTGCAAGTTTCCCACATCCTGCCTGCACAGTGTGGTGGGAGTTCTTGCTCTAAAGTCTTCAGTGGCTCAGTGTGCTGAGAAGGACAAGGAGGATCTGCCTGCTTTTGAAGCAATTCTGTGTCTGGTCTAGCTAGAAAGATTGCCTAATGAATTTAGGAGCTGTGTTTTAAATTTAAAAAAGAACTGACGAATGGCTGGTTTTCTTTAGAAAAAGTAAATGGATAGAGATGTAGGCTAAATGTGGTTAAGAAGCTTCTCACCATAACTGAGCTTATAGAGAGATTTTGAGTATTAAGCTGAATTGACTCAAATTGAGTGCACTGATGGGTAGAAAAAGCACAATATTTGAGTTGAGTCTATTGTAATTTCAAGAGAAAATGTGGTATTTTTACTTCCTTTTCATTGCCTGCCATTTGTTATACACATATGTCGTATTGCACAAAATGGCATTTTAATATACTAGTATATACTAGTGGATAACACTTTTGAAAACCGTTTATGGCTGAAACCATTTGGAAAATTCCTTTTTAACTACATAAATAGATGTATGGATCTTGTGGTAGGAAATCTGTTTTAATGTAGTAGTTAGAATTCTGATAGAAAGCTGTGGTAAGTGCCCAAAAGTATCATGGGGAATTTGCAAGCCTAAGTGATTGTAGTCCCATTGGTGTCAAAGGTTTCCTGATAAAGGTTTGTTCAGTAGAACCGTGGGAATAGCCTTATTACATACCTAAAAGTGGGTAAAGGCCCAAAGGATTTAGGCAAGTAGAACCTGACAAGTAACCATAAAAGCTTTCTGTCACATCACACATCATGTGTTCTATGTATGCTATGTGTGAAAAGCTTTTTTAGAGATAGTCAGGTATTGGGGGCAAAAGTACGTAGCTCTGGGACCACTGTATGAAAGCTAGGTTCCTTAGTCACCATGAGCATGAAGGTACATCACTAAGGAAATGAATGCCTTTAGAAGTAACTCAAACCATTGCCTTCCAAAAATGTCACGGTTTTAAAGCACCATATCCCAGACCTCTTTTGGGCTGGGACCATGAACATTGTAACATTGGAAATTAATTAATTCATGTGTTCTTTCCAGTGGACCACAAGACAGTTGTGTGCAGCCCAAGCAGCTCCCATTTTCTGTTAGGGTGTGTGAGGGGTGTTTTTATGTGTAGAAAACACTCTTTAGGACTTTTTGACTCAGGAAAAGTCATTAAAAAGAAAAGGAGGTATCTGCTGATTTTCTTCATAATTTTTGTTATAAAGTATTATAAAAGCAATAGGAACAAGAATTAGGATTAGGCTAATATTTAAAATATTTAGTGGTGATTTAGAAATCAGACTGCATTTTAAAAAGAAGTTGTGTATCCAATTGTCCCTCCAGGGTCCTAGAACCAGACAGTATAAAGGAGCTTATTGCAAACTCTGGCTTGACGTGTTTGTGAACATGCTTTTCTACCTTCATAGCCTGTTGCCCGTCTTTATAGCCTGTCACCTCTCCTTTTCTGGCCTGGAGGCTTTGATGCAGTTGAACCACTTTGGTCTCCTTTCTGTACCTTCCTTTCTCCTGGTGGCTCTAACCTCTGAGTCTCAAATTGCCTACAAATATGCTTTCAATGAGGGATGTGATGGTTATCCAAATGAATGAGTCTAGGTACTAACAGGTACTGGACCTCTCCACAGGTTGATGTGTCCTGCCTGGGCATCTGGGTTTGGTGTGCCTCAACTGGAAAAAAAAATCTCCCTTTGGAAGGAAGATTTTCTGCTCCACTCTTTGCTTGCTGATGTTATTTTCAGTTGAGAACTGTTGTGGCTTGTTAGCTCAGTTTTCCCATGGCTGTAAGTGTAGTAGAGAGGGGAAGAATGGGAAAGATTTGGTGTGAATTTAAGTGACAATGGGTAACCAAGAAATGTTAATAGGATATCGGGAGAAAGAGGAGCATGGAAGGTCCAATAGCAGGTAGGTTACCTTTGGGTCTGGATGGGTTTATTGATTATTTGAAGGACTTAAAAAAAAAAAAAACCAAAAAAACCCAACAAAAAAACCCCAAACAATCCCCCCTCCACCCCCCCCAAGAAATCGTCAGTAAAACTTTGATAATCTGGGAAAGAGTTTTGCTTTATTTTTTTGGGGAGGTGGGGAGGGGAGGGAGGGCTGGGGAGCAGGCAGGGAGAGGAGGATGACTCTTTTTTTGAGTTTTAGAGGAGATTGAGTAGGAGCCTGTACATGAGCCAGCTATGGTTATGAAAAATAGCACCAAAAATTGCTATTAGTACTAAATATTTCTTTAAAAAGACCCACTTTCCAGGCAGAGAAAAACTGTGTTCAGTCTGGCTGTGTTTACAGGCTCTAACTCTTTGTAGCTGAAACACCAAATGAATGCATGAATAGTATGTTGGTAGTTTCCCCTGACTGAACTGCTAGTAATTTGCTCTATTCATCTCCCACAACTTCAAAATCTGGAAAGGGTTAATAAGTGGCCTTATTACCATCTTCATCTTTGCTCACCAAGCTCAAGTAGCTGCTTTTAAAAAAAAAAAAAACCAACATAAAAAAAAATCACAGAAGTAAAACCTGAAGCTAAAGCAGAATGGCAGAAGGTAAGCTAATACCAGAAAGAGGAAATGCGAGGTTGAAGAGACTGCTGTGCAGCTAAGAGGCAACAAAAGAGAGGAACAGTTTTTCCTCTGGGCATGCAAAACCATTGCTTTACTTTGACCTTCATGGTCTAGAAATTGGTGGTGTTTCATGGTCCTATGTCTATGTGCTAACAAAATGTTAATTTGATAGGTGTTCCAGTCGTATTCAGGGTAAGGGATAGCTGGGAATGTCTTCAGCAGTGAATGGTAGGCCAATAGAAACAGAGAAATAGCTGTGCTGGACCTGACTCAACGTAACCCTGTAGAAGCTGACTGTAGGCAGGCAATGCTTCCTTTTTGCTCAAAACAAGGGAAACCCCATCATCTTCCAGATGGTGTGGGATCTCTTGGGCCTGGTGGACAGGGAGCTGAACATGCTGCAGGTAAGGATTAAAGGAGACTAGCCATCCCATGGGCTACAACAGTGTAGGTAGCAGATTGAGGAAAATTATTATTCTCCTCTGGCACTTTTGAGACTACATTTGCAGTAGTGATTGCTGTTTGGGGCTCCCCAGTACAAGACAGACATTGAAGTGGAGCAAGTCCAGTGCGGGCCACCAAGCTGGTCAGAGGTCTGGAGATTATGGCACAGGGGAAGAGGCTGAGACCTGGGTTGGTTCAGCCTTGAGAAGAAAGAGCAAAGGTAAAACTTTACGTCTGTTTTCAACTAGCTACCTAATGGACAGGGTATGGAGGAGATAGAATCAGAAACTTCTTGTGGATATGCAGTGATAAGAAAAGGGACAATGGAATTAAGTTGCAACATAGGAAACTCCAACTAGATATTAAGAGGTGGTGGTTGTTGTTGTGGGGATTTTTGTGGTGTGGTTTTTTTTTCTGTTTGGGATTTTTATTTAAAAAAAAAAGTGGTCAAAACACTGCAACAAGGGCCCATAGAGGTTGTGCAGTCTCCACTCTTGGGAATTTTAAAACTTTCCTTGACAAGGCCATGAGTGACCTAATCTCGCTGGCCTTTTGGGTGAGGTGCTGGACCAGGTGACTCCCAGAGGTCATATTCTGTGGTATATTATATATATACCACATATTATATTTCACTAAAAGTTCAGTGAAATTATTCTGTGACACTATGCACTGGTGCAAATCCTACCCTAGCAGTGAGATGCAGCCTTTTCCTATCTTAGGGAAATTCCATAAACAAGTCTGTTCCGGAGGATAATGGAGCTATTAGTGACAATCAGTGTCTCTTTATAAAGAACTACCATTTCCAGGCAAACCAGGTTATACTCCTAGATAAAACCATAAAAAGAGAAACTAATAAGAAAGCAAGGACGATGATATACTGTAGCTACTATAATATTTGGGTTTTAGTGCAGCACTTGTTAAAGTGACTCATAAAGTAGTATTTCCTTGATTAATGTAAATTAGGGTGGATATTCAATGGAGATCTGAATATTCAGACCGAAAACTTCCTCAGAGATTTGGAATAAAGGTAAGGATTCATTTCTGCACAGCCAGGCCTTTATAAGATGCATAAAATTAGTTCTGTCGTTATATAACTTCCCTGTTAGGATGAGAAGAAATGATGTAATAGTTACAATAATAATTATTGTGATTAAACATTGGAGAATTGGAGCAGAATTGGACTTCTTTCCCCTCAATCATTGATGTGTATGTTTTGTGTGGGTTCCTGGCGTCTTAATGTTTTCAGTAAGTTGTCTTCACTAATTACCTCAGAGTGGGTGCAAGCACATACTAATTACATTAACAGATAATATAAAATTTAAGGGAATTGCATGCATCACTGAAAGTAGGAGTAGAAGGATTAAGCATGTTAGTGAAGACATAAATTAAAAATATGATTTGGTAAACAGTGTGCAAAGGTTTGAGGAACAATAATCCAAAGCTCAGATGATCAAAGGGAGGTGAAGTGTGAGAGGCTGACAGTATTTCTGGCCTTAACAGAAAGGAAATCTTGTTTTGCCATGTTTTGGAGTTTTGCTTATAGATTACATGTGTGTGCTCATGCACAAATGAATACATGGCAGAAGGATATGCCTGTTCTGGACAGCGTAGCAGTGCAAACACTCCTCTATTTCCAGAGAGCACATAATGTGGTTTTTGGGGTCCTGACCTCTTACTGATTTTTCTTCGTCAAATGTTCTTGTGTTCTTAGTTTTGCATTTCTTCTTTAAGTTATTTCTTGCATAATGATAATTATGTATTGCTGAGCCGAAACTCTTATGTCTGTTACAGAAAGGCAGCCGTAATGCAGACTAAAATTTCATGTGAGAAAGGTGGGCAAAACTAATTGGGAATGTCCAGGCATGCAAGTTGCAAGTCAGTGTAAGAAGTGCTATGTGAAACCCAATATACTTTGTTTACTTAAAAATTTCGATTGGGGGAGTGAAATGTTGGTTTTGCTGAACTATTAAGCTGGAGTGACAAGTTGAGGGGCAGAGAGACAGTGATCACTACATATTTCCATAGTCTCACATGCCACCTAAATAGAAGGTGTCTCAAACCTAATTAAACAAAAAATCTAATTTGCTTTAATGAGACCCAGGTTGCTGCTGTCACAAAGCTTGCTTTCTCACTCTGGTTTTGTGGGTAGGGTGTCTTCTATGCCTATTGACCGTGGGCTGATGTTAAATTCCCAGAATGCCCTTGAATGCATCAGTGCAGGTCAGAGAAGAGACCTTCTTGCAAAGGATTGCCTTTGCTATAAGTGTGGATGTGAAAAAAATGAAGATAAAATTTTCTGTGTTCCTCTCAAAAGGACCCTTTAAAGTTCGTGGAGGTTTTGATTCATGGTTCTGTGCTTCTCTGCCCAAATTGCTGGGAGACTGAAGATGTTCTCGGTGGTACTATCCATCCCTAAGACTAGACAGCTTTTGAAAAAGGATAGCATGTGCCCTTGATTGCTGCCACCTTCCCTGCTTCTCAAGCACATGTGTTCTGTGCATTATATGGCAAGTTCTCTTTGGAGTCATTCGAGAAATTTAATGAGATGTCCACTTTTGTATTTAGAGTGGTATGTCTGCAACTTGTAGAGAAACAAGAAAGTCAGTAATTACCAAAAGAGTTGTCGTCTTTATAAAGATGATGCCTAATGACCCATGGATATCTGCTTTGATGATTTCTTTCCTTCTTTCTTTCCCCACTCCCTTTTCCCCTCTGTGGACTTTTTCTGGCCTTGGCTCTTCAATAACTTAAAAGATAATTCTTTTTCTCTCAGAATCTGTTGCTGTGCAACTTGCTTGAGGTGCTGGCATTATTTTGCAGTAAGAAGCGCAAATTCTCTAGGAGAGAGAGATAAAAAAGAAGCCATGAAGGTTAAATGTGTTAGTTTCCCTTGTCAGATTATTGAGGTTAAGAATGGTGAGTACTAATTGTGCTACATTATGGAAGAGATGCTCCTGTGCTCTGAAGAGGTTAGTCAGCTCTGCGGTGTTTCTTCACAGAGGGCTCTTCAGTGCCTGAGAATATTTACTCTTGGCCTCTTCAGCCTTTAGGATGATTAAAATTCCTTTGTACTCCTTGAAGAGAAGAAGATGAAGTATAGGCACAGAGAAAAAAAAAAAAAATATTTTTAGGAGGCTAATTATGTGGATATCAGCCTGATACAATACCATTCAGTCTGTACTTGTTTGGCCTCTATTAAGATAATATTTAGGCCCGCATAATTTGTAATTTATCTCCTTAAGCCTCAGGGGCACAGCAGAATTGGTGTAGCCTCCAAAAATGTGACTGAGTTGCATCAGAGAACATCAGCTTACCAGTTGTCAGTCTGTGTGATCTCCTGTCATCTACATGCGTATGTCATATATAAAGTACTGACATGAAGCAGAGGAGAAAAGTTTGTCAAATAAACAAACTGACAAATCAGACTGTTGATTTTTTGAAAAGTTTGAATATGACCTGATTTTGTATCTTAAGCGCATTAAAACTGCTATTAGTAGATCTATTAATGACAGTAGACCACATGGGATAGCTGGGTATTTACCTAATAAATTCTTCGCTATTGCATGGACTTGACTAGAGACACCAGTGGTGCTTTTCTCTTAATCTGTTGCCATGGTTCATAATATTTGTAGTTTTGGTCTTTTACTGCTGAGAGCAAAGTTCTCCTCAGGAAGTTAAGTATTTATGGCCATTGGGATGCTTGGATGCATAGGGAATGCACACTTTGTGTTCCCTTCTGTGCCACAGAAGGAAATTTGGAAAATAAACAAACTCATCAGTCCTGACTGTATGCAAATGGTAAATGAGTCTGCAGTTAACAATGGAGCTTAATTTCAGCCTACACTACTATTTTATAATCAGCCAATGGACTAGGATAAGACTTGCTAACAAGAAAAGCAATTCAATTTACAGATTAGTATTTTTTTGTAAATTAGTATTACATCATTGCAGTTATGGAACTGTAAACAGCACAGCAATCTGTGTTCATCTGCACAATCCAAGTGTAATGACGTGGCTGAAAGGAATACTTCAGAGTGAAGGGACAAATATTTAAGACCTGTCTGAACAAGATTGCTTTATGTCTGGGTGTTTTGGCAGGGCTGTTCAAGATTTTGCTAGGAAAATTAGCTAGACTGTTTTTAGAAACCATTTCAGAATGTACTTCACGGCAGACTACATGTGCAATAGCATTAATTGCTACTGCTGAGAAGCGGCTTACAAATGAATAAAAATACCTGTGTCAGTGTGGTACTAATAAACCTTTCTTACTTAAAAACGAAATAAAATCAACTGAACTGTTAGATTGTTGCTCTGTGAATAACCTTCCTGCCCTCCCTCTGAGATTTTAAACATGTTCGGGAGGGTGGTTGGTTTCACCACTTTTAGGAAAACCAGCTATAGCTGTTGCTGCACAGGCGAACACCTCTGTAAGGCTTACCAATCAAATAAAACGCTGTCTATCTACAGAAGGAGAGGCACAGCTATTCTCTATGTTTTTGATACATAGATATAGAATTTCAAAGAAGTGAGGAAAAGACAGAAATTAAAAGTAACAAATTGAAATGAAGCATTCAGCTGGCTGGAAATCTAGATAATACCAGAATTCAGAATGTAAATGGCACGGTCTTAAACTTGTATAAATCCCGCAATTACAGTTTAAGGAAAAGTCTCTATTCAGTGTGGAGAACTGTGTTTTCCCAAATCATGGGAGCCTTTCTCTCTGGGGTTCCTGCCCTGTGTGTCATTCATTGGTGTTCTCTGCTCACGTAAGGTGTACTGAGAGACATGGCTGGCAGAGAGCCTGACCTTTCTGCTAGACTTCTCTTGTAGGTCTATTGAGGCATGAACCAGTGCAGAGCACTCACTGATAATTTTTTAAAAAATACATAAGCTTAAAGGGAAAGTAGGGGTGAGAAGGTGTATTGTCACCACCCCTGTCACTGTGAAAATCTTTTGCTAGGCTGTTTCTAACCCTGGAAGTGAGAGCTTTAAAAAGAGATGCCAAGGATATATAGCATAGAAAAAGACTAGCTGCTTATACCAATCCTTGCTTCTGCTCTGGGTCTACACATCCAGGAGATGAGCAAAGCGAAATCAGGCTTTCTCACTTTTATTCTACTCTGGTCTCTTCTCATGCAGACTGTGAGGCAGGATGGCAAAAATGGCTCGCCTGGCCTGGCACAGAAGACTTTCCAGGGTAATGGGAATTCTTCATGGATCAGCTTTGAACAGTTTTGATCTATTTTGTGCTACTAATCATTCACTTTTGCTCTGATCCCAAATGTGCTGGATGTGGTAGTAGCTGGTTGTCATATGTGCAGTACAGCAGGACTCAAAACTAGAGGATGCTTTGAAACAGCTGTTTTTGACAAAAATCAGAAAGATTTAAGATCTGGTTTAGTTCTGTTGTGAAATAAGTGAAACCAAACCTTTTATCGAACACTTCCTAGCAAGCAAACCCTACGCACCAGGGTAGTTGAAATACTGAGTGGGAGAGTGGGTAGAAGATTTAGGTTTTGGGGAAGAATTGTGAGGTTTCTTGCACTGATTGAAAATTCCATTGTGGCTTCCTCAAAGCCTAGCTGGGATAGAAAAGAAGCAGCGTGTTTGATGGAGAAAAGTGCTGTCGCAGAGTTCTTGGCTAAGATTCAACTTGCCTAAGATCATTGTAAATTCTGTGGGATATGGTCCCAAGCCTGTCTTTCCCAGATATATTAAGTTTGGATTAAGGGTAATGTTCAAAACTGTAGAGCTACATAATGAAAAGCACTTATGTTAACTTGCTCTGCCAATTCAACTATTCAAAAATTTTAATGGGGTGAGTCTGTAATATGTACTAGGATTTCTGCATTAGATATTGTCTGTGTGCATCACTTGAACTTTACTGAGCCCATCTTTTCAGCTCCTTGAGTAAAGGAAACATATACTGACTTGCTCACCAGAAAAGCAACTGCATGTCATTGCCTGATCAGGATCTGCATCAAATCTGTGTCACCATAACAGTGCATGGTACCAAGGTCTCAAACAGAGTATGTCAGCCAGGAGATATACCTATAAATCCTCCTTGCAGAGTCCTGAGTCTGAGAAGACATGTGAGAACTGGTCCCATAATGCTCTGTCCATGCACTTATGATAACTTAGTTCCTTGTGTCAACAGCCACATTTGCCAGAAAAAACATACTGTTGAATTTCTGATTACTTAACTATTTTGCTAAGTGATAGGAAAAATGTGTTTCATTTATTCTGTGGGAAAAGGAAAAGGTCAAGTCAGCTTAAAAGTTATAAGTAAATACAGAGGATGAAGAAGAGATAATTTTCTTTAACACATGATTTGTCAGTAAATCTGAGTTGAAACATTCTTAAAAATAGTATCTGGAGAGCAGACAAAGCTTTGACTCTAGCAACTTCTTCTTTATCTATTATTCCTACTCTTCATGTATTTCATAATTAGTATTTTACTTGTAGAAATGGTATAACAGTTCTTTGCAATATTTTTTCTGGTCATGAATTAATGATTCAAACTTACTTGTGAGGTTGACGTACAACAATAAGGAAAAATAAAAGTATACCAGGGGATCAACAGTTTACTTTTCTTCACTTGATATATAAGAAAATAATTAAATCAACTGAATTTAGTCTGCAATTTTTTCTCTGCAGAGCTTATGTGCTGCAGAACAGTTTGAGCTACTCCAGACTTCCTCTTCTCATAGCTTTTAACAGCTTGTTTTGGCATTCTTGATACCTGATATAACAACTTTATCTGTGTTTTTATCAGTTTTCCTATTTGCCTCTAAGCATGAAAACAAAATATATATATATTTGAAAACTGTTTCCTGTGAAATAACATGTGACAGTTGTATGAATTTGTTTATCACTGACTAGGATTGTTCCGTTACCTTAAAGTTCTGTTGACGTTCTTGTCGTAAACCTGTTTTCAGACATCTCGAGCAGGAAAGTTTGTCAGTAACATTAGGACTTGTACTTCATGTGTAAGTTATCACAGCCAGGTTTTTTTAACTTCAGAAAGTGTGTTGAACTTTTAAAATCTAAAGCAACTTTTCAGTTCTAATTCTAAGTGTTTTCAATTTTAATTTAACCATTAATGTTCAGTTAGCTTTAATCTTGAAGACCTTGGGTACTTAAGTTTGTTGCAATTTTCTCTTGTGCTATATGTAAACATTTTAGCCATGTAAGGAGTCTTGTCTGTAAGGAGTTTGCTTTCAAAAATAACCAGAACAAGTGACGGTTTTTACATAGTGACAGGAACACATAATTTTTTAGGTTTTCTGAAGGGAAACTTTGCTGACTTTTGGGGCACATAGAAAAGATCATTTGTTTATCCAAGTGTTTGCTTGAGAAAGAAAAATGTGTGGGTTGTGGCAAGAGTGCTTTTGTAGGGCTGCTAGTGAATACAGTAAGTAATATCAGTCCAAAGTCTGAGCCTGAGAAAAGTCCATTGCTAATCTCTTTCCAGCCCTTTATTTCTACTTTTCAGGACAACTCTTTTCAGCTGGTCCCTTCTCCACCACACTAATTCCTCTCCTCTATGTTTTAACTGATCTCATGTGGCACTACATCAAATGCTTTTCTGAAGTGCAGAGAGGTTGAATATACAATTTTATTTTCTCCAAAAAATCTGTGCCTGTCAAAGGCATGTTTTACCAAATCCTGACACCTGACTCTTGATTGTTTCCTTGACATTTTTCTGATGTTCTGTTAGATGAGGCTAATTTCAACTCTGCAGTTCCTTTTTTTTGAGCTGATTTCCAATGGTAGAGCTCCCCTGAATAAGAGAAGAGTATTTTAACCATATTTTCCCGTTGCTGAGTGCCTCTTGTGCTGCTTAAGGCTATCTTGTGTAGTGACAAAAGGCCCTGAACTCATCCTGTACCCTACATTACAGCAGAGCTGACCGTGTTGCTGCAAAACCCAGTTTGACCTGATGTGATGGATAAGAGGCTGCCCCATGGGAACTGTCTCGGTTGCTCTTTTTATTATCTCCTTTCTGCAATTTAAGGAGGATAATCATAGAACCATAGAAAGGTTAGAGTTGGAAGGGACCTTAAAGATCATCTAATTCCAACCCACTTAGCATGAGCAGGCACACCTCCCATTAGAGTAGACTGTTCAAAGCCCAATCCAACCTGACCTTGAACACTTCCAGTGAAGGGGCATCCACAACTTCTCTGGGCAAACTGTTCTGATTTCTCACCACCTTCAGAGTAAAGAATTTTTTCTTAATATCTAATCTAAATCTCTCCTTTTTCAGTTTAAAACTGTTACCCCTCATCCTATTGCTGCATTCCCCGGTAGAGAGTCCCTCCCCATGTTTTCTGTAGGCCCCCTTTCAGGTACTGGAAGGCTGCTATAAGGTCTCCCTGCAGCCCTCTTTTCCAGGCTGAATGATACCAACTCTCTAAGCCTGTCTTCATAGGAGAGGTGCTCCAGCCCTCCAATCATGTTTGCAGCTCTCCACTGAATCTTCTCCAACAGGTCCATTTCCTTCTTATGTTGGGGGCCCCAGAGCTGGACACAGTATGCCAGGTGGAATCTCACCAGTGCGGAGCAGAGGGACAGAATCATCTCCCTCGACATGCTGGCCATGCTTCTTTTGATGCAGCCCAGGATGCAGTTGGCTTTCTGGGCTGCGAGTGCACACTGCTGGGTCACGTTGAGCTTCTTATCTACCAGCACCCCCAAGTGCTTCTCCTCAGGGCTGTTCTCAATCCATTCTCTGCCCAACCTGTATTTGTGCTGGGGATTGCCGTGACTGAGGTGCAGGGCTTTGCACTTAGCCTTGTTGAGGTTCATGAGGTTTGCATAGGCCCACCTCTCAAGCCTGTCCAGGTCCCTCTGGATGGGCATCCCTTAACTCCAGTGTGTTGACCACACAGCTTGGTGGTGTTGGCAAACTTGCTGAGGGTGCACTTAGTCCCGCTGTCCATGTTGCTGACAAAGGTATGTTAAATAGTATCAGTCTGAGTACTGACCCCTGAGGCATGCAACTCATCACTGGTCACCACTTGGACATCTAGACATAGACTGTAAGTCTTTGAGTGCAGCCATCTAGCTAGTTCCTTATCCAGCAAGTAGCTCATCTGTCAAATCCATATCTCTCCAATTTAGAGACAAGGATATCGTGTGGGACAGTGTCAAATGCTTTGCACAAATCCAGGTAGATGATGTCAGTTCTCTCCCCTTATCCACCAATGCTGTAACCTGTTGTAGAAGGCCACCAAATTTGTGAGGCATGATTTCCCTTAGTTAACCCATGTTGGCTGTCACCAATCACGTCTTTATTTTCTGTGTGCCATAGCAGAGTTTCCAGGAAGATCTGCTCTGTGATACCACTTGGTGCAGAGGTGAGACTGACTGGCCTGTAGATAATGATCCCAAATATATCCACCTACAATCTCAGAAAGTCCTATTATTTTATCTTTATGTGCAAAAGAAGGTGGCTAATAAGTTTTAATATTTCTACTCAGTTGGAGTGCTACATGTGAAACTTACCTTCTGCATATGCGAGATTAAGCTTATGGTTGAGTTGCTATGGCCTTGAGAAATAGAGTCCTCAGGGCACAGACTTGTCTTTGCCATTTCTCCCTTTTGTGGTCATCCAGTTCGTACTATGTTCTTTGAGGCTGGTGGAGAGCTCTTTTTGGTTGTCTCAATCATTTTAAATCAGTATAAATGGTAAAAAGATGGGTGGAGGGGAGAAGCATGTGCCTCACGTTCCTTTCTTTAACAGTTAGATAGCAAAGTATGCCACTTCAACCCTTTGGTAATAGTCAGTTGAAAGCTGTAGCACTGCCTTGCGTGCTGTTGAACCTAACCATTTTCTGGCAAGGGTCCTCTCTGAGAGTGTTGTGCTTAAGTTAATTCACTTTGTATCAAAAGTGGTAAACAGCTCTGTTCTGTGACAAAAAGATGTCTGAGCAGCGCCGTTGGGCACGCTCGCTCCTGTGCGGTTGCTGGGAGGGATCCAGGGTATCTGCCAGGCTTGGCTCCGCAAGGGGGATGGGAACATTCATCCTTCTCTCTTCTCTTTGCACAATGCAGAGGAGGCAGTGGAAAGCATAAAGTCCCTCTAGAGTCTGGGTAATGGCTAATTACAAACTATTTGGAAGACAAGTTGACAGGTTGCTTGTCCTTCCTCATTGGCTGTCAGACTGAGCTGGATGTGAGCGCAATTGCATGCGCTGTGATCTCTCTGGTGTAAGCCTTCTATAGGTGCTCGGGGATGCTTTTACTGCTAGAGGCTTACTGGCTTCGTGGAAGCTGTGTAGCTGAGTGCTGCTCTCCATGGAGAGGCTGCAGGCTGAAATAGTTTAACTGCTTGTAGTATGAACTACTTCTTATAAACTTGGCATGATTATCCTTAGCTGTTGCTGTGGGTCTCTTTCTGTGTGCAGTCTGTGTGTAATGCCGGGGAGAAAAGGGGAGCGCATTAGGGCTAATTTGTGCCATTATTTGACTTGGTATGGAGAGTTGATGCGAATGAGACTTTTGCCCTGAGGTGCCAAGTCTTCTACTCCTCTCCGTGGCCCACAAGTGCATTTACCTCAAACTGTTTGGGATGGTGCCAGTGGCATGTGTTTCCTGGTAAACAGTGTTATTGGAATAACGCTTATGCTATCCTTTTAAATACCA
Organism: Calidris pugnax; assembly: GCF_001431845.1. Taxonomy (NCBI): domain Eukaryota; kingdom Metazoa; phylum Chordata; class Aves; order Charadriiformes; family Scolopacidae; genus Calidris; species Calidris pugnax. The sequence continues at coordinate 19,778,303 of NW_015090922.1, read as the reverse complement.
GCGTGGCTTTGGGGCAGCAGTCAATTAAGATAATTTGCTAACTTTTTGTAGGGGTTGAGAGATTAGCAGTTTGCAGTGCTTTTTCCAGTGCCTTGCTCACTGTAAGCTCTCAACGTAGTTTAATTAGTATGTGGAAAGGAACATTTGGAGCCAGGTCAGTCCATGATGGATCAATTTTTAAGGGCTGTGATTTGAATGAGACTCCGGTTATTTAGCCTTATGAAACTTGGCAAATGTTTGCTATTAATTAAAAGTTCCAGAATTTTGTAGCAAAGTATTTAGTAGCTACATCTAGAATTCCTTTCTTTGCAATGTGTCAGATTGTTTTCAGTAACACTGGTTGTGTGCATGTGGTGCACAACTGACTGAAGTAGATGTAACAGTGTAGGTGTTAAAATTGCCTGTTCTTTCCTAGCTGTCAGGTAGCTCTGTAAAGAGTAGTTTTCAACATCTTATTTGAAAATACAGTATTGTAATATATCAGGGACACAGGAGATAACCACTCAATAAGAGTTTTTCTAGATTTCTGAACTTTCTTCCTGTTCTCTTACGGATTGACCTGTGATCAGGCTACAAGTTTCTTAATGTATGATGCCCCAAACTTGCTAGGACTTAATCTTAGTTTTTACTTGCATATCTTTATCCTGGTGTGCTTTTGTTTTCATACCAGCATTTTGCAAAGCCATTGCAACATCTCTCACATGCTTGATCACTCTTATGTTCTCATTGTCTTTACACTCTGGAAGAAATTACAATGCTTTTGGCAGATCCCTGTTGAACTTTGTAAGCAGCTATGATATAAATAAAAAGCTCGTTTTATTATTTTTTTACAACATATTTTATAGACGAAGGAATGATATTGCGGCTTCCACTCCTGTTCTACCTACGGCTCTTAAAACTTTAAACTTCAGAGTTCTTGGTCAACTTCCATGAATTCATGTAAGTAATCTTGAAGAGCATTCAGATTTGCCCTGGCCAGTTCCTGAAGTAATCCAGAGTAAATTTGATCAAGTTTGATTCAACACTTAATTTCATCTCAACTATATATTCTTATTACAGCTTAATTAATATGGTGGGTCAAATGAAACACATTCTAGTCAGACTGGTTCATTTTGAATGAAAATCTGGGTTTTTACTAGGGACTCAACTCCAATTTGATTTGTACAGGAAAGGACCTTTCCAAAGAGATAAATGAAAAAGCAATGGATTGTGGAGAGATGTCCAATAGTACCATAGAGATAAGTTGTGAGTGCATTTTCCTTAACACCTTTACTAATGATCTGAAAAGTCAAGTAAACAGCATACTAATTAAATATACAGATGATGATAAATGTGGAAGCCTTTGTGAATGCATGAGCTGGTATGGGAGAAATGCTGAGGTACCTTACAGAGCTTTGAAAGATGGGCAAGAAACAAGAAAACAAATGCATTTTCCAAATTTATTTTGTAAAAGCTAGTATAGCGAGCATGTTTGATGCAAAAGTAATTGGGAATCTAATTATTTTATAGAAGAAAAATAATTGGCCTACCTGTGTAGATATGTTTATTCATATTGTCCTGAACTAATGGTGGTTTTCTGGTGGTGGAGAACATAAGCATTTTTTGGTACTTTAGTTTCAAATAATCAAAAGTGATTGGAAATCTGTACGGGTTTGGAACAAGATTTGACATAATGATGCTGGCTGAAGGGAAAAGAAAAGAATTTAGGATTGTTAGCTTTCTGGGTTTGACTCAGAGTTTGAAGATTTTTGGCTTGCAATTGTCAACTTTGGATGAAGCTCCAAGCTAGAAGGTATGGGGTTTTTTTTATTAATTTATTTTTCAAATGGATTCCATAAACTCTTTACTTAGTGTCCATTGATCTTGGAAAAGGGATTAGTCTTTCTGAAAAACATCTTGCTTTTGTAATGCTTCTTGCTTATCATGCTACCTGAGACAGAACTTAGATCATAGAATCATAGAATTGTTTTGACTGGAACACTCCAACCACTAACGTAGCACTGCCAAGTCCACCACTAAACCATGTCCCTTGGCACTACATCTACTCATCTCTTAAGTCCCTCCAGGGATGGTGCCTCAACCACTTCCCTGGGCAGCCTATTCCAATGGTTGACAACCCTTTATGTGAATAAAGTTTTCCTAATAGCCAGCCTAAACTTCCCGTGGTGCAACTTGAGGCTGTTTCCCCTTGTTCTATCGCCTGTAACTTGGGAAGAGAGACCAACCCTCGCCTTGCTACAGCCTCCTTTCAGGTAGCTGTACAGAGCGATAAGGTCTCCCCTCAGCCTCCTTTCCTCCAGGCTAAACAAGCCCAGTTCCCTCAGCCGCTCCTCGTAACACTTGTGCTCTAGACCCCTCACCAGCTTTGTTGCCCTTCTGTGAACACTCTAGTACCTCAATGTCTATTTTTGTAGCAAGGGGCCCAAAACTGAACACAGATAGTAGATGTAGTATAGTTTGTAAGCTAATAAATTCTTGTGTCCTACGTATTTGTAATAGTGACAACGTGTTTTGTAATTTTAAACACTTATTTCAGCCAATGTACAATATTTCTAAGGTTTTTGGAAGGTGAATGATTTATGTAGCTATTGACATCCTACCTGATAATTTAGGAATGTTAGTAAAAACTAGCTCGTATCACAGTGAGTCTAGAAGAAATGGTAACATACCAGAAGCCTGACTTCTGTTCCTAATGGAAATATAAACAAAAGTAATTCTGCTGAAATAAATCATACTTTTTTTTAATTACAGTACCCAAAGGGATGCAAAGAGCTGATATGTCACGTTGTATATGTAAAAACCTAAACTAATCATTATTACAACATCCCTTTTAAGATGAAGCTGAAAGGAAATAGTTCAAATAAATTAGCAATACATTGAAAGACCAAAAGAAAAATTTTAGGTTTGTAGTGACTATTATTCAACCACCTATTAAAACTGAAGAAATATGTGGTATAGTTTCTTGGAAGTGTATGGATTTGCATAAACCCCCCTAAAAACTACTGGATCTAACAGTTTGTGGTCACTGTTCACATTATGAACTATGTGAAAACACGCATGTGTAAGGGCACAGTAAAAGTTAGGTTAGCCTTAAATCAGGAATTCCCTGGAGTCTGTGGATTTGATCGTGTAGCCTCCTTAGTTTGTCATTAATGCAGTCTTTTACTGTTTTTCATGTGGGAGGAAGAAACAGTGAAGGAATACTTTAAAGGAAGCCTCTGGAGCTTTCATGGGATGCTGGAATGCCAGAAGAAAAAATTCAGAGGGAACCTGACAAATTCTTTAGTCTTATGACTATTTGGTTAGGTGCTTCTTGAATTTTGCTACCAGTGTTTGAAGTGGCATTGGAATTTTCCTTGTTTCAGACAGACTAATATTCACTCTACCTAGAAATCTCAAGTCTTTATCCCATGTGAACCCAGAGTAAAGATTTCTGGACTACCATCCTGGCCTTTGCTGCTCCATCTTATGGAGTGGAATAATAGGGGGAGTATAGGTGTTATATCATCTGCATAAATGCATTTTTTTAATGCAGTGTCTCCTTTGGTCTTCTCTACTGGATTACATAGCTTGACTAATCTTTCCTGATGACTGCATTGCCAGTTGCCTAGAAAACTGAGTAGCATGTAAGATCTTAAGGTTCAGAATTTATTCACTCGCTCATCTCTTCTGGATCTTGTGTGACCAACAGCCTGGAATCACCCCTGGTACAGGGGAACAAGAATGTTCTAACTTTAGGAGAACTATGCTTGCTTGAACCAGATCTGAATTTGCCCCAACTCTTCTAAATGGGTGAGTTGTTACAGTGGGTCCAAGAATGCAAAGTGTAGGGCCAGGAGATTTATCTAGTTTAAATTTAGCCAAGTCATTAAAGCTAGTAAAAAATACTGGTATTTTTTTCCTTCATGTTTGTTGAAAGATTTGCGGTAGCCTGGATTTCTTCCATCTTTGTCATGTGTCTCTAAACCTCTGTTTTTCTATTCCTTTAGTCAACTTTGTGACAAAATGAAAATCATTTTAGAGCTTTTTGATTTTTATTTTGTTCCAACAGGCCCTGTGACAGTAAAATGCTGGCAATAGTGTTTCTGATTAGACTTTTTGTTTTATTATCTAATTCTTTAATCCACAGTAATCATCTCTTGGTTGCTAACTAGTTGCTAAGAAGGATAGATTGCCTTCAGAGATCTTTCTGGGAAATGGTCCAGTTCCTTGCTTGCCTATTTAAATCTCAAGTTTGCTGTTAGAATTATGCAATGTTATAGGATAACACAAGTCCAGTCAGATACAACAACCCTGCTTTGTTGGTAGGAAGACGAACACACATGCTCTCTGCAGACAAATCTGAAATAATATGCTTGGTGCTTTGTATGTAACTGGTGTTTCACGTCATCATGTGGATTTCTGTTTTGCTTCTAAAAGAAAGCAGCAGAGTAGTGTTGTGTTATGCTGGATGTCGTGTGAAGATGATTATTAATTTGTTAATCAGGCTACTGGATTTGATACGGGGCAGCATGATGAGCCTCTTATAGGCTAAATAAATAAAATGAAAATTTTCAAAGGTATTGATTTGGTATATTTTGATTATGGCATAGCAGAGGTTGACAAGATACTGAATAAAATAATGGCATTTTGACTAATTTGCTGTAGGAGAAGTGAAAATAACAAGTCTGATTAAAACAGCACCTGAGACTGAAATGCATTTTGTGTGAATGTATTTGGCCCTATTACAGAACACATGAGGCACTAGCTATAGCCCATTAGCTCAGGTAAAACACGATGTTGTGTCCTCTGGGCTGGGCTGTGCCAGGCTGCCTGTTTGTGTCTGAACTGGGAAGAAGAAAAACACCCACACCTATTCCCTCCTGGTACAACTGGTGCAGCTGGGCTTTATTTTCTTGCTCTCAGCATTGCAAAGGCTGTCTAAGAGTAGGGGGTAGGACCAGGTGGCAGAAAGCAATTGGGCTAATCTAGTTAGGAAAAAGGGGAGAAGCAACCAAAACACTTTGTTGTGTATATATAAAGCTTTGCCTATTTATCATGGTGTTGCCATGGGTAACTATATATGTTATACCTGCTCTTGGAATCAGCATCTTGCTTTGGAAATTCATGAGTCTGAGGCAAAACTGGACACAAGATACAGTGAAATGCCTCTACCTGAGTCAGTAGCACTTTTGGCTCAGAACCCAGGACCTCCATGCTCCAACCATGAAACTGCTGCTGCTGTCTACTAGAGATGCATCTGCTAAACTGGGAGAGTTTACACTGAAGTGTTCACTCATTTATTATTTAAGATGAGATTTTAATTTTGGTCATATTCTTGTGGCATCTGGATTTTCAGGAAATTTTGCTGTATTTGATTCTGAATTTGCAACCTGCATTTTAATACCATCTCTGAAGTTCTCTGATTCCATAAAACTGCTGAAGCTTTTTAGAAACTGTGAGATGTTCCCTTCCCATGCTTTTCGGAAAGAGTTGTATCATTCAAGGCTTTGATTCGGAGCCAGGACTTTAGACTGTGGATCTATATGTTTGTTGCGTGCATGCATATTGCCAGTGTGTTTTAAAATATTTTCCCCCAATAATCACTGCTTCACTCATCTTATCTTTGTAGAGTGTATTATTCTGTATATTGCATAATTTCATAAGTTTCCCAGCACCAAAAATCCTCTATAATTAAGTAAAAGGAAATATTTTATTCTGAGAGAGAAATTAATTTTTCTTTCTTGCAGTTTAAAAATAATTGCTATTCACATGGGAACTGTCAAAACTCACTTTATCTTGTGTAGTGAAGTAAAAATACCACATTAATGGCTTTAGTGTATATTGGCATCTAAGTTAAAACAATGTCAGAAGCTTAGAAATACGATGTTCTGGTCATATCTTGCTTTTGTGTGGCAGCTCTGCCAGCAAAAAAGTTCTTGTGTTTACAAAGCTTCAGCTCTTTTTGCACTGACTTTCTTCAATGTAGGCTGCATATTAGAAATTGAAGGTGTCTGGGTCCTGTACAGATAATGATTTCAATTCAGATTAGTAGTTACTGTGGGCTTCCTACACCTACTGCAAAGCAGGCAACCATGATGCTCTAATCCTCCTTTGCTTTTTCTCCAGATACTGCACTGCCTGAGTTTTATCAGGCCTGAGAAGGACCTGGGACTTCAGTGTAGGCTGAAAAACAGCAGCTAAATTTTGATGAAGAGGGAAAAGCTTGGCAGAAAATGCTGAAGCTTGAGCGGGTTTACTATTGGTAATGAACACAAGAGACAAAAGTAAACCTGAAAAGTATCTATATTAAAATAGATAAATGTAAATGTAAACCAGGTAAATAGCAAATCATTTATACTTTTTCAGTTCCAGGTGAGCTGTGTGTTGCAAAAATTTTTTTCTGTTTTGGAAAGTCAATGGTGGTACTAAGAATTTATCAGCCTGTTAAGAGAAAATGTAACATGAGCAAAAAATCACAAAACACAACATCTGTTGCTCCTGAAAAACTAATGTTAAATGATTTGGAGAGCAAGTTATGTGGCTGGATGAGCTCCATGGTTTTATACTTATTAATTCCGATGATATTACATTAGGTGTTCATTTGGCAGCACTATAAATAGCGAGTTCGGTTGTGGTTTGCCTTGTTTCTTTCTCTGGAGAATAGATTTATTGCTAATACGTATCACTTAGGGAGGTGGATAATATCTTTTGTTTCAGTAGTCATTCAGCAACACAACTGCTCATTACTAGCTCAGTGAGTCAGTGTTTTCAGAAATGACTAAGAATTTTGTATGCCTCAATTTCTGACTACGCAATTTGAGAGGCCATAAAGTCTGTGTGTGTTGTCCTCTCCCCTCTGAAATTTTGATGATCAGCCTTCTAGAAATCTTAGCGGATGTAGAAAACTTAGTGTGTGTAGAATTCAGGAGAATCTATTTCCTTCAGTGCTGCAAAGGGGATAAGAGGCAGTTCTTAAATGTATTGATGACTATTCCATGCTCTGAAATGATATAGAAAGACACTTGATGCTCCAACTTTACAATAATTTTCATGAAATATTTAATGCTTGTCTGATGATTTATTCCTCTCAGCATAATGCAATCTAAAAGAATGGTTTTGTTAATTATTTACACTGTGCTGCTGATGCTATTTCTCTCCAAGTGCTTTCCAGCAGTAGTTGCTTCTGCTTATTACCAGGAGAGACTTTAAAAGGCAGATCTTGTCAAGAAAGTAGAATGATAACCTATCTCATTTATCTGTTTGCAATTATGATGTGTGTGCTGGGTAGAAAATGGTAACAGGACTGAAGCAGAGACTGAAGAGGGACTTAAAATCACCTGAGACCCATGCTCTGAAGTGGGAATAAACTCTGGGCCTTGCTGGGGCTTGTGAGTGTGCCTCTTAGGGCTCCTTTGTGGCTATGTTGGCAGGATAAGAAGCTGAAAAGGGCAGTTTCAGAGAGGCTTTTGAAGCAGCAGCAGTAGTGTAGAGTGGAGAATATTAAAGAACCTGAGTGAGGTGCCTGAGGGTGATGATCCAACATCACTGCAGAACTCTAAACAGCTTGCGAGGTAGTTGTGGGTAAGCTTTTGCTCCTGTAATCTTGTTTTAATAGGGTGTAAGTCTGACATCCAGCAGTGAACTTGGCAGCGGTGGCAAAGGAGGGAGGGAGGCTTGCCAGTGCTTTCTACGGATGCATGAAAAGAAGGCCTTTGAGTCCTTCGGTCCCATGGGTTCTGCTGTCAGTGATCTCCCTGGCTGCCTGAAACCCACTCAAGTAAACATAAGAAAAGGAGAGTTGCCAATGCTGACCTCCCATCAGAGGCTCTGCTTGCTGACTCCGCTGGCCGCAGTTGGAGCGTGAGGCAGGAGAGTGGTACAACCCTTCTGCCCCCGCCGAGGCTGGCTGCCTTCTCTCTGGCAGCTGGAGCATTGTGCTACTCTTGTAGTGCAGTGGGGAGCACCATCTCCAACTTCACAGGAGGGAAAGGAGCAGGCTGACATCTACATATTCCTCTTGATCTCTCTTTCAAAAGCAGCACTCCTAAAGGGGAAGAACGATTCCCAGTTCCTAAATGTTTTTCTAGCAAAGGTCAAAGGACATTTAAGACACAGTTTCTTAAAGCATGATTTAGCTTCTCAGAGAGTGTTACCTGGGATAGTCAGATTAAGTGACCAATGGTAAACTATACTAACAAACAGCCTGGAAATTTTATTTAAGGGGATTAATCACAAGGAAAAGACCCTTGTAAATGCTCCATAATGGATACATAAGTGAGTCTTTTATGTTTAGTTGGTTTTTATATTGGAAACAGTGAAACCTGCTTTATAATAGCATCAGTGCTGTTTGAAGTGGTTTTTAATTAAGTTCTTTGATAAATGCCACCTTAATATGACAAACAGCAAGCGTGTGGGTTTTTTTGACTCGGCACATCCTTTAACTTTCTCAAGGACTATAATTCAGCTCTATCCAACTTCCGATTATTCACTGTAGCATATTCTCCTAGGAAACAGTAGGTTTCACACCCCCCTCTTTTGGTAGAGGGAGAGAAAATAAAGTCCTTAGGCACAGTGGAAGACTTCTCCTGGGGTGTGGAGGCATGCTGTACAGGCTAGGATCTAGCTCAGGGCATCCCCTGAGAAGAACCAGTCAGTTTTTTCTCTTAGATACAGTGGTAAAAATTAGGAATAGTCACAGTCAATTGATTTACGCTAGTATGAGATAAGAATAAGGGCCAGTCAGTGAAGCTGGTTAAGCAGTTTTACTACTGAGTTGTCTCTGATTCACTTGCTGACAAGGTCTCTAACTGTTGATGCTCAGTGGTGCAGTAACATGTCTTGGGATGAGATACAGCTGCTCCAAAACCAAAAATTATGCAGTGACTTGTGGGAGATAAGGTATAACAACTCCCCTGTTAGTCGTATGGGGCCTGGATCACTGTACATTCTTGTTGACTCATAGTCCAACAGTCAGAATAATCCTACTAACTTTCAGCACATCAGACCATGCGTTAGCTCATGACTGATAGGAATGCTGTTCAATTTTATGCTTCATAATGGAGCAATTAATAAAAATGCTGTGATGTTTTTAAAGCTTTGCTAAACACGAGTGACTTGTTTGGATTTGAACTGTGTTATGGGCCTTTGGAAACTTGCAGTCATGTAGCCCTTTTGGTCACCACTGGAGTGTTCTATGGCAGAAGCCTTCCCAGAGAGCAGCTTGGAGACACCATCAATGGATTTACTGCCCATCTGGGGGCTTCAGATGCATTCCTAGGGATTTCTGTGCTCAGCCAGTTGCCTATGGCTTATTCATATCAGAGACATACCACATATCTATGAATCTTATGTTGGACTCATTTAAATAAACAAACGTATAGGACAGTGAGGGATAGGAAAAACACTGCATTTTTTTTTCAAAGGCTCTTTGCATGAGTTGAAGTCCTTTTTTATTCTTTCAAAGAGAATCTGGACTTGTTACTTGAGGTCTCTCATGAGTTGTCGATACAAGGCTCTTGTGAAATTCCTTTATGCACTTAGAAATATGCCGGCTTTCAAATACTGTAAATCCACAGCACCCTTTCAGCCCTGACACCTCCATGTGATGAAAAAAGCTGACAAAAGACTGACCTTTATCTCATAGTCCTTATATATAATACAGCATATATTCTTAAATATGTTGCAAGACAGAGCAAAATTAAGTGTTCTCGGACATCAGTGATCATTGCTCCTGTCAGTGTCCACCCATATTGAACCCTCTTGTAAACAGGGAACCAATGCAGACAAACAACTTGTCCATATATGCTTGTTGTTTGTATGCAGATCTCCTCTGCAGCCATCCGTCAAAAACTGAGTTGGCAGTGATGAATGATATGCTATGCAAAGAGCTGTTGCAGGTGTAATCTGCAGGAGTGCATCTTTGAATATTTACTCGTACATCTTACAGGGCAGATCATGAACATCATTAGCAGAACTGCTTCTTAATAAGTACAAGCCCATCCTATTGCAGTGTTAACTACTGAAAGTTGTAGAACTTACTATAGTATTGTGGCAGTACATAAAAATGTGGAAATCTTGCTTTAGAAGAAACTAAGCAAGAACATGAATATACGGGGGTATATGAAATCCTGGGAGGAGAAAATGAAACACATTGAACCGTGATGTCAAGTTATCTGGATCTTCTAAGACCATTTCTATTACTTCTTAATTTCCTTTGTTGTTTGTTGGATATTGTTTCCTTATCTGGTGCTCTCTCAATTATTAAAACCCAATTACTGTTTGTTTGGTTTTTAAAATTAATTATTTAAAATTCAGGATGAAACATAAGAGATATAGAATAGCTGTGTCCATCACAATTTTTCTTTTGGTATCTTATTAAAATTCCCATTAGTTTCTCATTCAACTCCTAGTCACCTCATTTTCTGCAGAGGAATTCATTTAAGTTGTGTGCATTTGTATACAAGATGGAGAAAATCTATTTTAATAGTTCTGTGTGCTGTGAGAACCGTTAGACTTGTCCTTTGGTTGAGTGAACTTTGGCAAGATTTTATTCTGGGTGGCTGCTCAGGTCACTGTGACTTTCAGAAAGGGACCTGATTTGCATTAGAATATTTGATTTGCGGTGCTGTATCATTACGCTTGTCGTGCCGGAGAGAAAAGAATTAAAACTTCAGCAGAACTCTTTTCTTGCACATCTTTGTGAATTATTTTATTTTAAGAGTTAATGTGGGCATACTGTTATCCCCTGGCTTGGGATCTGTCGTGGTGTGTGTTTTGTTTTTTTTTCTGGGGGGGCGGGGGGTGGGGTGTTGGTGATGCTTGGATTTTTTGCCTTGGGGCTCCATAAGAAATACTACTATAAATTTCTTCTTAAGGCATTCAAAATTTACACTCGCATTTCCTTATCATTATCCTCTCCTGTTTAATGGTGAATGAATTTTAAATGGTGTTCTAGTTTCCAGTGTTTCTGTAATGCTTGTGATGTGGGCCGCAATTACACCATGGGCACATAGGGAGGTTCCCTGTGTCTCCAGAGGGATGCTGAGTTCTGCCCCTCAAAAACTAAGTTTCTTTTAAAAACAAAACATGGGTGTTAACCTTTTTCAGGAAAGCAATCTCACATCTGGCAGGAAGGTGAGGTCAGACACCAGCCATGACAGTAGGGATGCTGCAGGACTGACACATGCAGCACTGAACTCAAGCACATACATGCATGGTCTGCTTCTGGTTGGGAGCACTACATGTGGAGCAAGTTCCTTGGTTTGGAACTTGTCTTTTAACATATTCAAGGGTTCTCATTGTTGTTGCTGGTACTGAATTTGTCTGCCCCAAGTGGGAGGTACCCAGGCTGTAGCAGGAGAAAAGGTGGGGGGAAAGGCCAGTGTTGGGGTGGTCATTAGAAATGAGAAGCCTGTAGAATGAGGCTTGTTGGACCTGCTTCTCTAGATCAGGGACACAAAGGAATAATTGACCGTTGCTGTGGCAATGGCCATTCCCTCATCCTCTGCACAAGAGCTGTGGCTGTCCTATCTGTCTCCCAGCAGCAACCAGCATGGCTTCTGAAAATGATGGTGCAAGTAACCTAAATGGGATTGCAGCAGAGAACTGCCAACCTTTTCCTGCAATGTCAGCATACTGTCGTGCAAACCTGCTGATGGTGGTCATTTACAATACTGCGACATGAACCCATTGGGTGGGTTCTGCATGAATGTAAAAAAGGACAGTAATAGGAGGGGCTGAGATTTAGCTGAAGGTCAGGTGTGGCCTTTGATACTGAAAACCAAAGAACTTAACTTTAATTTCAAATTGATGGGTGAGTTTTATAGGGCTGAGAAATGTATTCAAGTTTTTTAACTTGCAAGTTAACAACAAAAAAAAAAACACAAAAAAGACTGTATCTTACATGAAGCTACTGAAAGACAAAAGGGCAAACCTTTTGTTTGTCTTAGCCTCTGCTGAGAGGAGGAACAAGGCATCTTGTTGGACTGTTGTGGACTTTGGTTTGGCTTGTCTCCTAGCCTATTACTAGTTGCTGTGATAATTCCCTTGTTGTAAAGGATGGCAGTCTCAAAATGGCGATGTATAAATCAATCACTGGATTACACAAAGGTCTCTTCCTCTTACAGCACAATTCAGAGCTGGTTGTGCTTTTGCCCTGAAATATTTCTCAGCCCAATGCTGTTTCTATTCAGTTGCCTGTGTCTTCCCCCACACTCATGCTCCACTGGTGTCTAGTTGCATCAAAGAATGCAAAAGAATTGGTGAGTGCTGTTCCAGTTTAGTTTGACTTTTCAGTATTAAGACAAACTTTTATCTCGACAAGTCCTGATCCTTTCTTGTTGGCTCTATTGCCTCTTTGGGTAGAGGAAGACACAGGAAATTCCTGTGCTATAGTTATTGACCAGTTTATTCTTTGTACTTTACAAGCTACTGGAGACCTCAGCTGAGATGGAAAGTTGAGAGCAGAAAAACAGTTCTCTTATTGGAACAGAATCAGAGTCACTGGGATGACACTTTCAAAAACATGTTGACACCTAATTACTTCTGGAAATTTGAAGTGGATGGTATTTGCATGTTTGTGTGCTTCTAAGTGCTTAACGATTGTATCAGGTTTACAAAAAGCCACTTATCTGCATTGATAGATTCTTTTGCTCTGCTGCTACCAAAGTGACTGATTTGAGGGTCATGTCGTGGGTCTCTGAAAACTTAATCCAAGGATAGGATCTTGTCTGTAAGAATATGTTGTCTTAATATTTTCCTTAATTGTGTCTGCAATAGCTTTTGATTTGTTTGGCTGACTTCTCATGGTTACCTAATTCTTCAGTTCAAAAGCCTCATTTTCCTTGATGTCATCCTGCTCATATAATATTAACAGACCAGAACATGTTGGCAATCAGTTGTTGCATTTATTACCAATTCGCTTGAATTGGTTTCCCATTGCTAAAATTTTCCTTTTGTAATGTGTTACATTAGCTTTTCTTACAAGCTAAAGCTTGTAATGATGCAAGTAGGATGGAGTGGAAACTGATAGTATGCAAGAATTCACAAGCATATGGGCAACTGTTTGGGAAATGTATAAAAATGTGGCTTGTTCAACAACTGACCTTAAGCACGTATTGTTTTGCCTTGTTTTTTAAATTACTCAATTTAAACTTCTTAACCTAGACATGAAGGCAAAGCTAAGAGTAATCACATTTGCTTGAGGGGGACCGCTGACAGTATGGATTGTTTTAGAATTGCTTTTCATTCAAGCGTTATTAAAGGCAAAACCTAGCATAAAGAATTTGAGATTAAGGACATTTAGCAGCAGGAACATAGCAGAGAGTCAGGGGGGAAAAGGCATTTATAACATAAATGATGATAGGTAGGGAACTTTGCATGTAGAGAGTGCCACTAATTAACAACTGTGAGGTGGCCCAGGACAGGGACTGAGCTCAGAGGAAGACAAAAGTCCAGATGGCAGGCTGTGATCCAGAAGTGCAGGACATCACAAGGTGACTGCAAGGTAAGAACAGAGACTTTTTTTTGGGTTTTGTTTTGTTAAAGCAAATGTTCCAAGAGACATTTCATGGTGGGTTGTAGTGAATCAGCTGCACAGATAGATAGACCTAGCTTCTTTTGTCCCCAAGATTTGTGACATGTTCCCTGGGAGATATTGAACTGCTTGGAAAAGAAAAGTGAAAACTGTTCTAGGGACGTAAATGTGAACACAAATCTTTTATTTACCTAGTGTGCTAGGCATTTATCTGAACAGTTTATAGTCTAGGGGTGATATTGTTAATCCCTATGTGGATGTGCAAAGAGATGTGTGGCCACCGCATGGTGGCAGGCCAGGTGGCCAGGGAGAGCGTTAGTGGACAGAGTGGTACCAAGGCCAAGGAGCCCTCTCCCTTGGGCATGTGAACTCCATCTTCTGTGCCAGTGTGCAGCATCTGGAAGAAGGAAATTGATTGCTTGCTGTTCTTTACTTCACCTTCATGAAGCTTTTTCGTCTTATAGAGCGTATCTTGCATGCACTGTTCGGCTCTTTGGGCCTAGCACATCTTAGTACCTTGCAGCCAAGCACTGCATTTCTTATGTAAGTAATACTGTGTTTCAGCAGAACTATCCTGTTGAGAAGTATCTGATGCTACAAGGAAAACCTGCTAAATGAGGCCATAGGATGGGCCACAATTAGGATGACACATTTAATATACCAATGCTCAGTGAAATTTTGAGGTCTTAAGTCTAATTGTTCATGACATATGTCAATCTTTGACATAAGGTCAAAAGCTTTTAAGAAAAGGTGAAGTATTACTGACTAGTGTGTGTGTGTGTGGGTCAATTGTAAATTGTCAATTGTAAATATCACAGTTTGTGATTTGGATGCAAAATATGAATGTGTAATAACCTTGCAAATAACTAGGAAGAAAGACCACAGAATACCTTGTTGCTAATACTACTTCACATGGGTTACAGGTAGATGTTTGAGCCCTTAGATTGGTTATAGAAGGGTATCTGTAATAGTTGATGCCAATTTGTCCTATCTAAAGCTTAATTGTAGTATCCAGATGTGAAATGAGTCTTCCCAGGCCATATTGAATTTCAGATAAAAATTCTGGATCTCAGTTTATCCTTTGTGATTCTGTAATAGAATGTGGCTTCCAGACTTGAGTCTAGAGATTATTTTGTCTGAAGTTCATGGTCTATATTCACTGTTCAGCTTCACTGTGTTAAGGTGAGAAGCTCACACTGCAAATTCAGGCCTGTGCTGCTATCTGGGGAAAAACTTTAACTGGTACCAATATATGTATTACATGAGCATAATTCATAGTGTATTGTTTGAGACAACCGTTGTTGCCTATGATTAGAAGAATGCTCATGAACAGCTTTTTGTTCTTATCATATATATTTGTTACTTGAAACTAGTTTACAATACTTAAAATGTTGAGTTGAATGTTTACTATAAGAAAACATTCATGGTATTGAGTCTCAATTTGTGTTCTTAGTAAGCAAAACCAAAGATGCTACAAATAACAGCTGCAGGGAATTGATTAAAAATCACTTAGTATAAACGTGTAATATCTTTTAGTCCAGATAAACTACAATGATCAGCTCAGCTACTGAATGAAACTTCTGCCACTCAGCAAGAGTAATTTTGTGTCTTTGTGGAAAGCATGAAGTGGGATGACAGCACTGAATATGTCACTTTTTCTTTTTTGTCTTGCTATAAGGCAAGAAAAGGATTGTGGAACACATTATGGCAGGCAGTAAAAAGAGCACTAAGTAAGGTGCCAAAAGCTTTAGCGTGATGTTCTACTGATGATGAAAAATGTCCTTCTGCACAATTTTGGAATAAATTGACATGAATCTGTACTTCCCATTTCAATATATTTCCTTACTGTAGTAATTCATTGCATTTTATTGTATGAGAGGCAACTGTCACCTCTTCTATTTCATATGTGAAGACAGGAATGCAGTAGTCTGACAGAGCTGACAACACCATTAAATAATTCTAAACTAAAAATTTCTGTAAAATTTATAAAGCTCTGGGTTTAGAATTTAGGGTAGAGTTCAGCAAAAAGCCCCAGTACTAGAGACTATAAAGGGCAGATAACAAATTGCACATGGCACAAACTCTGATTAGATGCTTCTCAGGCCTGACCTGACAAATTTTAATCTTCAAAGTTCTAGTTTTGTTTAAGAGGGCAATTATTTTTAAATTGGCTAAAACCTGTTTTTTAATAGAAATAAATGCAGCAATATATAATGTGTGGTGCTGCAAATCTGGGAATTATATAGACAGCTTGAAGGGTTCCTCTGTTTGTATAATGTGCTCTTCCTTTTGCCATTTTGTGGACTCTCTATAGTATTTGGGCCTGCATCTGTTTTACTTGCATTGATGTAAATTGGGAGTAATGCGCTAATATAAATGGAAAACTGATGTAAAGACTCTTAAAGAGATCTGAATTAGAGCTTTTGCTTTCCTTGATTCTGGCTTTCCTTGAATCTTTATAAAAGATACTTAAAGCTTTGTTTCATAAGAATTGCGCGTACATATAGAACTGGAGTATTTTGTAATAATTTTTTGTTAATTAGGTAGTGACAAAATACAGTGGGGAATTCAACCAGAAAAGAAGTAACTTCTTATTTAGGGTTTGTAGACTCTTGCATAGTTGCTGCTGCATACTGCACAGTGGATTGTACTCAAGTTAACTTTAAATTATTGGGCTTGGCAGGAGCGCAGTAGCATGGGATAGCTGTCAAGAGTTTCCTAAGCTTCCAGGAAAGGTGTTTCAGTCTTGTGCTGAGCTTGTTGCTGTAGTTAGCTCAGTCTAACCTGACCTAAGTTCAAGGTATTGACTGTGTTCCAAAGATGGCTGTAGCATCACCTGGATGCAAACATATAATTTACATGCTACTTTTGTTATCTCTGGGTCTGGTCTGCTGCTTCCAAGGGCTGATGTAACTCCTACTGAGGGGCACACCAAGGGAAAGAGCTGGCAGGGTAACATAACTATTACTCTGTAAAGGCTAGGGTAGTTCTACTTTAGACATTTTTACCCCTTCTGACTTGCAGGTGCAATTGATAATGTAGACAGAAGGGTAGAAAGCTGCTGGAATCTGAAGGCAAGGAGATCTAACGGATGGTCTTCTCCATGTGTTCTATGGGAATGGTGAATTCACTTGAGACAGTTCAGGGGCCAGCAGTGATTTCTAACTGTGCTCTCTTGTTGTCTGTGGAGGTGGTCAGAGGGAGGTTCTGAAAGGGCCATGGGGGAAGTGAAAGTGCAGGCTGTGGGAATCTATAGACCTTTCTTTTTGGTGATAAAAGTAGCCTTTTGGTAGCTTTTCCTAATGGTGATATGGGAGCAGGAGGAGAGGTAAATACCAATTCTGTCTTTGCTCCTGCTATGAGATATTGTGAATTATTGCTTTTTCTCTGCTGAATCAGTATACTGCTTACAGCTGGGTTAGAAACCTTAAAATTCTAGCATTCCTGAAATGAAGGAGCATGTTGGTGACAGTACTCTGTGTGCAAAATGCTGATTTCTACACATACATTTCTTTCTTGTTGGTGGTAGAAGAGCCTTTTAAGCGAAATGCAAATGTGAATAACAAAGCAGGGTGACCTTTGGCTGTCTGTGCTTACCCAAAGGATGCAAGGCATGCAGTTTATACTGCAAATATCTGTGAAGTTATATTGTTGCTGGGTTCATTATTAGTAGGTCTTTATCTTTTATAAAATCAATGGTTCCCTTTGTGATATTTCAATTTTCAATGTAATCCCTTGCCTATGATAACAAAGGATGCCTAATTTAGCAGTGACATTTGCTAGTGCGACCTACCATCAGGTGATTCAGAGTGTCCGTTCTTAGCCTTTACTTTGTTTCCAGGGAGTACTTTTCAATTTAGTTTGCCTCATACTGTGTTTGGCCTGATTTCTCATTGAAAATGAAAATGTTTTGCCCTTACATTCATCAGAGGCTTTTAAAACCTGAATAGCAAGAAAAGCTCATTAAGGTCAAAAGGAAGAGTAATGTGTTTGAGAAAATGGGAGTGTTGGAATCCTTCACTCTTCAATTCATGCCGACAGTTTTTCACCTCGCCCTCAGTAGTATTGTTGTCTCATTGCTGTTTGTCTCTTAAGTCAGTCATCTGTGGAGCGAGAGAGGGAGATGTCCATATATAACTATGAGGGTGTCAAATGCAACAACAGAAGTACCAGGCAAGGCATTTCCATCAGGGGCAGCAGAACTGGTGGTGTAGCTGGTGCTGGGCCTTCACTTGAAATATTGCATACATCCCACTTGTATTAATGAAATGCACTCTAACATAAGCAGTGAGGCTCAAAAATGCAGCATTGATAGAGAGAGTGGGCAGTTTACCAAAAGGATTGTAATTGCCTGGATGGCAGGGCACTGACTGAATGTGCCAACAAGCCCAAGGTTGTGTTTCAAAATACACAAATAGTGACTCGGATACATCTACATTTTCACAGTTTAGTTTGGATGAAGAACGTGCTTTTAAATTGAGCCTCCTGGGTGTTCCCACTTACCAATTTGGGTTCTCATTGTGCAACGGTCTTTGGCTGTGGAAACTGGTGATAAAACTAAACTGCCAGACGTGCTGCAGGAGTGCACCTAAATAAGTTCCAGCTGCTAATGGACTTTCAGCTTGTGGGGACAGATTACAGCAAGTTTCAAATACTGCTTCCTCTCTCTCCCTGAAGTGTGTAAAAAGTGAGCTTCTCAGCACCAAGTGTTTTGCTCTACAGGTGCACTTCTGTTGCACCATGCTAGCTGCTGATGCAGATATAACTGTAAGGCACTAGCAATGGGTTTCATCTTGTCTGACTTCAGCTTCTTAAAAGTAGCTCTGCTAGTCAGGAGAAGAGATACAGAAGATGTGAATCACCCTTTGCTTTAAGTGGGTGCTCAATATAAGCTTCTCTACTTTTTTTCCATAGCCTGTAAAGGAAGCCTAACTCTTAGGCATCTGCTTGCATCTAACTGCTAGAGTTAAATGAAAAGACTCCCATGCAAAATAGGGACGAATATAATTCTGTAAGAGACTCAAAATTATAGGAGAATGATGCAAAACAAACCATAAGAAGGTGACTCAGATGCTCTTATTCTCAGGACAGTTATTTCAGAAGAATTTGGTATAATATTAACTAGCAAATGTTTTTACTTGGTGATGTTAAACAGAGATATTACAAGAAGACACTATATATTTGACTGTTGAAAATAATTAAAAAAACTAAGAATTTTTACAAAGTGATACATGATTCAGCATAATCAAGAAGTTATGATTATGAGAGAGTTTTGTTTCAAATCCTAAATGATTTGCATGCTTTGCAGGAGGGGAAAAAACCCCAATACTTAAATATTGTTTGTTTGGAAGCTATACATGAGATAATGAAACGCTTCACTAGAAAATGGATATGCCACTTAAGCCTTTCAAGTGTCAGTTGGCCAACACAGATGATTGAGTGTGGTACGGTGTGCCTGTACCTCGGGTGACTGTGTAGTGTCTCAGAGTAAAATAGAGAGAGAGAGAATAATTTCACAAAGTGCACTTCAAAGATTCTTAATTGCTGTTTCTCTAGCAGATTTTTTGATTCGGTGTTCAATTTAGGTTATTTGCCTAAATGTTCTAAAAATGTGTTTAGTCTGATCAAACCGGATCTTAATTTTTTTTTCATAAGTAGGACTATTAAGGGACTGTGGGTCACTTACTAGATTTCGGCTTTTCTTGGTTAGGTTGCAAATAACATTTAATAATGCATTACTTTAAAAATTTTCAATAAATATTTTTATTTGAAAAATAAAATGCTCAGTATTATCATTTAGATGTAATATTAATACTAGAAAAGCTAAAAAGAATAAAATCTTCAGTGAGGCATTTGAGCTTTTAAAATTAGATTCTTAAGATTTTTTTCAGTCTGTCTAGCTTGATTTTTTTCTATTACACTAGCAAAGATTGGCTGGTTTTTGATTCTCAGCCGTTTTAATGGGGAATTCAACCTCAATTATGCTGAATTTTACGTTCTTTCAGAAGTTTATCAAATATCATTATATTCCAAGATTGTTTTTCCTAGTCGGCAGACTTTTTCAGTACCATTTTTTTTAAAAAAAGAGTAGTAAGCTTCAATTTTTCTTGTAGGTAACAAGATTCTTATAATGCACAAATTCTTGTATGGCAGGCTTCAGGTTATCTTATAGTCTAATGACAACTTGAAGATTCATTCCAGTTTCCAGCAAGGGTTGAGCAAATGCAGAGAAAGACCTTGCAATCTTTCTTTGTGCTGTCTGGAAATCCACTGAGAAAAACTTATCTTTTGATTTCTTGGTTACCACCTGGGGCAATAACAATGTTCTCTCTACTGCACTTTCAGCAGCTTATGAATAATACTGCTTGAAACAAACAACTCTGGGGCAGTAGATTTACAGCAAGTTTCTCTTTTTACTCACTGAACAGGAAAAATGTGATTAGGAGCAAAATTCAGCAGATATGGTCTTGGCTTTGTTATACTTGACATGGAGCATGGAGACTTGGTTAACTGCTTCTTTTAATTGTGTTAGTGATGTGGTTGCTAACTGGCTTGAACCACGATCAGCTAAGTTTTGTTTTATTATTGCCTACCTTTTCCCACTGTTCTCTAGACAAGCTAAACCACCAAGCCTGTAAAATGCTGGGCTCTTTCCAGAGTACCAGAAAAGCTGCTACCCACTACAAACTGAACTGTTTTGGGTCTGTTATATGACTGCTCCAAGTTTGGTGGGTGCTATTTTAGTGCTGCTTTCTGTTTACGCATATTAGCTCTGGTAGCCCCTCTGAATCAATTTGGGAAAGGTAAACCTTTTCAGGCAAACCTTAAAATTATTCCAAATGTGCAGGCTTTATTGTTTCAAAACTGTTCACAATGTTCATTTAAATTTGCCAAATGTATTTGCCCAGAAAAGAAAATAGTATTAGACTTACATCTATATTAAAAATAATGTGGCACAATGGAAGCAGAAGTGAAACACAGAGAAGAGTCATCTAGCTTCATCCAGCAACTGCAAATGAAGGCATTCAGGATGTCAATGCCAAGATAAAATCTGTATTTTTTTTTTTTTTGGATTCCACCTAATCCAGTATGTCCCTTGTCTTCCAGAAGACTATATTAAGAAATGTGCTGGAGAATATTTGGGATTGAAATTTTTTTAGTTTCTCCTATTGAATTTTCTGCATTGTATAGCCAATTACTTACTGAAGAATGGCATAGTGATGTTCTTTCCTATTATGCGGGTGTCCCAACCATCAAGAAACAGTCATTCTCATTGCTCGCGCTCTCATATGAAGTATTAGAGTTAAAATGAGAGCAATGGCAGTTGAAAAGACCTATAAGTGAATTCTGTTGTCTTTCAAGTGTTCACCTGACATGAACAGAATGTGGAGTTTTCTTGAGGGTTTGCTTTTGGGAGCTGCTTGGCATTGTGTAGTGTACTAAAAATATGTGAGAGAGCAACTCTATACTCTGGGTGGGGTTCCTGCCTGTGAGGTAGGCTGTGGATCCAAGTCTCTCCTGTAAGAGAAGGAGGCATTGCATATGCTTCTGAGATATCTCTGCTCTTCGGGAAGGCTGACCTTTTTGCTCTTAGAAGGAAGTCTGTGTTTTGTTCTGGGACCTACAGAAGATAATATGCTGAATGAAATGAATATATGGAAATTCTGCTTGGGAATGGAGTAAACAAATGTATATTTATTGAACTGGAAAAACCTGTCAGATTATGAAATACATTACTACTCTCTTGAATTCTCGTATTGACCTTACAGGTAAGAGGAATCACTCTAATGGCACTGTTAACTTGAGATAAATTTGACTGATCCATCTGGACTAGTAAGGGAGAAAAGGACTAGCTAGTCCAAGCCATGAGTTTCCAATACCTTGATCCATTTAAAACTTTTCCCCTTAGTATTATTTAAAGACAGCACCTTTGTAAATAACTGTAAACCATAACTGTTCTCCTGTTAATAGGAAAAAAGTAAAAATACTAAAATGCTTCATTTTCTATTGAAAAGATATAATGATCCTACAGAGGAAATAAAATGGCAAGAACGATAGACAAGAATAGTCTGAGTAGGTTATATGAATGTATACATGATCCTGTCCTCATAAAATTGTTTGTCTTCTGCTCTCTAGAGATTATTATCAGAAAATAAGGAACCTGGTTAACTTTGGGAGAGCAACAATTAATACTTTGCTATCACAGGAAGGAGTACTTCTGTGGTCAGCTTCTCAGGGTACGGTGGTTTGGACTGGCTTTGTTAAAGCATGGCAACATCACCTTAATTCCACGTTATTGTCAAGTGCTGCTGGAAGCCAGCAGGGAGGATGGATCTGGAAACAGAATAAAAGGTGAAAAAAAACATGAAGAAAAAGTGTAAGACTCACTTGAGGGAGCTTGCATTTGTATCTGGTTTTACAGTGCTGTGAAATTATACTGCTTACTGAACAGGATTTTGATTGTGGCTGTATTAAATATTGCTGTTATCACAAAAGTTTGTTTTAATGCCTTATGGAAACTGGCACTGAACTTTGCAAAGTTTTAAGTGCCTTTTTGTTCTAAGCTATAGAAATGCCTCTTATAAAAACTGAACAAAAAGGGCCAGAAGAAAAGAAATGAACAAGGTTTTAGTAATGCTTGAAGTGGTTGGTATTAGACAAGAGAACTTGGATTTCAGGAAGGAGCTCCTGCAATGAACAGATTGTCTCATTTAAAGAAGAGCAGATGTGTCATGGAGAACTTTTCTAACTGTTATGATTTTGCCCATTTCTTCCCATTGATTTTCTTGTCTTTTCTTGTCTTATTACCAGACATATTGGCATAAAAGCATATTATTTAGGTTTCAGTTAGGTTTATGTTTTCCCCCCAAAACAGTCTTTGAGTAACAGTTTGTTCCCTGTAGTAGTAGTTCCCTGTAGTGGGGGTTAGGCTATGTGATAGTGGCAAGGGTGATAAGAAAAATATTGTGACTCGGGAGATAAGCAACCTGTGATGACTTACTGTTAGTTCTGTAACCTCAGGATACCGCTTTTGGTAGGTATTGCTGGGTGCAGTAGTCAGCCAAGCTGCCAATATAAACCCCCACTATCTCTTTCTGTTAAATGCAGTGAGATTAAAGCAAAAAGCAATTCCTGCTGTCTGAAGCAGATCTTGTACAGTGTGAATATCATGGACTGCTGGCTTGAAATGCCAGGTGTTTTCTGGGAGAGAAGGGAAAGAAGATCGGACTTTCTGTGGAGTAAATCAGGAAATATGTTTCCATAAATTAAAATACCATTTTCTTCTAGGGAGATGCGTGTGCCTGGGTTTCATTCTGACCTTCAGAGAAAGAAAAGAATACCTGAAAGAGGAAACAAGGGTTTAAACTACCTTCCAGTTGTGGAGGTGGGTGGGATGTCAGTGTGATGGGGTAGTGCTTGAAAGGGGTTTTACACACCTCTCAAAGGCCTTCATTCAGTGCTGTTTGTTTTTAGCATGTGAATGCTGGTGAATTCTGTGGGCTCAAACCGTGTTTTCTTTGAATAGGCTGCAGCTGTATCTGAGTGTGCATCTACAGAAGCGACTCTTCTGCCAGTCCTGCTTGTCGTGCCTTGGTGTGTGTCCTCACCTGGCTGAACACAGGTTGAAAAAGTTGAGTGTCTCTGGGGGGAAGCTCAGCTGCAAGCTGGGCACTAGAACAGCCCCTTGGGTGCCAATGGGCATTTGGGTTCCAGGGGCCCTGCTGGTACCCAAGCAGAGTAGGTGGTACAAGGAATTAATCATGCAGATCCACTGCTGTTGGGCTGCGCTGCTCCTGAAGATGGAGGCAGCCTCTGTGTGCTTCAGGGTGCTGGTACGCAGGGTGGTCTTTGATGAAGTTGGGATGCAATCTCAGGGAGCACAAAGCTTGGCACCTGTTGAGCTGGGAGCTTTCCTCTAAATGCCAGCATGTGCCTGGGCAGATGCCCTGAGTGGTCAGGCCTTGCCCCAAGTGCTTCCTTTACTGTCACTAATAACCTGCCACCCAAAGGAGGTGCCCAATGCCTGGGGCTGGTGCTGCCCTGTAGCCCCCAAGCTGCCTTGCCCCTGGCTGAGGCGGTGAAGATGGGTCCTGGCTGCAGCATGGTGGCCCAAGGTAGCCACCAGCCTCCATGGTACTGACAGCTCTTCAGAAAGAAATGGTGCTTGGTGGTGTCTGGAGACTGGTGGTTGGTAGGTGGTCCTTGGTGCTGTTAGCCTCCTTCACCAACGTGTTAAAGAAATACAACTGTTAAATCATTTATTGATTTATCTTCTAGTTTGTATGCTTCCTTTTTGGTGTCCAGGCATCTCCAGATTAATGCCTTTTTTCTTTTTGGATTGGTTTCTTTTTTTGGTATCTTCTCATTCCCTGTTATTCAAATATTTATTTCTGTCCTTAATTTCCGTAATCTCTTCCTCTAAGAAACCAGCAGAGCATCCCTTTTTTGTCCTTCTCCCTTCTTCTCTCTTTTTCAACCTTTTTCTATTTTGTAAAGTTCACTTGCTTGGGATATTTTCTTAAAAGCACAAACTTTGCTGTGTAGGGAATCCAAACATCTGTGCTGCGCCCGCCACTCCGTAGTTAAGCAGTCTGGAGAACCAAATCACTTTTGATGTCTGCTCATTGTCAGTTCTTATTTGGTGCATAGTTTATTCAGAGGAATTTAACTGGGAAAAGCCAGTGGACAAACGGATCACCACTTTGTTTGAAGGAAAAGTTGGATTAATACAAAAGGGAGTGTTTGCCAAAAGTTGTCCTTGAGGTGACAGTGGGTTTAACATTGTGTGTACTGGGATTTTGCTGTGCTGACTGGGTTCGTGATAGCATGCAGATGGCTCAGCCGGGGAGAGGCATTTCTCATCCAGCACAAAGTAGCTGTGAAAGCTGTAAGTAGGTGATTTATACTGCATACTGGTAACTGGCCTTCGCCAGGACACTGAGAAGTGTTTCCACAACACTAACCATTTGCAAAGCCCGTTGTCGGGGTGCTGTTTTTATCTCTGTTATTGGCTAGCTAGTATTTATAAAAAATAAAAAGTGTCTACATTATTTCACTCTTTTAATGACCTGTAACTACCTCTGTCCTGGGGCACGTGTTCATTCATACACACCAGAGCAGCAGTCAGTAGTTTCACCATCCTCACACTCATTCTGCTGCGTGGAGAACTTGCCGAATTGTGGGATCCTGGTTCACTCCACTACTCATATGTGAGAATTTCCAACCAAATGTTCTTTCCAAGGAAGTATTACAACATTATGTGTAAGGATTATTTTGGAAAGTGGGTTCTCTGCACTACCTTTTATTGATGCTGCAATGGCCTAGAACAATCAAGAAATTTGATTGTGTCTCTGCTTCTGCAAATGTTTCTGTAGCTAATAGGATATCAGCAGCAGAGGTGGAAAACCTTTGACATTGCTGCCTTGGTGAGGGGGAGAATCAGAGAGGACAGACTGCTGCTAAAACTTTGTTTTGTAAATGGTGCCTTGAAGACACTTCACTTTCAAAACCTAATGTTTTGTCTAAGCTGCCTCAAAGAGGATAATTTTAGGCTAATCACTTTTTGTTTTCCACATTTTCTTTTGTTCAGTATGTCTGAGAGAAGCTGTAGTCCCCAGAAAAGCGTACATTTTGGACAAACCTCCAGAATGTGTTCTGTCAGAATTTAATTCTCTCACTCTTGAGAGTGGAAGGACCTGGCTAAAGACAGGGTATATGTTTGCCAAATACTTTTCAAAGTCATCTTCACTTCATGGTTGTCCTATAATCCTGTAAGAAGGACCGTGGACAACAGATATGATGACCTAGACGGTGCAAAATCCTAGTAATTTAAGAAGAAAAGGTGTGTAATGTGAAAGACTCCACAGTTTTCCTATGGCCACTGAATATTTTTTAACTGACGTTCCCTTAAAAACAAATGAATTTCCACAATGGGGAGGTGGTTGAGGCCCCGTTCCTGGAGACATTCAAGGTGAGGCTTATGAGGCCCTGGGCAACCTGGTCTAGTTGGGAGTGTCCCTGCTGACTGCGGGGAGGTCGGACTAGATGACCTTTGGAGGTCCCTTCCAGCCTGGACAATTCTATGATTCTATGATCACATATTTGCTCTAAAAAAAGAGCTGCTTTTGTTAGGACTTTTTGGAAAAAGCTACATGCAGACTTTCAAGAGGCTTTTATCTTTCGTCAGTGTTGTGTGTTTTGCCCCTGCTTTGATGTAGTTTAATTGTCGCTTTCTTCTATTCCTATAAATATGGATGTTTACATGAACATACATTTTGCCCATTTTTTAAGCAGCATTTTAACTTTCTTGATGATAACAAGATGGCAAGCTGTGATATGTGTGTTCTTCTAGAGGCACAAAGAGTTTATAATGAGTCATTATTATAATTTGTGTGTGTGTCTTTGACTGATGCTATTGTAGCTTTCCAGGCAGATGGCCCACCCGCTGTGCGTTCCTAGTTTCAGTCTGATGAACTGCTAAAGCTACTGGACACTCAACAGTAGCTCCAGCATCCCACAATGCATTAGTAATAACTTTTCTTCAAGATGAAGAGGCTTTAACTGCAGCACACAATCAGTAGCCCACACTGGAAGAAACAAATCAGAAAACCACTGTTCCATAAGCACAGAATTGAAAAACCTGCATAAGTAAAATGACAGACTATTCATTCCAGTTTGGAAAGCATGAATAGGATTTTTGATGAAGTTTAATTTTCTTCAAGCTCTTCAGCCATGGATAAACCATTTAAAATAAAAATAGATGTGTTATGGAGCATTGTGCTCATCACTGATTATTATTTTGAAAAAGCATTGGTCCTCCTTCTCTTCTTTGCTAATGACAAATAATGAGTTGAATCCTGATCTCAATTTCAGCAGTACAGAGAGGGATAATTCCCCTGGCTGCAAGGACTTAACTTTGCATTTATGGTGGAAAATGGAAGGAAGCATTAGCACCAGTGATTTTAATGGCTTGCAATAAGACCATGTATTCTCTGACGCATCACTGAGCTGTAAATTTTTTTAATTGTTTTATGTAATTTAAATAAACCTCCAGTAGACAAACATCTTTTCAATTAAAATGTTTTTACTGAACAATGTCATGTGTCACTGTTGTTGCCAAATGAGCCTCTCAGCATCCTATACCCTTTATGCTGACTGAAATCTCTTTCACCTTTGAACAGAACGCAGCCTTAAATGACTTGTACTGTCCAGTATGCAGTTCAGCTAAACCCACTAAATCTTAGAACTTGCTCATTTCAAGAGATTTAAAAACAAATGTGAAACAACACACAAAACCTGCAAACTCCCAGTGCTTTGGAAGAGATCTTTCAGCCCCAGAATGACCTCACATGCCAGTGAGCTGGGTTGACTGGGGAAATTGTTGTCCAAAGGCAGCCCTTTAGTGATTATATTGAGTCTGATGCTTTGACTTCTGCTGGGCTGGGCACTGTCTTTACAAATAGCCATGCTCACTTCAGTGAGCCTTCTTGTGGAACAGTGCCCTAGTCAGCTCCATTGATGTTATGAGAATCCCACCTTTTACTAGACAAATGACAAGCTCCTTGGGGAACATGCAGATCTGTGCTGGATGTGCTGAAGTGCTGGAACAGAAAAATACAACCTGCCCTCTTTCTCCTCATTGTTTCTTTTCCTACACAATTATCCTTTGCTGCAATCAAAAGGATGGATGAGAGCATAAGTCAGCACCTTTTGAAAAACATGTTAATGAACTTGTAGATTGCTTTCTCATTTTTTTTCTGTACTTCTAGCCATTTCACAATGTAACACGTACAGAGCAGATGAGTTCATATAAATCTTTATTACAGCAGACCTGTGTTTTCAGTTAAGGCCTCTGCTTTTTGTTTGCTATATTTTATTTTTAAGTGCAAGATCATAGGTAGCTGGAAGAATTTTTTTTTGAACACTCATTTTCTAAAGAGCTGACCAAGCGGCCAGGTTGTTAGTGACTGTTTTGGGAAACTGCGCTGTCTTTATAGTAGTATTTGGGGAATTACAATATATAATTTGTTAACCACCGTCATTTTGCAAGTTTCCTTTGTTCTCTGTTATGAAAGTATCTGTATGAGAGAGCAAAGGAATATTGTGTTACCCTTGTGTGACCCGCCAAAGCCAAGGAATAAGTATGATCAACTGTCAAAATATTTTGCCAACAAGTAATTTAATAGTCTTTACATAGTCCAAGAACAGATTGCAACGAACAAATACCTTACAAGAGGTGAGGAAGGCAAACAGGAAAAAAAGATTACCTACCTCATGCTGCTGATTTATTTGGGGCAATAATTTTGTCAGGGCTAGCTTAAATGGCAGTCACTGGAATAAACCCTTCATTTGTAAGCAGGATTCTGTTTTAAAGGAAATTGCAGATTTTTTTGAAGGCTTAGAAATGTATTTATTTGTTTTTCATCCCAGTGTGTCAGATGAAAGATACGGTAAGTGACACACTACCTAATGCCAAAAGAAAATAAAAATACCAACCAAATAAACATTCACAAAACTCACAGCAGGAACACACGATTCAATCACAGAGAGATGAATGTGTAATCCATTGAGGTAACAGTTGTTGCTGTCTGTACTGATATATTTTGGATCAGATTTTAATCCTAATGAGTTGTACTTAATAGCCTGAGGCTGTGGCCTAAACTGTTGTCTTTTAATGTCAGTGGAAAGACTTACAAGAAAGAGCCACTGGGTTTCAGATCAACGTTTTCTTTACAGACAGTATATTTCAGTGGCACCACTTAACAGAACAAGCCCTCAATTCATGTCTGCAAGTATACAAGACTAAAGCTGGCTGCTCTCTTCATTTGTTTCAGCAGACGCAGAGCCTGAATGGGATTTCCCACCAAGTTGTACTCTGAAGCATCAACTGTTTGAACATCCCTTTTTCAAGTGAGTAATTCCTTTTGATCCTGAGGTCGTCCTCTCAGCTGTAAAGTGGCTCAAAGCGTAGTCAGTACTTTCAGAGTGTTATGAATGCTGGAGATACTAAATAGGTTCCTGTGGCTCATGGACTAGGGTTTTTGTTGTGGTTGGTTGTCTTTACGGTTAGTCTGCCCACAGTCCCAAGGCTTTCAGAGCAGTTATAAGTTTGGTATGATGTCCTGAATGAAATTGTCTGGGGTATGAAAATAGCAAACTTTATTTGAAGTGGATTTTTTTTTACTTAAAGGATGACAGTACTAATGTGAAGCTACTGCATCACTATTAGACATGATTGAATAGTATCCATCATGTCCAAATGTTAATGTCCTTCATTCCTCAGTGAAGCTTGACAATTCCTGTGAACTGGTATAATAATATTTTTATTCCATTGTTAATATTTAATAGTGTGAGAAATGAACGCTTTATGGACTGTCCACAACCTCTCTGGATCTTGTATTGGAGACTTTAAATTGTTCATCCGAGACACAAGATTTTATGTGGTCTCAGACTGACCGTAGAACATAGAGGAAGAACATTATGGAAAACATTTGACTTGTATTTCTTCTAGGGTGAGTGAAATGCAATAGGTCAGCTGGTCTTTTAAACAGAAATCACCCCAGATGAATAACCAGACTTCAGGAGTTACTACTTTCTTTTGTTGCCTATGGTAACTTAGCAGTATCATATTATTTGCTTTGCATCTAAAATGTATTATTCGAAATAGCAGAACCTGTACTTAAGACTAAAATTGGATTAGGTTTTGATTTTC
Organism: Calidris pugnax; assembly: GCF_001431845.1. Classification (NCBI taxonomy): domain Eukaryota; kingdom Metazoa; phylum Chordata; class Aves; order Charadriiformes; family Scolopacidae; genus Calidris; species Calidris pugnax. The sequence goes on along the minus strand of NW_015090922.1, from coordinate 19,749,075 downwards.
TGATATCTGATCTGCATGGGAGAGAAACTGTGCTTTGCCTTGCTTCAAAGACTCTCAAGGAAAAGGGATGCTGCATTCATTTCCAAGGGAGAAATGAAGAAGAAAGGCAGTGTCCTTTTAGCTGCCTCCCAATGGACCTTGGGGAAGGGCTTTTCCTTCTTGCCTGATTTTCCCCCCCCTCCCCTCTTCCTGCAGCCCACATCAAAGGAAGGTGGGGATAGGAGAAGGGAGGAAAATTGGTGAGATGCAATTCTTCCAGTGGGATCTGGAAAGGAGAACCAGCTCATGGGAGAACCAAGGCAGCCCTGAGGCAATTAGTGGGTGGTGCAGGGCAGTAAGACAGCCCTGGGGAAAAATGACACGTGTAAACGCTGTTGCTTTTTGTTTTGTATGGGGACTGTTGTTCAAAGTTGCATAATTGGTCACTCTTGTGAGTTTTCAAATTGAGGCAGAGGAGAGAAGTAGGGTGTGCGTGCACTGTGCCAACAGAGAAGGGAAAAGGGATGAACACGTGCAGGATTGTATTTTAAGAATGAGTGTTGTCAGTAATGAAAATTCCAAAAATGTGTTTGCATATAGGCACATCAGAGTGAAGGTAAGTGTTTTATGGCTCTGTCAATGGGCTAGGTGTAACCTCCTCCGTTGGTATTTAGGGTTTGCTTTTCAATACTGCTTTGCGCCACAGGAAAGTTCTGAGAAGTGTGGTATAGTATGGGTTTATCTATTAATTTATTTTTAAAAGTAATTTATAAAATAAAGAGATACCCTTATTGCTGTGAGAAGACTTCTTATATTAATTTTGTGTTCTTGAACAGATATGTTATCTATAGATTGCTAAAGCACCAGAAAATTTTTTGGTACTATCATCCTCTCATAATTAAAGAGGAGAAATGTATTTAGCAAATTCTCAAGACATCCTGCCACTTTGTCTTCTGTTTGTGGTGTGGTTTTTTTTGTTTATTTTGTGGTGTGTTTTGGTTTGGGTTTTGTTTTATTTTTTTGGGGATGGTGGTTTTTTTTTTTGTCTTCCAGAAACTTCCAAAGGAGGGTTCTCTAAAAATTTCTCATTCTGTATTAGAATCAATCCTAACCCATCTATGCTAAATTTCAGACTAATATTTATATAAGATGACTGTCTACAGCAGATGTGATTCTGTACTGGTAACTACAATGTGCTGTTCTGATATTCAATTGCTCTGGGTCTAAAAAAATAGTAATTTTTGTTTAAATAGTTTAAAATATAAAAGGCTTAGTTAAGTAAGAGAGCGCCTTCTAGACAGTAAGTATAGATCAAAGTATTGATTAAGTTTTTAGGTAATATATTGCAGAAAGGATGGCTCTGGAACCTCCCTGATGAGCTTATAAATGAACAAAATTCGGAGTAAGTTTTTAGGTAATATATTGCAGAAAGGATGGCTCTGGAACCTCCCTGATGAGCTTATAAATGAACAAAATTACCAAAAAATGAAACTCGGAGCAGAAAGCAGTAAAACTTATTATTCTGAGATAAAAAAAAAATCTAGCTTTTGAAAAAATTCTGCAATAGAAGCATGCAAGTCTTATAAAATTTCAGTATCCTTTCAATTTGACTTAGGCTCAAAATAAATACTAAACAAAATACTCCCTGTGAGCTTCTGTATGATCTTTGATCAGCAAGATTATATTCATTTCCTTTTAACTCTTGCAGTATTTTATAGTAAAACATGACAGGGGCTGGATACATAAGTGAGGATCAATTTTTAGTTTTCTCAAGGAGATGGTGCTGGTAGTACTCATTTTACCCTCTCTCCTCATATCTGCTTAAAGGTAAACAGTGAAGACTCCAAGATGCCCAAAGGGCAGCAGTGACCTGTTAGACCATATAACATTTGGATAAGTAATCATAGTACTCTTTGCACTTCAATTAGGTTAACAGCTGAACTTGCAAATCATGTTTCTGGAGGGTGTTTTTGGAAAACTAACTAATTGGCAGTTGTCTGAAGTAAATTGCTTGATATTGGTCAATGGTAAATTGTGATCATGTTAATTTAATTGCAGTTCTGTCAATGGTATAATTAATGCTACTATCAAAGCAGCGAATTGCTTCATTGGAAAAAGGCAGCACTATGATATTAAATTCCCAGTTGCCATGACACAGAATGTGATTCTGCATAATAATAACATTGGCTCTGCTTACTGCGAACAAGAGCCATTGTTTTCCATGGAAATAGATGTAACCCGATGCAACGGTGCTCTACATTATTACAAGTAATGCAAGCAAATTGCCTCGGAAAGACTTGTGTCACTAAGAAAGTTGTCTTCCTAGCTGACTGGGAAATGATGTGAGGAGCTGTGTTTTGTTGGCCATTATGATTGACAGAGATGCTGCTGTGGACATTGGAAATGATGGAGTTTTGCTGCATAACACACACAGGAGCAGATGCCAGGACAGGACTTACACAATCCCCTTATTGCCTCTTTTCCATATTTGTATTTTCTGTTCTCACTTTTGGGAGTTATTTGCAGGGGCTAATAACATATGGACTCTGACCCACATGCACCACCTTTTCTTCAGATGACTTCCTCAGGCATGAAGTAGCCCTCTTCTTTACTTTTACCCTCAACACATGCTAATGCCTGCCTTCCTTTATCAAAGGCATGTCTTGCCACCACCTGAACCTAGGGACTTTTGAGATTACTGGTTTGGTTTTGTCCTGGTTGAGTGGAAATAGAACTGTGTTCTTTTATTTCTCCTGCAGTTTGGATGAACAGTTGTAGAGCAGCATAACTGAGAAACTGCCGTAAGGGACAGACTCTGGCACCTCCTGGGTTCATTGTATGCTGCCCAGTGAATCTGTAGGCAGCTCTGTAAGACTCGTTGGCTACCTACCTCATCTGCAAAGGTTAGGAAGCTGCAGAAGCTGCTTCCTAGAGCCACTCCACTCGCCTTATGTTTTTTTGTTCCTTATTTTTTTTTCCCTGAACTGTTCATGAATATGCTTCGTATCCAAAGACTAAAATTTGAGAGGAAGACCTTACCAGAAAGTCAAGCTATACTGTTGAATGTTTGCAACTGCTTATTATAATGGACTCACCTACTCATTATCCCTCTACCCTTCAATTGTTTTGTAGCCTTCAATTGGTTCTGTGATACTAAGCACTTAAAAGTGAACTAGGTTGTTGTAGGAGACAGGACAGTTAGCCTCTTATTCTTAGACATGATGTCCTGTCTGTTCTTTACACATACAGAAAGCACCCACAGGCACAGACATATGTAAGTGCATATGGATAATTAAGATTTTCTAAATTTATCTTTTTTTTTTTAATTTATTCTAATGTTTTCTCAATTCTGTTTGTAATGTGATGAAATGAAACAAGATATATCTAAAAATAAATTCCCTGCTCCAACATCTGGTATGCTGCAGTCAACAGGCTGGCATTGTAAAAGCAATGCAAGAAGCTACTGTCCAGTACTTTCAAAAGCCAGTTTCAGAGCTGGCTACTCTAAAAGCCCAAGCTACTGGAAGCAGGTTTCCAATACTTCTGGGTGGAAGATGTTAGTATTTACTGTGGATTTTCTTTGAATTACTAAATGCTCTCAAAATATATTAAGGGAGTATATCTGAAAAATAATAAACTAGTGCTAATAAAATCCAGAGAAAAACTTTGCAGTTATAACTTCTATTTCAGCTTTATTTCATAAGAAAGTTAATGGTTTGCAAAGAAAAGGTGGTTATGAAAAAACAGTGGGTTTTTTTCAAATTTTTTGTGGTTTTTTTGTGGTTTTTTCTTTCCTTTTTTTAACCGATCAAAGCAGACAACCTGATTTTATATTGCAGGGGAGGAAAAATATTCAGGCAAAGTGCTCATATTTGAAACGTAAAGATAGAAAAATACAATATCTAATACTTTCTTTTTATATTCTCTATGACATAAATTCATTTGAAAAAGTGATCACTGAAGGGTATTTGCACCTTTATAAACTAAAGAGGTAGTATTTCCTTTTGAAATGCTAAATGGAAGTCTGAGCAGACATTGATACTCATGATTTGAAAGAAAACTGAGTTTGGGAAATATTATCATCTAGCTAAAACAGTACCAGCATAGAAGCTGCGTTGCCTTTGGTAAAAGTGCTGATACTTGAAAAATAAAGCCATACAATGCATTTGAGGAGAAGGGGAGTGCATTTGTACCAGTATAGATTCTTATCAATTACCTTTTATCCCAATATAAAGCTCAGGAAGAATATGAGCATTTACATTTACTTTAAAACATAACTAGGGCAACTGCATTTCTTAATACGAAGCATTCATGTTGATTTCTTTCCTAAATAAATTCTTCATTCACCCAAAAGAAATACTGTTGGCAGCCAAAAAAGCAAGCTGCTTTGGAGTATCTTAATACAAATGCTAACAGTTAAGAGCATTTTGAGAGTCAAGTGTAAATTGAAGATCAATAAATCAGTACAGATTTTGCATGCAGTAGCTTTGTAAGTGCAAGGAGCAAGATCTAAATAACTGAAAGATTTCTCTTCCCTAGAAAGATTTTTATATTAACTTTCACTTCCCTCTTATCTCACCCTTTCCCTTCCAAACAGTTAGATGTTAATTTAGTTTATCTTTAAGTTGTCTCTCAATTGCTTGTTGTATTTTGTACAACGTATGCTGTTTTCTGTCACTGTCTGTTGCCATGATCTTTATGTATCTGTCTGTCTATAAGCTGGTAAATAACAGTAGGAAATCTCTTATCTCGGATGGTTTGTAGTTAACAATTGTGCATATGAGGGCTTATAATTATTTTATTGCATCTTATTTAGGTAATTTCAGCTAGTTTTTAAGCTAAATTATTAATTTTCAGTCTACTAAATTCACTGATAATAGGTGACAAAACATTGTGTTTAAAATTTTGGTGATTTTGACATAGCTCTTCTGCTAAGAAAAAGATTAAGATATCTGATCTTGTTCATTACTTTCTATGCCTTTTCCTTTCTAGTCTTTTTTGCATTTTTGTTGCAAAGAAATTATTTCTCCATGTTTCTAAAAATCAGACAACCCCCTTCTTTTCAATGATTTTGCTTTTGCTCTGTACTTTTGAAGTAGGATGTTGAGAAAGAAACATCAGATGCAAGTAGGATGCCCGGATAATAGGATTTATTAGAACTGAAGAAAATGTTAATGAGGGAGTCAAGCTGCACTTGCATACAGTACACATGATACCAATTCCCAGAAACAATAAAATGGAAATTAAGATTCATATCTAAAATTCATAATCTCTATCTCCCTAACTACACATGTGCTTCACCATTCCTACCATTACAGCTACTGCACCCTAGAAACCACATGTTGCACTTTGGATGACTTCACATTGCGGGTAAAGAAGCTTGAAATATTCAGGGAAAGCTAAAACATATCCCGTGGTTGAGAAAATGTTTGTAAGGACTGCATATGCATAAAGTGTATTCTGATGTGTAATAGGAAGTGGTTGGAAATCTTTTTGGGATGATCTGAAATTTTCACAGCTCGTAAATATTTTACAACTTGGACAGCTGCAAAAAGCTGAGCACTGTAAGAAGATCTGTGCAGTCTGCACTTCAAGTGATGAGACAGTAACACTCATTTCAGGAGAAAATGGGTAGCTTCCAGGTAACAAAGATTGTGTTGATGTTAGTGAGGCGGAGAGGAGGGGAAAGGTGGCGGTGGGAAGAAACAAGCATTTCTCAGTCTTTGGCCTGGTGCCTCTATGAACAGTTATTCCCATGGTGAACTTTGTGATCTGTCTATTCTATATGAGAAATGTGAATTTACTAGTTGTGATACTGTAAATTGCAAGTCTCAGTTTATAATTTGTAAACTGTCTTTTGACAACCTGAAAGGAGGTTGTAGAGAGGCAGGGGTTGATCTCTTCTCCCAAGTCACAGGTGATGGGAAAACAGGAAATGGCCTCAAGTTGCACCAGGGGAGGTTCAGATTGGATATTAGGAAACATTTTTACACTGATAGGGTTATTAAGCATTGCAATAGGCTGTCCAGAGAAGTGGTTGAGGCACCATCCCTAGAGATAATCAAAAGATGGGTTGACATAGTGCTTAGTAACATGGTTTAGTAATGTGTTTTTTTTTTGTTGGTTTTATTTTTTTTTTTTAAATCAGAGTTATGTTGATGGTTGGACTAGATGATCTTAAATGTCCTTCAATAGCAAAAGTGTCACTGACTGAGTAGTTTTTTGCAAATTAGCTTACTATTTCATGACGAGCACCTCCTAACAAAAAATAAAATAGTGTAAATCTCCACTACAGCATATAGTTTAAATCAATACCAGATTGCCACAACATATTTTTTCCCACTGAAGCTCAAATTTATTCTAGATCAATGTTTTATTTGAGTGCAAAATAATATTATTGTGCTTTGATGGCACTCTGATCTAACATAAATAATAAATATTTGACCTAGCTGTGGGCCAGGAGAGGTTGAAGCCAATATTCCACTATATGCTACACATTGAAAGCTTACCTACCTTAGTTTAAACAACTCTATCGTCTTTTTTTTTTTTTTTCAAATCAATAGCTATTGCTTATTTTTAGACAGAATGTTGGACATTTATATAGCTCCATTCAGTGCATTCAATTCTCAAATATAGCATTTGCATTGAGCTTTTTGTTAAAGTAATCATACATACATCAGGAAAGACACAGTTATGTGTTATACAACAGCTTTAGAACATTTTTCCAAAAAGATGCTTTCTTTCCTAGACACTGCCTCGGATTTTTTTCTGATCTTTTCAGTGGAGACTGAGTTGATTTCATTCAAAGCAACTAAAACACATCTAAGAGTGTTGGGAAATAGGTCTGAAATAAAATGCATGTTGTTGTCATGACAACTAAAATGCTAAAAAGGATGCAGAGAATGATTATTAAATAAGATGTTGCATCAAGTTGTTATGGCAACTATACAGTAATATGAAAAAGGTGACTCTCTTCAAAACAATACTGCGTGAAAAGTTTTCCCCATTATGGTATTTTTACAACGACATATCTTGATAAAAAGGAAAAAAAAAGGAGTGGAGAACTCAGTGCAAAAGGAGGTCAGGATTCAGCTATCTACCTCGGTGTATTTACCTTTAAGTACTATAATATTCCATGGAGAGTATCTCTGCTTGGTTTCCAGCCCTGACATAGATGGGTCAGAACACAGAAAACACCAGAATATATTCCGGTGCTCTTTCCCAACATTATAGCCTTATAATTGAAGGCCACATTTCACAAAGTGTTAAGTCTTCATGGCCCTCCTTTACTCTCAATAGGGTACATGAAACCTCAGCAGCATTAAGAATGGACTGAGAAACCCTAACACAAAAACAAGATAGGAAAAAAGGTTAGTGCTGAAGAGTAGTATTAAGAGGCTTCATTTTTGTGAAAGAGCTTATTTTTCAGTAAACGGGATGACTTCCTTGTTTGCTTAGCTTAGGATTCCCTAATAAATGAGTATTTGCTAATAAAATCATTAAATGGATTGTATAAATGTACTTTCAAAGCCAGGAAGCCTCTTAAGCAGCAACTGCAGTAGAAGGGAGTATCTGGTCTCTGTGCCACAGCTTGTGGTATGAGCAGTACTAAAAGCTGCCTTGCCCAGCACAAAAGGAATGAGGTTATCGTGCTCAGGGAAGCCCAAATATCCGCCGTGCTGTTTTCCCTTGTGTGTGGTGCACAGCTGGCTCCATCCTGCAGGTCCCCGTGCTTTGTTTTTTCTGCTTATCGGCCCTGTTCTGGGGGACTCTTGCAGGGAGACTTTCTTTCCCAGCGGTGCTCCCTTCCCGGAGTGCAGGAAAGATGAATGACCAGGCATTGTATGGAAAGCTGTGGTCAGAGATACCGTTGCAGATGCACACAAGAGTGAATGGGCTTTGTAATTAAGAGATGGCCACTTCCTTGGACCCTCAGGTCCTACTGCAGCAGGACGTGATGGCAAAGCTGATTGGCGTTTTTATCCAAGCAATTTCTTCCTATGAAAAAGTGTTTTTCCAGTTAAATTCTTTTGGTATATTTTTGTATGAAAGATAATTTCTGTGGGTGAGGATAACTTTTTTTTTATAGAAATACATGATTTTAAAGCAACACAAAGCTAAACAATTGCAACTCTAAACTAAATAACGTTGGCATGGATGTTCTGTTGCAGTGCCTTCTGACACTTAACGTTTACTTCCACTTAGAATCTGGTTTCTTCTTTAAGAGTTGAGCTCCCAAGCTGGACTTAGTTTTGTGAATACTTTCAACCACAGCTCTCTCCTGTAGCATTGATCCTTTTGCTATCGGTTGGAAGGATATAATGCATCCAGAGGTGAAGTAGAATTTGAGCTTGAGACACTAGAAGAACTACAAGTAGTGGAAGATATCAGACTTTCAATCAGAATAATTTTTCCAGAGTTATTACTAAAAATATGAAACTTCTCTGGGAGATGAAGAGCATGTTTTGAAGCCTGAATGTAGGCCTGCATAGGACTGGGCTACATTGTGATTTGGCAGATTTGAAAGTAGTTGTTGCGTATTTGCATTGAAAATACATGTGAACCATGTCCTAAGGTCAGATGCTAGTACTTCTCATTGGGATTGTGATGGCACAGAACCAGGCTAGCTATTAAGACTTCTGCCTTGCAAGGTTTTTTTTTTATTTTACTCTGTTTCAAAATCCAGAAAACAGTGAGTTTTTAGTAAAAACTGTGACTGCAGGCACACATTTTTTAATCTTCATGTTATTTTTCTACTGTTTGTACCAGACATGTGGACTGAGTTGACTTTACTGATAGAGTTGGAAAAGAAAACAGAGTTCTGGCAAAAGTTGGCTTTCAGCCCAGAGGTTGGATATGGGATGGTGGTGGTGAGGAACCATGTGAAGTAGGACAGAGGAAAGGAGCTCATGTGCAAATAAAATGAAGTTGTTTTCTCTTACATAGGGGCTGTAAAATCAAAGCCAGCAGAGCTCTTCCAAGCAGTCTCTTGTTAAAGAGCTCTGAACCCCTTTACCCAGCTTCTGAAGCCCCAGCTGTTCTCATTACTGCAAGTTCTTGTTTTATCTCACAAGACCAAATTAAAAAGTTTTGCTAGCCCAGAGAAAATTCATTTGAATCACTTCCCTGCCTCTAGACTGTCCCACTGGCATAAACAGAGGTCCTGGAAGTGTGAAGAAATGTCCAAGCCACCTGTGCACAGCAGGCCCTTTTCCCACATTGCTAGTAATAGCTAATGAAAAGAACGTGGGTTCACCACTAATCAAATTAATATATTTCTTTGAGGGAAGGATCAATTACATACTTCTGTATAGTATCCATAGCTTGGCTAATTCTCAAGACACAACTTAGTGATACCAATAAAATTGGCCAGTTCCTGCTATTCTTCTGATTTCTTATTCATCACTAAAACCAGGTGGTAAGAGTTGCATCTAAGACCACTTGCCCTGAACGTGTCATCAGTTCGTGGTGTTATTTCACGGTGCCGTCTGCTCTCGGGGGGTTGTGCATCTTGCTGAGTTCTAGGGCAGTTTTGAAATACAGAAGTGAGTGCATAGTTCTCGGAAGAGTAAGTCAGAATTCAAATGATAAAATCTGTAAAAATAAATGTGGAAAAGGAAGATGTGTACTAGGGAAAGATTATGAGAAGAAGAAAGAATAATATACTTTAGAACCCACCAGACAGAGATTGGTATCTAGTTACTAGGCTGCCTTTTACTAAGGGGTCCAATAAAGCTGCCAACAAGACATCTGATTAAGAAAAAGCATCTAGATTGTATTCTTCTGCATATCTTCCTGCTTTTCTCTCCTCTGACTGAAAACAGTGTCCTGGAGGAGTGCTGGGCTCAGGCTGCATGTTAGCTTTGGTCTTCAGTGCCCTTTGCCAAGTGCGATCTGTTTATACTTTTGTTAGCTGTGCCTCCATTCCTGAATGCCTGTTCTCATGCAAGGCTCTTTACAGTGATAAGGTGTGAGGGGTGTAAAGCTTTCTCTATTGTGTGAGCATGGCAAGAGCTTTTTCCAAGAACATCCAGCTTGGCTCTTCTTTGATACTTCATACAATGTCTTTCTTCTGAACAGAATGCATTTGAGAAATGTGACTGGATGTTTAATATCTTTTGAAATTTAAATTTTTCAGTCCTATAGGAACAAACTAGGTGGATTTCCTGGGTTTGATAATACCCATACAGCCAACCCCAGACTCTTGATGAGGTGCTAGCAGCCACTCTAGGGGAATGCACTTGGCATCTCTGCTGTGGTCTGATCCTGCTTTGTCACTCCTGGAAAGAAATACCAAATAGATTTTTGGAATACTAAAACTTCAAAACATTCTAGTGTGCACAATTTTATTATCTTTTTAATGAAGACAAAGTATGGTGCTTATGTTCTAGTCTGTGGGAAAGGAGCAAGGATGTGGTGAGGAAAGCAAAAAGTGGAAGCTGAGAGAGGCAGTTAGCTAAAAACTCAAGCAATTTCTCCTACAGTAGCTTTGTTGTGTCACTTCAATCAGGAAGATATCAAGGTTTCTGTAAGCATTTGGGGCGGTCACTGGACGTAAAGAAAGATGGAGGGGAAAGGAAAAATTATTTCTTGCATTTTGATGATTTGAAAGCCTTCTCCGTGTTCATTTTATTCTGACACAGAAAGGTGCAGCTGGTGAGCTGTTCTCTGAAGCACAGCAGAAAAATGAGTACTGCAGGAATCTAAGGGGATGCTGCAGAGTTTTGGTGCAGTGATTTGCAAAATAGATGGGCCATTGGAAATAAATTTTTGGCCTAGCTGGAATTCTGAAATCTCCATGGTATAGTAATACAATTTGTTGATAGCTTGATATGTTGATTTGTTTGATCATAACACATCTAGACAAATGAGTCAAGGGACAGCAATGGGGAAGTGTCAGCTGTTCTCATTCTTCTGAATAGCTTCGCTTTCAGGTTGCTGAAAAGGTGTTTGATTGCAACTGGATATTTTTTCTTCTTGGATTGTTTAATGATACTGCTTTTTCTTCAACTGGGGATGGCAACAATAGTCCTTTAAAAGCATTTTCAGGCTTCTTACTATGTAGGGCTTGATAAAGCAGCAAATAGTGGGGACAAGGATGAGGTTCTTTTTGGGCTGCTTTGTGTGTTTTGGAAATGCCTGTATTCACTGCATATTTGCTCCATTGCACTGTCATTTTCCTGAAGGCTTTGTTTTATCTCTCGTCATAGGAATAATGAGAAAAAAGGCCAGTCTCAGCAAGTAATCAGAGGCAATGGTTATCAAAATAACCAATAAAATATACAAAAGTTATTCTTTTTTTCTTGTTAAGAATTAATGTGTTGAATCTTGATCCGTATTTCTATAAAGATCACCTAGGGTACAATTCTGTTTCCTTTCTGGGTTCTTCTGTAGCCTAATAAAGAGTTTGTCATTGTCATTTCCTTTAAAACAACTGTACACTTGTGTATTCTACTGTGGCCACTGTCCTTTGGCCTGAAGTCACAGAACGAGGACTGGGGTATCTCTGCAGCATGGCATGAACTGCAGACACAACCAGCTAGCTTTGGCCTGGCTGATCTGCGTACCAAAACTGGTCTAGCTGTGACACCCAATAGCTCGACATGGGATGACTTATGCTCTCTTCTGAAATTGGGTACTTCGTATGAACTAATTTTCTGTGGTTGCTTTGGATCTCAAAGCACAGTGGAGAGACAAAAATGTGATGTTAATGTTTGTTTGCCTAATGTGGCAATATTAGGCAATGCCCTAATACTGATCCAAGGTGACTGGGACCTCAAAATAACACGTATTATGGTCCGTGCTCTGAAAAGCAAACGTGAGCATAATAATTCACTTTATCTCACATAAAATGAAGTTATCATTGCTATTGCAGTTTTTCCCATTTTTTTAAAGCTGTGAAACAACATGAATAACTCAGCATCTGTCAGCATAAATTGTTGTACCACTTGGAGACCTTGTGCTAATTCTGTTGCCTCTTAAAAGAATCTTAGAGTTATGCAAGGAAGAGAAAGCTTAATTGGAGAGTTTCTGGTAAGAGAAGCCTAAATAAAAAGCTTGACAATTCTTTGTCTTCTGTCTGAAAAGGGATGTTAAGTAATAATTAACGTATTGCTCTTTCTGTCCTCAAAAAAATTTAAATAATCAGTTTCATGTTAATATTACTTACACTTTCGTAAAATGCATTTAAAATAGATGTTTTGAATAGGGATATGAAGCAGTGACAACAGTAAATCTTGGAGCAACTCAAAGGCGGCAAGATAATTCATTGAATATTGCAGTGGTAAGAATAAAGAGACTTCCCATTCCAGTAGTGATCTACTGTGTGTTATGGTACAGATCACTTACATCTGAGGCTTGAATTCCTGATCTTTACAACAGGCATAACTGTCTTGTAAACCACTGCTAGACTTGAACTGTATTAAAAAACTATTTTTGACATATGCTAAAAAGAATGGAAGTCCAGAACTGACCAGTTTCTGGCGAATTAATACTTTGTCCAAATAGGCTTTGCAAGGTCTCGGAGAAGTTGCGGTGGACTGTCTTGCAATCTGTGTTTTCACATATTGGTATATGTAGCAAACAAAGAAGTTGAACAGCCAGCAGACAGTGTTAACTTTGTAGCAATTAGCATTTAAATAGCCTTCTTTCACTGACACAGGTTAAATCTTGAATATGAACTTGCTATTATTGGACTTCAAGTATCAAGCATATTGTGGCTCAGGATAAAGCCTCAGCACTAAGATAGGTAGAGGTGTCTCAAAGAAAAGCTGTGTGTTTGCATGCATTCACACCTACACATACACAACCTTTATTTTGAGCTGCTGTTAGGGTATTTCTAAGTAATTCAAAATGTCAAATGCCTGATTTTTAAATGTCAGGACTTATGCAGCTCCCTAGGGCACCACCTTTGAAAATGCTATTAAGGATAATAGAGGACAAAGATTAGCATAACCAGAATTTTTACTGCAAATTCTCAGTGACAAATTTTGACAAGACTAGTTTGATTACAAGCAAAGAGACTAAGGAGTGTAAGCTGCCATAAAAGAAAACTTCTGCAGCTGTTATTCTATTGGTTATTTTTTTCATTTTTAGCTAACTTAACAATAATATCTGTGTTAAACCCAACTGAAACTTTCAAGTAAATTTTAAATTGGCTGTTAGGGTGATATTGTATTCCTTTTCAGTATCTCAGATGGTTATCCTACTCTGGCAACGAACATTTCTTCTAACACTGTCATGCTGTGAAGACAACTTTCAAAAGTATTGTCTCTACAGAGTATCAGCTTTTTGTATTATTAATTTGTGTATGACTTTTGGCTGGAGTAAAGAGCTTTACTACTACAGCATCTGATTTTTAGCTCGGAGAGAGAAGGGAAGAGGAGATTCATTAGACCTTCACAGGATACTCTGGGTCGGTACAAACACGGTTTAGAGTAGGCTGCTGTGCTAGAGAAGCTTGGTACAGGTCCAGGACACCATTATGGTTTCTGAAAAGGCCTAAGAAATTCTCACTGTGGAGTGAGATTCTTAAAGAAATCCTTATGGATTCAGTGACTGATCCATGCATAACAAATTTTTCCTGTGTGCGTGGCATGCTGATACTCGTAGTCCTCTGTATAAAGGCTGTAGATTTTATTTTTTGGCACAATCCCAACCTCAGGACTGCAGCATTTCTATGCGCAGAGACACCTGGCTGAAGGTTAGTGAGCTATTTCTGAAGTGTTGGATAGAGAATGTAACCACTGTCCCTGTTCTTAAGCCCTGTAATGCCTGTTAGAAATACGTAATGTATATATTATAATCACAGAAAAATCTAATAATTCAATGTGAAACTTTTATAGGTGCAAAGTTGCAGAAACATGGCTCTTGTACTGAGGCCTTAAATATAAGTATGTAATAACAGCAACATATCCAGGAATGGTGTAACTAACTGTAGGAGAATTGTTAGCAGTTTTTATTGAAAGCTTACTTATACTATTAAAAAATTATTTACATTAGTCTATTTATTATGTTTCCGGGATGCAATAAATGTTTATTTTACTGAGGAACTGTAGACTGCTCTCTTTGAAAGTGGCCTGGAAACTATAAGCACTTACCTATCTGTTTTTTGTATGGGAATCCCAAAGTTCAACTCTCTAATAGTTTCTAAGATTTATAAGGAATGTCCGATATTACATTTGGAGCACCTTCAGAAAACTTCTGTTAAACAGCTGTTGTACAGTATCTCTTCTGGGTCTTTTCCTTAGAGGTGTCCCCAATTTGTTCCAAATTTTTTTGGCACTGGTTGACACTTTCAGCATATGGTACACTGTTATGGAGCGTGTGCTTGTGTAAAATGCAGGAGTATCTTCCTTGCTACTTTTCTCGCTGGGAGATGACATGGCTAAATTGCTACTGAGTAAAAACATGCTGTATAAAGGCATCATTTTGGGCTAGACAGCTGTGGTTTTTCAATTTGGGACATAGCTGCTCGTGTCTAGCTCTGGAGGAGCTTGCTGTATGCACCTCTTGCCTTGCTTGAAAAAGTGAAAATTAATTAGGTCCATAAAACTTTGTCTTATGTCTTAAAACTTCAACCTGAGTTATCACCCCTTTCATCTTTTCTCTCTTTTCCTCTCCTCTGTTGGAATTTTATTTTCCAGTCTCCTCCAAAATATTCCTTTACACACTTTTTTCGTTACAGGCTCAAAAGTGAGGGAGGATTTTGCAAGTCTGTGCATTTAGCTGGTCAGTGTGATGTATCTTAAAGAGTTGTAAGTAACTCGGCCTTAGAAAATCAAGTCCTCCCCTCTCAAACAGTATGTAAAGAAATATGATTCCAGCACTTATAAGTAAGGTTGCAAGCCCCATGGAAATTGGATAAAGACTGTGGTTGCTAATATACAGAAAAGGCCTGTTTCTGTTAAGGGGAAATAGGCAAATCAACTGAATTCTCAAGGAAAGACTGTAGAGTGCCCATCTAGGTCCTCATGGTCTAAGTGCCTTAGGGGACTGTAGCTGGGGTCTCCCATGAGTCAACACATCCTTTGGTTCCTCAATGTGGATAAGACTAGCAACCTAACATAATCAATTGCGTGTGGAAATATAGTTTTTCCCACTTTCACTGATGAAAATGAGATCAGGTCTTCTGATCTAGCATGGGCAATCTTCCTACAGAGTCAAGCACTATCTCATGAGGTTCTACTCTAAAACTCTAAAAGTCAGATGCTTCAACGCCTGCTCACAGGTACAGAAATAGTTGGTCTGATATTCTGAAAGCTTTTCTTGAAATAAAGACTTGTACAGTCCTTTCCAAACCCGTGTCTATTCTGAGAGAGTGGTTGTTAGCACACAGGAAGCAATAACCTATCTCTCATTTGTTAGAAGACATCTGGAGGGCCTAGTTCAGAAGTCATGAAGGGAGGACAAGAATGGCTTCTCTGACTAAAGGACTGTGGGTGTCCTTAAACCTCACCTCTTGTTCATGTGTTCTGATTTTTTCCCTGTTCTTCTGTTTCCTCATGTTGTTACTTTTAGCTTCTGTTTGAGAAGTATCACATTTGACATAAATACTTGACATAAGGACTGCTTAGCTGAATTGTTTAAAGAGCATACTTGGGTTTTCAACCCGTCTGACCACGCTAAGCACCTAAGGCATTCACGCATGCACAGGCTCCCTAGAAAGGCCGTCTGGTGTAGTGGTGAAATGCAGTAAACCAACGCAAGTTCCTAGGTGGAGCGTAGGTAAGACTCCCCTCTAAGTATATCAATAATGGGTCATCAGAAAAAGTTTAAAAACTGTCCTGATATTAAAAAAAATATTTTTCCTATAAATATGTGTATTGTCTACTGTACTGTTCCCTTTTTGATTTCCTTAATCTATATCGATCAGGTTCACTTTAGCAGGGATAGATGAAAAAAACTCAAAAACTTCTGACTGCTTGTTTTTGGTGGGTTTTTTTTTTTGGTCTTTTTCTTTTATCCTATGTTCCTGTGATAAACACAGCCATGGGAAAATAAACATTAGACATCTCTGAGTAAATGTCATACTAACAGAGAAGAGGTCAGGGTATACATTTCTTAAAATCATTCACCAGCAGTCTGCTGTCATGGATGTTTATTATTTCTACAATTGCAATGACCATAATCCAGTGCTCCATTGTCCCCTTTTTCTGCCTACTTGTATTTTATAATCCCAGTAAGAATTCAAAAGCAGGAAAATATATTAAAGTGATATGGCAGCAATGAAAATTAGGTTGGTAGGGTGGTGGGGTTTTTCTGTGGTTTTGATTTTTCTTTTTTTCTTTTTTTTTTTTTTAAAAAGCAAAGTTTTATCTCTTCAACGTTAAAGAGCTGCACTTCATGTGTTTTTGGTGTTGGTAATATAACAGAAGAGGAGAGCTCTGGTACTGAAGTTTAATAAGAGTAAAATGGGATTAGAACAGACAAAAATGAGCTTAATTTTCTCATTTACAAAACACGAGCATGTCATATTGCGGGCATTATGTAGTACATCAATGTGAAATATAATTAATGTTGAATTACAGTAGAAGTGCTAAGAAATTATAAGGCACATATGACATCCACCGGAACATCAAATAATTTTTTTCTTTTTTGAGAACATGCTGGTAGTTAGAATGGATGCCAAATGGATTTGTAATGAAGGGGGACATTAAATACAGTCTTACCCTACTTATTGTCACAGCAATTACCTAGACTTGTTTTCATTCTAATGGTGGCGCTTTATTCATAAGTGCTAACACTTTGATCTGAATTTTGGCTAAAAGAACGTTTTTGTCAGAGATCAGCACCTTCTTTCCTGCTCTTAACACGATACAGAGAATGGCAACATATATTGTATGAGACTGAGGCATGAATATAATTGACGTTATTAGTGGCACCATCAATATATGGGGAAAAAAAAAAAGAGGAGAGGACAACATACGGTGTAGGGCACAATTTCTTGAATACATCGTGGAAGTGGTCAGAGTATTTTATACCTGCAGCCAAACTTTTAGGGTGATTACTCTAAGATATTTCTGACATGAATATGTTTTGTAACTTGGGAAATGGTACTGTAAATTCAAAACTGGATAGTACATAACCCTTGAAAAATTTTTGGGTGTTTCTCCTTTCTTTTCAGGAAAAAACTGCTTTCAAACTATTTCCATGTGCACATTATATATATACACTCACAGACAAATATATATGTATAAAGACTCCTGTGAAAACATCCATTATGCAGCCTGTAAGAGCACCCTGCTATGTGATTTTTGTTTGCAGACTAATGGAAACTTTTGAAAAATAGTCAAAGTTGTAAAGCCTATTTTCTTTCAACAAACCTGGCTGGCAGTATGTTATAAGACCCCAACAGTTTTGAGGCATGGAAACATTGCTCGTAAGCCTTGCCAAAAATATTGTATAGTAGGAGGTAGATGGTGTTTTAAAGTTAGTATCCTGAGAGTTTTGTATTCCTGTGAATAATATGAGCTCATTGGCAAAGTTTCATGGAGTTTTTTGTGGCTGTCTTCCTGTTTCAAATTTTATAAGCCAGTAAAACTGTCTTCACTACCTATAATAGTCATTGGTGTTATACAAGCTTTTTTTTTTCTTTCCAATTAGAAAATGTATTACTTTACTTTGTGAGGAACTGCACAATATAAGGGAGAACACCACATGAACAAACTATAATGACTTTACTATCCAATCTCCATGCAAACAGAAGCAAAACATTTCTATTTAGGGTAAATTTATGGGAGATGACCTTGGATATTATTGCTGTCAAATGAAATAGCAAGGAAAAATAAATGGATTCTACTACATGTTTTCTGTTTCCTTTTCTTATTTGTCAAAGTACAAATTTATTCGAATCATTTTTGCGGAACACTAGACCATGTCCTTTTCTCATTCTTCTGTCATGTATCTGGGCTTTTTAAAGCTTGCTTTATTTCTTTTTGTTCTAACTTTTCCACACATTCTACTCCGTCCTTTGTAAAATGTAATGGTGTTGCAGCTTGCTGTTGATTATTACTTATCCAGAAAGCTGTTTATTTCCTCTTGGCGCATTTTCAGCAAAAAAATATGTTCTTTTTCTGTTTGGCCGTGACACTGCTTACTGTGATTATTAAACATCCGAGTATTTGGATTTTCTCCTTAATTTGAGAATGAAAAGTAAGACTTCAGTTACTGGAAATGTGTTCCTTTTCTTTAATGCAATCGTATGTATACAAGGCCATCTCTCTGCATTAATTTTGGTTATGACTATAGAGTTTACTTTTTGTAAGCAATATTTTCCCAAATACATAAATACATCAGACTGAATTAAGATCTTTTCTAAATTTCCTTTGGGATTTTGTATTTTTAACTAGGTAAATACAGGCTGTTTCACATGTAATTAGACTCACATGAATCATTTTCTGGTGCTTAGATGTTGGGAATGCATCCACATGTTTTTGTTATATATTTAGGTACTCCTTTTAACTTTCAAACTGAGCATTATTGACCTTTTTCAAGTTCATCTGCTGGAGGATGTTTATTTTTTTTCCTCCTAGGTTTTTGGCACTGTTTTGGGGACTGTTTAACCAATCTACACAGTGCACACCTTGTTTATATGTATGGACATGAGGCTGTCCAACCTTTATAACATGGTAGAATGGATAATATATCAGTTAGGAGGCTCCTTCATCCAAAAATATAGTTGACCCCTGCTCAGCAGCATCGGTCTTTGGATTGTGCAGTACAGTTTCTGATCATGAAGTACAGTCACCTCTTCTTCTGTAGAACTGACTGGGGAGCTCGTGAGGTTCAGTGTTGACAATTGCAGGAAGCCTTTGAAAACTAGGAAGCTACACACACACACAGAGCAGCCAAGATCTCTGCTCTGTGAGATTTACAGGGCTATAAGCACCATGCACCTGTATTGACAGCAGGCAGGAAACACCCCCAAACTACACCTGTAATTTTTAAGCTTGAGTAGTTCATGTTTCATGGTATTTTAGAGCGTGATCCACAGTTCGTGGATTTTGGGGGTAGCAATCTGAGAACTGCCAATAGAAAGAAATGCAGGAAAGATTTAAGAGAAGGATGTGGTCTCAGAAGGAGTCTGCTAGTAGGTATTCTGGAGGGGTAATAGTGAAGAAAAGAGAGAGGCTTTGAAGATAAAGGGTTGGTTAAAGCCAGGGAGGGAAAAATTCACCTACATCTTAGGAGCTGACCTCAAAGTGGAAGGAGACTGGCAAAGGAGGAGAATTCCAGCAAACTACCTTGTCCCTGGCAGCTCAGGGTTGAGGAGAGTCAATTTAAAGACAAGTCTCCATTTTGCAGTCACCACAAGTGTGGGGGATGTTGCAGAAAGAAGATGTTTTGTGTGATCTGTCTAGCTGATGTGGCTGTATATCTAAGCTGGTTTGTTTTGATTTGTTTTGTTTTTAATTTTTTTTCTCCATCTGTGTGTGGCTTGATGTAATTAATAACAGTCAAATAATTGTCATTGCAGAGCTTTCCTGCTGACTCGTATGGTATACGCTCCCTATATTGATGTCTTATATTTAAAGTAGAATGTAGCTAAGAAGCTTGTTAAAGTTATAAAATAATTTAATATGCACATATGAGTTAAACAGGAAGGGAATCTGGCAATTTGTAGTGCTGTGATCCCACGTGCAGTATAGATTTAAGGATGGCCAGAACTTAGTCATTTCTCCTACCCGTATCTTCCCTGTCTATAAGTGTGCCAGGAAATGACAATCATTCTTGCTTATCGTGTTGAGGCCTCCTTGTGAGACCCCTATGGTTTTATTTCTTCTCGAGGCTGTGAACACAGTTTTGTTTTACCATGGAATTGAATGAGTTAAAAAAAAGTGAAAAAACTGGCAGACATTAAGAAATATGCTCTTCAGTTTAGGTAGGGTAAAAATAAGGAGCAAACCATTTGTATGCCACAGAAAAATCTATGTGTGGCTCCTACCTAAGTTTTTGTGGAATAACATGATTTGAACAGCCTGGAGGAGAGGTTGCAGACGAGGATGGATTTACACTTTTATGTCTCTGGGCACTGAATAAATTGGTGTTCTGTAATTAAGCCATTGCCCTTTGGCTTAGCTTTTCATAGCAAGAGTGCCTGAGACATCCTGACCCTTTCAAAGAGGAAGCATTGCTTTGGGAGCTGGCAGGCGTGCCCACAGCCTTCCTCCTGCAGGAGCAGCAGGGAAAGAGGCTCCCAGAGATAGTGGGAAGGTACCGGAGGAATGCCCTGGGCAGCCACTGAGCTGGGATACACCTGCTCGGGGACTTGTCCCATTAGAAAGGCAAGCTCTGGTTCAGAGGTAATCACAAAACATCAGGAGCTGAAATAAAACAGTCCCCATGAAACAGATGTGTTCGTGTGTTTGAGGTACAGTCAAGTTCAGTCTCTGATCTTTGGTAGTAGGAAGACCATTTTAGCTCTTATTCTAGATGTGCTTTGTGGAAGAGCCATGGTTAATGGTCAGGTACAGGGTAGATTACTCAGAGTATGAGTGTGGTACAGGCAGCTTTACACAGGCTCTTCACTTGCCTTCTGCCAGATGGCTCAACAGTACTTTGGAAAGATAAATTTCAATGATACCTCATGATGCTTGTATTACATGTAGTAATGAGTTTGGGATTTTTTTTTTTAAAGGCTTTTATTTCTGCTGACTGCTTAAAGCTTACCTCAAAGAAATTTTAATAAGTGCAGTTGCTGCAATCACATGCTCCTCATCTGAACTGAAAAAGTATTGTGGGTCTTGCGATTTCCTAAAATTTTAGGAAAATTGGACTACAGAGCTGGTCCAGAATCTATTGTAATGACACTTTTCCTCCTTTATAGGCATTGAATCAGGTCTGTTATTTGTGGAATAGGAATGAACAATGCAATGAACAGCCCTTTGCAGTCATCAAACATCACCATCTATTTTTCCAAACAAAGAAAGAGCAAGTAAAACACTCTTCTGCCTCATTTATTTTCAAAGAACTAAACAAGCCTGCATCTAGTAACTGAACCAAGTGATGGATGTCATATAATTGTAGCTTATGTCTGAAGTATATTCTAAGCTTTCTGTGCATCAGATGTACAGAAAAGATAGGACATGCGTTCTGCTTATGTGATAGTATATATATGTGTGGGAGTTACTCAGTGCAGTGCAGGACAGGGCCTCTAGAGCTCTCTGTTGCTGCATTTTTCTTTGGCGGGGTTTTGAACAGTTTACAGAGTAGGTCAATGTGTTGGTGTGTTTTGGTTGTTTTTCTGTGCTTTTTTGTTTGTTTGGTTTGGTTTTTTTGGTGGTTTATTTTTTAACCGCAAATGGTCTGTACATGACACACCCAGAGACACAAAGAAAGGTGAAGACAGTGTTGACATTGAAAGCCATCCATATAATGCAGTGGAATGGGTTTGAGTACTAACTTCTGTAAATACAAAGTTAGTCAACATTATGACAAATCTGACAAATAACAATAAGAGAACTAACTAGAGTCTGCTTCAAAAGGAAAACTGGAGTTCAAAACTGAATAAAAAAATCATAGAAAGTGAAAACTGGAGCAGTCACTGCAATAGCACATTCTTTTTTGGAGAGGGAATAGGGGAGGAAGTGAAAGATAAATGCGAACATACCAGTGAAGAATGTGTATCAATAGAGTTGTGAAAACATCTTTACCCTCAAAAAAACCCCACCACATATGAAGGAAGCACTACTGGGAGAAAAAATAACTCGGTGTTCTTAGATGAATGACAGTCTTCTCAGAAGTGCACAAACAGCACCAACATATTTAAACAACCTGGAAGCTATGTAGAACAAACATAGAGGAAAAGTATATTGCTGTAAACAAAATCCGAAGTTGCTATCCATTTTTTTCATTATTCTGAAGAATGCATAGTTACTGAAATGCTACAAATGGAAAGGCAACAACTGGTATTCGGTTCCAGGGGAGACGTTTGTAATCCACTCAAGCAATGGGTAGTTGTCACAAAACCTAATACAAGAAGACACTTTTATACCATGTAATAAGCAAAGTCTGACCAGTAGCGTGCAGATGTCATTGCAATTTTGCTTCTGAACATATTGAGGACATTTTTTTCCTGCATGGATGCAGACTATCTCTTTGGGACTTTGGGCCTCCCTGTGCTGTCTAATCACCATGCGAGTCAGTAGCCTTGATTAAGCTACAGTCCCTTTCACATGGCACAATGACTGATCAAGCATTTGCTGGGAGGGGGCCTTCCTCGAATGCAGAAAGTGTTCTTCTCTTCATCTTGGATTGCCAAAAAAAGTGTTGGCTGAATGAGAAAACTGCATAGCTCCTCTTTTTACTGTAAGTGAAGTGGTGATGGATTGAGTTGTGAGGGGCAAGCACATTGTAAATTTTCGGTTTGCTGCTACATCTTAGTTCAAAATGGCTGAAATCTGTTAAGAGATAAAATTACTGTGCTTTGCTCTGTAGCAATGGTAGCACTTAATGTTAGGGATTTGCTTTTTTTAAAGACCTGTCTCCTTCTAGCTGCCTTTTCTACCAGCTTGAGACCTCATGTATGAAGGCCTTGTGGTGAGAACACACCAGATGTCTGGAGGGAGCAGGTGCTGGCAAGCACAAGCTGCTGGCAGGGATTGTGCCTTTCTGTGGGCCTCTGCTGCGTGGGGAGCTGGAGCATGTTCCTTGGGGTGCTGGAGGTACCTGGCCACCTTACTGGCCATCAGGTTGCAACCCTACCTGAGAGCGAGAGAGATGCTTTGGCCCTGGGCTGCAGACACATGATGAACAGCCTGTGGGCAGAGGACCGTGGCTGGGGGGAGGCTGTCATTTGAACCTTCCAATAGCACTTGGTATTTGTCAAGTCTGAAATCCAAATACATATTGTGGAGGCAAAGCCATTAGCCTAGCAGAAGGTTTTAACAGTCTCTCTTAAAAGCACTGTGTTTCCTCCATTTTCTTTTAAATCTAAACACTGAGGGAAAACATGGAAAGAGGCTTCTAAGGCCTTTATTTCTTTCAACCCCACAAAATGGAACATTAATCTTTTCAGGTCTGATAACTGCAACTATATAAGAGAGGTACTTTTTTTCCCCGACAAATGTATTTTCTATGTTGCATATAATTTCTGCCTAGGCTGGAGAGAGAAAAATGAGATTTTTAGTATTTTTGATTCCAGTTCCCACTAAAATGTTTGTCCTTGAAAACCTCTGTTTTGATTCTTAGATGGACTTCTGGTTCTGAAAATGGGCAGAAAAGATTTTACTACTCGTAAAAGGAAAAATCTCAGAGGTTGTCAGGACCTTGTCTAGAATTGATTGTCATTTAAATATCCCCCTTTAAAACCATATTATTTCCCTTTGAAATAATTTTCATGATTGGAGCGGCTGAATTTTATCCAGATACTCCTTGCTTATGAGGGAGCTGTATTTTTCTAAGGGCTTGGCCAAGGAGCGAGGAGCTGTTTGTGGGGTGTCTTTTGGGTCCCACAGACATGGCATCAAAAGAGAGGAAAAAAAATCCAGCTTGGGTTTGGGAAGAGCAACAGATCTGTTGTATTTCCTGATGCTGTGTACTATGTGAGGAATAGTGTGATGCCATGGCAACCCTGCCCAGACAGCCTCTTTTTTGCTGTGCCACCCTTGTCTAAGAATGGACAGCAAAGAAGGGAAGTTTGCTCTCCTCTTATGTTGATTCATCCTGTCTGGCTTCAGGCATGCAGCTGAATTACTCTCTGGCAGTTTAGTTGCAGGAGGCAGTGAAGTAGAACAAACCATTCCAAGTGGTAATTCAGTCCACCAGACCTCACCTAGAGATGCCTCCCTTCCCCTGTTTGACTGAACAGAAAACCCAGGATAACTTTGCTTGTTGGCAATATGCCTGAAGTAAGAGGGAACCAATCTGAGAGTTAGCCGAGGAACCACAGGGGTCATTGGTGACAGGGAAGAGTACGTGGAGAGGAAATCTCTTGGTCATTCTTGTCAGGCAGGAGGCACGTGATCTGAGCAGTGTTCTGTCATGTCAACATAGATGATAGGCGCTGAAATGCCAGACTTGCTTGGCAGCTCTCAGGTGCTGCAATGGTCATGGCCAGCTGGTTGAACGTGACTGTTTTGTTTGGTGTGGCCAAGATATACCATGCCTCTCCAGCAGAAGTAAAGGCTAATTTTTAGTATGTTGCAAAATTGGTAATGCCCAGTGCTTCAGATCAAGGAACAGACTTAAATGTGAGGTGGTGTCTAGCTCTTAGATGTACCCGTTCTTGTAAGGCAGCAGTTGCTGTGTGGCACTGAAGGTGGACTACAGAAAAACTGACAGTATGGAGGCACTGAATAGAGAAGTTTGTGAGGAGGACTTACATTATCCCCAGAGTATACTCTGTTAGTACTGCCACCAGAGTTTCTGGTCTCTTTGCCATGTGGCTTTCAGTTACAAGTTTAAAGAAAATGTATGCTTTGGCTCAAATCTCCTCAGACTGAAGATGTAAAATTTAAGAACCAGCTTCACTGCTGTTCTGTATCTGGGTATCCAGAATAGGTTTCTATCAAAGGTTTTTTCAATTGAGTTATTAAATACTACAATTTTAAGGTCCTGTTCAGTAAGCATCATGTTTTATTCAAGTATGATTGAGTCCCTTTGTTGTGACCGTGGGATAAAGGCTATTTCTGTGTTAAGTACATGACAATTCAGCAGGGTTGGAACTAACTGAGGATGCTGATTTTTCTTTTTACACTGAATACCTTGATCATTCTCAATCAGCTTGTAGTTAAAGCGTGGCTATTATGTCCCCATGAAGATTTTTTTCTAAAGTTGCTAATTATGTGCCTAACAGAATAATGGAAAGAGTAGTTATCCTTATTGTGCTTAGTGACATTGAAACCTCTATTATTCTGTGATTGGAGCTGCATAATTACAGATAATTGCTGCAACTGTATTGTCTGTTCAAATATAGCTCTACAGTAATTACCTTATTTTAATTAAATATGCTTGGGATTTAAGCAGATCTTTCTTTGTTTATTCTACTAAACAGAAACTTCAGTTAGGTATAAAAATGTCATATGTTGCAAACTATCCGCTGATTGAACACATCACCTGTTGACTTCAGCTAACGTGGTTTTTCTTGTTCTGTTTGAAAATCATTTAAATCCAGTTTATTAAGTATTTAAAGAATAAGTGTCCCTGTGGCCCAAGGCTGCAGTTCAGAGTGAAAATCCCCAAAACTTTTCTGGTTGCAGAGCTGTGAGATGCAGTCTTAAGACTCAGCTTTCTGGAAAAAAAACAAGTACATTTGCCACACCTAACAAGTTTTGTGACTTTCAGCACTTTGATTTCTGAAAAATTATCTTTAACAGAAGACAGACATCTCTAAGAAGCTGGGTGCTTTGTTTCAGAGAGTAAAATTGGCCTAGATTTAGTATCCATTGGAGCTATGCTCTCAGGCCGCTGCTGACCTGACTGCTTGGGAGGGTTTGTGTGCAAATGGCCTTTCTACATCCCCTCACGTGGGCTCATGCGGGGTTCCCTTGATCAGCTTTTTCATGCTTGGTCCTAGGAGGTGCTAGGGCTACTCAATTGTGGAGGGAGCATCTGAGGCCAATAGCCCCTTTCCCCATCACTGCATAGAAAGGCTGCTCGCAGACAAAATTTACTTGGTACTAGAGTTAGGGCAAGCAGAAAAGTGTACACAGAGAATCTAGATGCAGCCGATGAGATGTATGAAGGACTCCTATCTTGACAGATCTTTTCCTTTAAGACCTCACACTTTGCACTGGGTTTAAGTCAGCTGTAATGAAATGCAGCTCCTTTTGGAGCTTCAGCAGTGCCTTTTGCTCAGCAGAGTTGTTCAGGTCACTGCTGAGGACCTAAGGTCAGTGTGAACAGTATTTGCTGATACTAAAGTCGCTTAGTGACCTAAAACAAAGTTGAGGCCTCTAATCTTTTTCTGGGATGCTGGTCTCCTTTTGGAGCTTCAGCAGTGCCTTTTGCTCAGCAGAGTTGTTCAGGTCACTGCTGAGGACCTAAGGTCAGTGTGAACAGTATTTGCTGATACTAAAGTCGCTTAGTGACCTAAAACAAAGTTGAGGCCTCTAATCTTTTTCTTGAATTTTCTTGAATTACTGCTGATTAGGACTACTTAGTGTTTTTCAGGTGGGCAGGCAAACTCAGCATGGCTCCTTGCTCTGAATGGCAGCTGAGCTGCACAATACTTGGGAGTATCAAATTTGGCTCCTCAATATTTTAGCATTTATGTGGGCAATGCAGGATTCAGGGGATGTAAATAGTAGCAAAAAGAGACCAGAATGTGTCAGGGAGAAAACCAAAAAGTGATAAATCTTCCACTAAAGTACTGATGTGTGACCTTTGTCTAATTTGCTTTGGATTTACTGACAGCTTGAACACACTGCACTGCAAGTGAGTGGATTGTTCTATCTCATTCCAAAGTGCATTAAAGCAGTAGCATTACACATATCCAGGCTGAATCTCTAGGTATAATGAGAGGACTTACACAGGGCAACAGAAAGTCTTCAGTTTCAAATTATGTACCTAGGGAGCAGAAGAAGATGGAGTACTATGATGGTATGTTGAACGTGCTTCTACTAATCAAATATAAAACTGTATATTTTGTGTATTGATGAATAATGCCCTATATAGGGATAACAACATTCATTAGATTCCAGTTGCACCCATACTGGTGCAAACATTTAAATAGTGGGTTTTACCACACAGGGCTATGTATGTGAGCTATGAAGAGAATAAATAAGCAATCTGAGAATTAAAGATTTTTTTTTCAAAATTTTGTGTGTAAACAGAATTGTAATGCATCTGAGCAAAATACTTGGAATATAGCTTCAGTGATGTTACTTTAAGTACTTTCACATTAATGGTTGTTTTTTGTTCAGGCTTAATTTGCCAACACAGATGGAAGGAGTATTTCAAAGTGAGAAGAGTGCAATGATTATATATTACTCTCAAAGATTTTTTTTTTTTTTCTGTTTGCTTATAATTGGGGAAGATGAGTACCATGATCATGTTTTGTTCCTGGGGTTTGTTGTATTCTATTGAATGTAATTAAATTACAAAACACTGTGTTAATGTCAGCTTCCTCACTATGACCCCAATCCTGAAAAGATATAGGAGTGCTCAGCCGTATGTGCACAATCATACAAATGTTAGGCTAAACGTTAATAAAAGCAAGTGTCTGTTTTTTATGTTTTTTTTAATTTTTTTTTTTTTTTTTTTTTTTTAATATTCCAGACCCGTTCTTGCAAAGGTTTAAGAAACATTTACCTTTAAGGAACGCTGAAGTTGATGCGAATTGCAGATGGCTGCTTTCAAAAAAAATCCCACCAAGCTTTTTCCTATACCTTTAAGTACTGAATCATCTGTGATGACCTGGTCTTATTTGCTTAAAAATGATTGCCATGAAGAAGGGCAATGTGATATTCATTTCAGAAAACTGAAACAGAAATCCCAATCCCTGCAATTTCATGTCTGTATTTTTTTTTTTTTAACTGCACACACCATTTCTGATAATGCTATCTTTATTACGAATAGGAATTTTTCTCGGGGGCAAAGGTGAGAAAAGATTGGTTCACAGGAGAGTTTCTCTTCAGATTTCATCCATTTGCTGAAGAATGACTTCATAACAACATGTTCTTAGAATCCACTTTGACTTAAGTCAATTGTGAGTAATTTGGAGGAAAGTACCACTTTGTAATTGTTTAGAGTGAGAAAACCTGGGTTGACTTCAATATGGCACTATGGGGAATTGCTCAGGCCTGGGCAATGTCTGACATGTGGCGTCTTCCTGGATTTTCCTTTTCCTGGTGGGGGCTCCCTCCCATAAATAATGAAATCAATGGACTACGTGCTGACATCTAGTAAGAATGTCTGTGATTTTTTGTGACAAATTACTGGCTTGGGTTAGTGGGTTGTGCCTTCCCAGTGGCAAATTGCTGGTTAGTAACCAGGAAGGGGATACACTGACAGTTTGCCTTCAAGGCAGTATACTACTGAAAGTTGCCTTTCCCAAAAGGATGTTGCTATAGCTGGAATCTGTCTATTGTTTGAAGAAATAACTTTGTTCTGTTGCCTTAGGTTTTTACATTCAGGTTCCTCCCATTACAATTCCATCAACTATCATTATGCTTTAATTTACAATGATTTATGTATTGTTTTGAGTGTTAACATATCTGTGTTTACACCAGACAGGGTAAGTATTCAAACTGTTTTTTTGGCGAAATGTAGTACTCTGTCTTCTTTCTTTTACTGATGCTATTTTTGATAAGATTATTCATGTATCATCTGCCTAATACTTTACTACTGCATTGCTATAGTGACATGGTTTTCTGTAAAAGTAAATGAAATTAGGGTAGTATAAGTGGTCAGAAAACACAGAGAATTATGGTTTAAAAGTAATGGCCACCACCTATTATAGAAAAAGAAATGGGTTCAGGAAAAACTGGTGAAAGATGAGGGTCCAAAGGCTGAATTATAGGATCACAGACTCATAGAATTTCCTGGCTCTGTCAGCTTGACATCCTCCTCATAGTTACTGGGGACTGCTTTTAGGACTGTCCTAGGCCTTCTCCTTTGAGGTGACCGAGCCCAGCTTCTTCAGCTTATCCTCACAGGTCAAGTGCTCCAGTCCTGACCAGCCATGTCAGGATCCTCTGCTGATCTTCTCCAGTTTTTCTATATCTCTTTTGTACTGGGTACCCTAAAATTGAACCAAGCATCCAAAGGCTGGATTGCATATGTTGTTTGTAGTTCCATATATCAAAGGTGTAGCTGGGCTGAATTTTAATGGAATGGACTAGGGTATGGGTTTAATGAGACTGATGTGCAAAACTACGTATTTCTATTCATTTGTGGGGAGGATGCTAGATTTTTCTTTACCAAGAATATGAGTATGACAGCTTCACAGGTACCTACATCAAAAAAACAAGCAAAGAAGGAAAACCCTGAGATCTTATGCTTCAGCAGTGGGATTCTCCTCTGCATTCTTTTTCCCAAATGATGATAGCATTTTGGTGTGAAGAAAAGCAATAACGGCTAATGGAAACACATTAATTAGGCCCAGGAGGAAAATAATCACAATGGCTTAAAAAGCTGCTAGTGTTCCTTTTCCTGAAGAGTATGAACTACTTCACAGTTTCAGTGCTATTGCAAATGGAAAACTGAAGATTACTGTCCTGCAATCATGATTCAAAGCTCACTGAAGCCAAGGGAAGCCTTTCCTGCTCCCTCAAAGGGATTTTGATTAACTTCTTTATCCTAGTCTGAGGGTGGCACTTCTTGCCTACTCAAGGTAGATATGTGGTTCCTCAAATCTCTTTAGAGATGACTGGGTTGCTTTCACTAATTCCTTTGAAAATACATTGTGTTCAGTGCCTCTCAACACATTCATGTACCCTGCAATGGTAATCTTCTGCTGGTCTGCCCACCAAAAGATGCCTTACACCAGGAGCAACATTCAAACATCTGAAATTATTCTTTCCTTTAAAGTAATAGTTCTGCTTCTTAGGATTTTTTTGTTTATTGTTTTAGGTTTTTTCTTTAACTTTTTAAAGTTCACCTTTAAAACTGGTTTCACAAAATCACAGTGTCTTAGGGGTTGGTAGGGACCTTCAGAGATCGTCTAGTCCAGCCCCTCTGCTGAAACAAGTTCACTTAGAGCAGGCTGGCAGGAATGCATCCAGGTAGGTTTTGAATATCTCCAGAGAAGGAGACTGTACAACCTCTCAGGACAGCCTGTTCCAATGCTCTGACACCCTCAAAGTAAAGAAGTTTTTCTACACGTTTAGGAGGAACTTCCTCTGTTCCAGCCTGTGCCCATTGCCCCTTGTCCTGTCACCAGGCATTAGCTTCAGTTTCAGATACACTTTTTTTTTATCTTCCCCTTGCTGGTTGAAGAATATTTATCTTCTTATTTTCTTTTTTTTTCCAAAGCTGAACTAACAGGACTCTTAAATTCACATTTAGGCATTTAAAATAAAGGCAAGAACAAAAATAATACAGGATTAAGTGCTTTGGCAATCAACCAAAACAAAAAACAACCAAAACCAGAACAAAACACTCCCCCTGGCTCCACTAAACTAAGAAACTCCCCTCAAAACAAATACCAAAAAACCCCGCAAGTGCTAAGAACTAACACAACTGCAGAGGGATGAGAACAAGAACACAATGAACTTCTGCTGAAATATAATCTCCTAGAAATGGGATTTTCTGTCCACTGAGTTAAGTAGCCCAGTGTTTTACTAGCCTAAACCTCACCTGACTCGATAGGTGTTATTCAGGCCAAGAGTATTTCCATACTGCAGGCTACAGTGTAGTGCAGAGATCTCAGCAATAAGAGAACTAGTTCCGGTAAAAGTAGCTTTATCCAAGTACTAAACTAATGATGGGGTGATTGGCTTTGCCTCTTGGCATGTGCTGAAGAAATATAATTGGAAATTCAAGAAATCTATCATGTAATTTTCAGATGGGCCAATTTACCTTGAGGACTTTTTACCTGATTCTGCAAGACGTGGCCTTTTAAGTGTCTGTACATGGCTGATAATATTTATACATATGTGATCATTTTTGAAGGAAAGAGCTCTTATGAGAAAAAGTTGAGGTGTAACCCCCCCCAAAAATACTGTCAGTCTGAAGTGGTTGCTTACTGTTGTGTCTAGTCTCAGACAGAAGGTTGGTTATAACATAAGAACATGGATCCCAATTACATATTAAATATTTTTCCTGATGTATAAATTGTAAAATATGAGTTCAGTGCCTGGAGATATATTACATGGAAAGATGTACTTCTCTTAAGTCTTTGACCTAATCAATTATGTGCAGGTGTCATGGTTTAGGCTGGGTTGTACAATGAGGAGATAACAGCTCTCCCCCCACCTCTTGCTCTGAGGAGAAGGAGAGACAAGGAGATTTTCGAGTTTAGAATGCACTAAACTACTTTAATGAAATATTAATAATAATAAAAAAAATTATAATGAAATAGATATGATATATACAAAACTGCATCAAGGTCCCAGGATGATGTCACTGGCAGGCACTGGGGAAGTCCCAGACTGGACTCAGCGATGGGAACTGGATTCCCGCTCTGGAGTCAGGAACACATGGATTGGGATCAGAGGCAGACAAACAGACAGGGTCTTCCTTGGATGTTAGACATTGAAGAAAGAGGGCTGAGCAAGAGCCTCTTTGTATACAATCTCTTCGCATTGACTACAAACATGTCTTTTATCACTCTGAGAACGGACAGTTTTCTGTACAATATGCTGTTAATTTCAGAGAGTTAGAAGAGTAAAATTACTCAACAGAATGTCAGTTCTGTTTTATCTCAAACCAGGACAGCAGGAGAGGGCATGAGGTCTTATCGATGCCTGCATCTCCAAGTGAGGCATATCTGTTTTAGCAAGGGGAGAGGGAGGAACACTCTTTTCTTGATGGATTTTGGGGTGAGGGGAAGTGAGGACCTTTCAGGAAGAATGATGAACCTGAGTCAGTGCCTCTGGGTACTTTAAATATGTTCCACCAACAAAAAGATTTTAGTAATGCAAGCAACCATAGACTGCAGCTAGGCTGAAACTAGAGCAAGTGTGGCCCTTCCTTTTAGTTTTTTTACTTGTCACTTAGAGTTTATTACTATAGATGAGTATATATTTTTTTTATTTTTATTTTTTACAGAGGAAATACGTATTAATATTTGTTCTTCAGTCCAACTAGAATTAAGGTTTACTTCAGGATAATTTGGTCATATGAAGATTTTTTGAAGGCTGTGGTGCATTTATAACCTGGGGCATGGAGAACATTATAAAAATTACTTGAGTCTACAGGGTAGCAGGTCATGCTCTCATAGAAGCTGTGTGTACTGAGGACTGAATGAGATTACTGATTAAAGGCTGGTAATGCTGGAAGGAAGAAGTGTCTTTGAGTCACTGGTGGCAACTCCTTCATATTTAGGGAAATGGGAGAGAGGGAGGGATTCTGCCTGGCCTTTGGGGCTTGCCAGGAAGTTTGTCACAATTGTATTTTTCTCAATGTGAGATGTATAGCATCTTCCAGTTTGAGGCTATGCAGCTTCACCTGGTTGTACAATGAGGAGATAACAGCTCTCCCCCCACCTCTTGCTCTGAGGAGAAGGAGAGACAAGGAGATTTTCGAGTTTAGAATGCACTAAACTACTTTAATGAAATATTAATAATAATAAAAAAAATTATAATGAAATAGATATGATATATACAAAACTGCATCAAGGTCCCAGGATGATGTCACTGGCAGGCACTGGGGAAGTCCCAGACTGGACTCAGCGATGGGAACTGGATTCCCGCTCTGGAGTCAGGAACACATGGATTGGGATCAGAGGCAGACAAACAGACAGGGTCTTCCTTGGATGTTAGACATTGAAGAAAGAGGGCTGAGCAAGAGCCTCTTTGTATACAATCTCTTCGCATTGACTACAAACATGTCTTTTATCACTCTGAGAACGGACAGTTTTCTGTACAATATGCTGTTAATTTCAGAGAGTTAGAAGAGTAAAATTACTCAACAGAATGTCAGTTCTGTTTTATCTCAAACCAGGACAGCAGGAGAGGGCATGAGGTCTTATCGATGCCTGCATCTCCAAGTGAGGCATATCTGTTTTAGCAAGGGGAGAGGGAGGAACACTCTTTTCTTGATGGATTTTGGGGTGAGGGGAAGTGAGGACCTTTCAGGAAGAATGATGAACCTGAGTCAGTGCCTCTGGGTACTTTAAATATGTTCCACCAACAAAAAGATTTTAGTAATGCAAGCAACCATAGACTGCAGCTAGGCTGAAACTAGAGCAAGTGTGGCCCTTCCTTTTAGTTTTTTTACTTGTCACTTAGAGTTTATTACTATAGATGAGTATATATTTTTTTTATTTTTATTTTTTACAGAGGAAATACGTATTAATATTTGTTCTTCAGTCCAACTAGAATTAAGGTTTACTTCAGGATAATTTGGTCATATGAAGATTTTTTGAAGGCTGTGGTGCATTTATAACCTGGGGCATGGAGAACATTATAAAAATTACTTGAGTCTACAGGGTAGCAGGTCATGCTCTCATAGAAGCTGTGTGTACTGAGGACTGAATGAGATTACTGATTAAAGGCTGGTAATGCTGGAAGGAAGAAGTGTCTTTGAGTCACTGGTGGCAACTCCTTCATATTTAGGGAAATGGGAGAGAGGGAGGGATTCTGCCTGGCCTTTGGGGCTTGCCAGGAAGTTTGTCACAATTGTATTTTTCTCAATGTGAGATGTATAGCATCTTCCAGTTTGAGGCTATGCAGCTTCACCCTGTTAGTATGCTAGCAGCCACATCAAATCTCTGAAGCCTTAACCCTATGAAGTGAAAAAGGTTGAAATATGAAACAAACCAGCTAAAGCTTTAGACATAAACCTATTAGGCATATTATGTTCAGAAATATCCTTCCAATCTTTATAGACATTGATGTATCAAAAGCAGCCTTCTTGATTTCCTTCCTTTAGGAAGGAAATCTGAATAAAGATGTGTGTGCTAATTGTATTGTCATCACCCTCTGCAAGTATAGGAGTGGGTCTTGACACCACTGAAGCATTTTCTATTGGGTGAAACTCTTGTTTGTAGGGAGAGCTAGCAGGGACCACTGATTTAAAATCCTCAAAATAAGACTCTGGGCTGTTGCACAGACTCTAGCTTAGCCCCTTAAGCATTGCCTGGAATTTATTGGGAATGAAAAATAGCTTTGGGGAACAAAAAAATCCTTTAAATGTAGTTGGAAAAATGGATTCATTTGATATATTACATTCAAGTAATTTCTTCTATTTATTTTACCTTAATTTCTCTCTACTTAGAAAAACCTAGTATGTTCAAACTGAAAATTTGTTAGTAGTAGGTTTACTTAGAGACAGACTTTTTTTCTCAGCTTCTTCCCTTTTCCCCTTTAATTAGCATGATCTGCAGGTTCCAGCAACCCAACTGTGCGGATTATAGTATCTAGTAACTTTTCAGGCAGCTCTGCTGTTGTCTTTGACTACCCTTAGGGTCTAACATATGGTTTTCTGGGATTAAAGTCAGATATTTGTTTAAGAAATCTTTCAATGAGTTTCAGAAAGAGAAAGTTAACATGGGGAAAAGTTAAAATTGATTGCCTGCAGACTAGACATATCTGGGAAAGGAATGCTGTGCTGTACGAAGTGGTGCTAAAACTTTTGAAATGGTGTGACCTTGGTTATGGTAGTGTGCGTGCATACATTCCTCTGACTCACTCAAGCTGAAAAGCTATGATTTTTTTAATGAACCAAATCCTCCCCGTGCTAGCAATTAGTGTTTATTCACTTCAAATAGTGTTTGTCCACTTCAGAATCACACAATGTGGTATTATTCTATTAGGAGTAAAATACGTGGCTCTAGGCTGTTGAATTGAAGCTGGTAGTATGGTGAGAATTGTTTTTTGGGGCTATTACTCTTGTTTTCTAATGACAAGAGCAAAGAGGGCAGCTGGGGGACAGATTTTAGGTAATGGGATGGTATGGTCAATTGTTTAAATAGGTGCTGTGAATAAAAACTTGTGAAGGAACAAGAATCTAATGTTAAATTGTTACTGTAGTGTCAAGCAGTACCCAAAGCTTTAGTTACTGCAAACCACTGTTTGTCTGGTTTAAGTTACAGTTGGAAGCTTCCATCAAAAAGGTCTCCTTTCAATCAGTGCAATTGGATCACCAACTTTTCCTTCCCTCCAGTTCATTCTCCCACTGCTTCTGAGCAACTTTATCTGTCATACCTTTTTCTACCAGAAAAGGTAATAGAGAAATTCAGCTCTGTATTTCTTTCTGTTTCCAGATAAACGTCCTTCTTTCTCACAGACAATTCCATGTCTGATTTCTTCCTAGCTCTCATGGTTAAGCTTCCTAGTGAGTCGTAAAAGGTGCTGTGGGGCAGCGATTTGAATCCACACTATTGCTCCTCCCTTCATAACATTGATGTACCAGTGGTTCTCTGGAAAGAAATGACTTCCAAGACATTGCAAAGGTGTAGATACTACAAAATTGTTTAATTTCATGCCCCAGAAGATTTGAGGATTGAGCAATAGACATATAATTACAATAGTTAATCATAGTGGGATTTTTTTTTATTTTCTATTAGGTTTAAGAACGACAATAAATTCCATCCTTTCTACTTCCCATTCACGATCTCAAAAAGTTTCCCTAAAAAATGTTATAAATATTTTCCAGACTATAGGAGTAGGAGGAAGAAAAGCAATAAACAGATAATGCAGAAATCCAGTCAACTCACTTAATTTCTTCAGCCTTTCTTTGCTGTGGTTTGCATTGTCTATTTAGAGGATAATGTTTATGGAGTACATAGTACTTTGTGGTGTTAATACCAGCAACCTCAGGATGAATTAAATAAATTGAAAATGAGAGAAAGTGAAGAGTGTGTGTGGAAACAATAAAAGGAAGCTTGGCTTCAAGCATTGGCAACATTGGTGGAAAAGCTCCCTATTATTCTCCAACAGGTACAATATGAAAATGCAGAACTTCTTATGACAGAAATGTCAGGAAATATTCTTAGACGTATATTCCAAAATTCCAGATAATGAGATCTGGTCATTAAGCGTGGCATTTGAAAAACTTTATCCTTGGGGAAATGATAAAATTGCTGTGTCTAAAAGCATAGAGGCAAATTCAGAGGAAAGAAAGATAATGACGAGAAATCCCATAGTGGAATGTAAGAAGAGCAGTGAGTAGAAGAATTGAGAAGTAAAGAGATAAAGATGTCTAGAAATTACTTTTCTAGAAAGATTTCTCAGATGAAAAATGCAATTCCTTCAAAGTTGAGATACTTAGTGGCATGAATCTTGGTGGTCTCTTCACTCATATTTTCAATTTTACTTAAAAGAATTAAAAATGGATGTTTTCAGTATATTTGATTCAAATTGGACTACATAATTTAGTCGAATGTTTATAATGATTAGAATAAAGCTGTCTATCAGTTGTACTTTTCTTCAACAGTCTGATCCCTTCTGGTGTCTGGGTTCCCCAGTGGGCCATGCCTTCTGTCATGAGGCCTGTGACACAGTAATTGTGGGTTTCATGCGGCTGTGTACACAGTGTTGTCAGAGACAACTACTCCAATGCTATGCTGAAAAGGATTTCCTATCCCAAGTGAAAAAGAATATTGTTTCACAAGGACCAGACTGAAAAGAACTGTCACTGATCTGCACCCTAAGTTTGTGAACTGAATGCATCAACTTAATTTTGTGAAAGTTACAGAGATTTAGTTCTCTTGCAGAATGAAACTTTGGTGACTTCATGCTGCTTTTCTTTAGCTTTTATCATCCCTTAAACTTTTAAAATTTTCTTTCTGATTTGAAATAGAATGCAGCTTTGAAATGTTGTGACTACGTTCAGTTCCTTAAAGAATAAATCCCATGACAATAAATGCAGAAATACGGCTGAGCAACAGCATAAAAATGTCTCATGAACTGTCCATTGAGCTGAAAGGAGGACTCAGTCTATTTGTGCTTCTCTGGCGTTCACAGACCATGAGTACCTGAGCAAGTGCAAAATTGTCTATTATACACAGAGCCTGTCTATTGCGACTTCTTGTATGAGATTTGCTAGAGCAAGAAATAAAATTTGATTTTTAATGAAATAATTATAATGAATTAAAACAGAGTGCTGTGAAGTGAAGTTGTCTAGTAAGAAGTCAGGAACAACAGCAGGTGATTGAGATGCTGTGCTCTAGGATTGTAAGAAGAAATTTCATTTGGCACATAATCAGTTGTATAAGTGTTCATAAAACTCTCCATGGAAGACTTAGTAATGCGAATTGCAGTTTGGTGATACAGAATTTACAAAGAATGAGTGAATAAATTCTCAGCAATTAATTCTACTTGTCAAAAACACTGCTAAACAAACTTTGAAGGAGATTGTATTCTGAGTGGAGAATTTTAGTTTCATCTGACATTAAGTTGGCAAAATGGATTTTTTTTGTTTCTAAATGGAAAAAATGTACAATTATTCACAAAAGGTTTTTTATAGGTCTCTGAAATTACTGCTTTATGATAGTAATGCATTGCTGAATTGCTAATGAATTGCAGGGTTCAGTATTTGCATGCAGGTTGTTATGTATAAATACACATAAAAATGTCACAGAAGGCAGCAAACACTGCTTTTTCTACCTAAAACTTACTCTGTGGCTATACTTCCGTTTCTGGCTTAAAAAAAATAAATCTATTTAACAAGTTGGAAAGGTTTATATCCTTTTGGTGGTCATCTAGTAAACTAATAAGCTGAGAGGTGTTATAAAAAAGGGTATATGTTAATAGAAATATACTGATCTCAAAAGTGTAATACAGAGGAGAGCTGCATAAGAATGGGCTGTGGATTTTCAGTTACTATTTTGCATGTGCCCATCAAGGAAGATATTCTATCATTTAGAAGAAAGAGTTTAAAACAGATGGGGCAGAAATGCTATTCTGAAAATATTGTACATCTTTCACTTTTGGTGTTGTTCCTTGCTGGCAGTGTGCCAGAAAGCCAATATTTTTAATGACTCTGCTGGACCTTTTAGAGTTGATGTTTTCATTCTCCCAGGGTAGTTGTGAATTTTTTAAAAACAGTATTTGCTGTGAGCTAGCAAAGACTGATAAATTCATCCAAAAGCAACAAAGGATTTAACACTGAAATTTTAACTTTCAAATTTCAGGGCTTTCAGGTTTATTTCTAAACCTAAAACCATAAATAAAAGTCCAGGTAGTCAGGTTGGTGAGGTGTGGAGCCCTTACCTGAAATTCTTATTACTTTGTTACTATGATAAGGTTTTGTAGGGTTTCTAGACTTAATTATCAGTTGCCACAAAACTGTTACCGGACTATGATAGACTGTAG
This sequence comes from Calidris pugnax, assembly GCF_001431845.1. Lineage (NCBI taxonomy): Eukaryota > Metazoa > Chordata > Aves > Charadriiformes > Scolopacidae > Calidris > Calidris pugnax. Next base: position 19,711,234 of record NW_015090922.1, on the reverse strand, counting down.
GTTGTGGTACCAAGGGGTTCCTGAGCTAGAACTGGGGCTGTTGCTGATTTGGGAACACAACTGTGCGACTAGTGGGAATGTGGGACTAGTGATACAGAGTGTGTTAGTACTCTAATTATTTTTAAGCCACAGTGGGTTGGTTACTGCTAGGCTCAGCAGGGATTGATGAGCTAGGCTGGTAGTCACAGCCATACAGCTGTTTGGTTCTGTGTGCAGGGAAAAAATGAAAGAGAACTTGTTTCTCAAGTCCACAAAATAGAAATGAACTTCCTTTCTTCAGAGTATGTTAAGGATACTGATATGTTACAGAGCTTTCAGGCTGAAAGCCTAGTTGGAGAGCGCCTAGTTGGAGAAAATAAACCTGCTTAATTAACTCAACCTTAAAGAAGGGAGAGGTTGAGCCATGGTGTAACTGTTCTTTTAGTGCACTTGTTGAAGAAAAGTACTGGGGGCGGTACTAGTATCTCCAGGTATTTGAGACGGGCTCACCTTGGAGGTTTTTCTTTCATTTATTTGCTTTAGTTTTAGACATACTTTTTGGCTTCTGTGCTTTTCTGCTTTCAATGGCCATTGTTCCAGACAAGTTTGTCTAAGAAGAGAATAGCTGCTGTGTTGCATTGTAAGATTTCCATGGCTGAATAGCAATACACAGGTTTTATATTAGAGGATTTATAGCATCTTTATATTCCATGATTGAATATTCCACTTTTCTTGGTGTAAAACTTATGAAGTGGGAATGATATAGGAAACCTGTCTAGTATCACTTATTTTTGTATACCTAAATTTATTACTCTGCGTATAGACCTCTTAGCAGGCTGATATGTAACCTAAGATTGCTTTTCGATTTAGGTTTTTATGAACAAGGCTGTTTGCATCCCTACAGCTTATTGTGCTAATAAGGTACAAACTTAAGATTTTTTTATTGAACATCTGGAATTTATTCTGTTGCGATTCATCGTTTTGCTAATACTTATCTGATCAGGATAATGGAACAGTAAGAGTACTGATATAAACTGATACTTGAAACTCAGCCTTGTTTATATACTCTTTTAGTACATGTACTCTTGAGTCGAAGACCTGCATGCTGCTGGAGTAGTGTCAGACTAAGAAACTATCAGGACTGGAAGTTTCAGATGAGAGTGTCTTTAGAGTTTGATGCTGATCTGAGAAGAAAGAAACTAAATCCTGCTATTGACCCTACAACTGAAATGTTGCATGAGTTTCGAGTAGTCTCTGTCTTCCTGCCTGCTGTTTGCTGTGTATCTGTTTAGAGTATAACCTTTGGGGGTCAGGACTATAAGGAATTTGTAAGGCTGATTACTGATTATGGCAGATTGAGAATCTTAGCTGAGTACTCCAGGAACTGTAAGGCTGTAGATTTGTGTTAGGATTTGATCCAAATTAACAGATTGTTGTTGCTGATCACTAACATCTTATTTTCTTCTCTTCTCTGTGGTCCAGACTGTGCCATGTGTCACTTATTTTTTGCCAGCTTTGGCAGTTATCTAATTGTGTGTTTAGAACGTGCTAAATCAGCAAAAAAGTAATCCGAGGGATGGAAAAAAAAAAAAGAGAATATTTTTAGTGCCAGCATGACAGTGGTCTGGGAAAGCTGTTCTGAGCGATTAGGGAAGACTGAGAAAAAGGAATACAGCAAGAAGAAAAGAACAGTGTTGTTAGAGAGGAAGCATAAAACCTGCTTTCAGCAGCAAACTCTTAGTTCAGCTCCATTATAATGAGAAATCATGTAGTAGGTGATGTTTCTCTCCATTTTTGGTTGTGCAATGTGAATAGCTTCATGCAGGTCACTAGAACATTAACAGCATAGGGTAGAGGGCTAAACCCTGCTATTGACCTGTGAGGCACTGGAGTGAATGCATTTCAGCATTTGATATTTATAATTGGTAAAGTAGCAATGTAGCTCACAGTTTTCCATATCCCTCTTCCTTCTGTCACTTCTTCAGTTTGGAAAAATGAAAGCAACATGGGAGATTGTTAAGAAAATTCATATTAAAATTATTTTTACTGTAGTTACTCTGTTGCAATTTTTTAGGTGCAGATTGCTGGATGAGAGTAGGAAGGGAGCACCAATTTCTCAACAGACTTAATATTTTGAATGTTTGAGTTTTTACTGGAATTTGCTAATACAAGCAGGAACGATAGAACTTTTGAAAGTATCCATACTTGGAAGTTAGTGATCATTATCTACACACTGACTCTCACAAATCTGTGTTCGTCATGGAGAGCCATATGGATATTTTTTCTGTTAACTAAAAAGTAAATCCGGTTTCTGGGAACAGATGCTCCTTTGATAAGGCTCTGCCAATAGAGAGCAGCAGTTCGGCAGTGTTGTGGGCCAACAGTGTATTCAAAGGGAAAATGAGCAAACCCAACATGGCATCAAGGATTAGACTGATTTTTACTGAGAGATCAAAGTGGTGAAAAACAAACCGCTTTTAAACCTTGCATAGAATTTGTGCAAATAATAGATGAGGGTATATGGCATGATTAAATGATGTGAAGATATATTTGGGCAAGTTCTAGACAAGTGTAGCAAGGTGGAGATAATGGGGTAGCTTTCCCTAGACTGACTCTGCTGCAGAAAAGGTAATACTTTGATATTTGATGTTTTGATACTTTTGATGTTTGAGCAAATCCATTTAGCAAGTTAGGAGTGAAGTAGTGTGCCACAAGTGGCAAGGTGAGGAGTTTTTAAAAAATACATAGCTAATCTTTTGCCTTCTAAAGTCTCCTACAAATCTTTGTTTTGAAACTCTCACTTTTAACAAGTGTAGGAATGGAAAGTCGTTGGAAGATGTAAAAAGAAGTGAAGGCAGAGTGTCCAGGAGAGGAGTAAAGAGCCAATACTTTATAACAGAGCCTTCAGGTATCATCATGAAGACAGATGAAACTTTGTCTTTGGCTGAAGTTTGACAAGTAAATTAGTTGTCGCGTGTGCCGCTGGAAACTCTAATACTGTGCACCAAGAGCAACTGTGTATTTTCAGTGTCAACAATGGTCTTTATTGCTTATAAATGGAATAAGGGAAGTCAGAGAGCTAAATCTGTGTTAGAGACCCACTGTTCCAGCAGGTGAGATATGAGCTGGATGCAAATGGCAGCAGCCTACGCTGCCAGCACTCTCCCAGAAATGCACATAGTGCAGTGCCAGCCAGGCAGTCTTTATAGTCTTATTAAAAGTTCTGAATTTCTCCTGTGGATCAACACACTCTATTTCTAATTGTCGTTGTGTGAAAGGCAGGTGCTGAAGCAGATATTATATTGGCAGCTCATTTTCTATGTTCTTCCAGTGTGCAGCGCAAGGTAAACCTGCGTTGCTTAATGTGACAGCTGCCACCTTTACTTCTTCCTTCTTGCTGTTTTACCACTGATACAATTACATTATAACTCAATCATCAGTATAGGGCAGGATAGTAAAGCTGCTCAGGAGCTTGCTGGTGCATTTATTTCCTGTTGAAAGATGCCTACTTGACAAAACGAGAACTAAAGTTCTCCAGTTTGGAAGTTTTACAGTTTTAAATTTAATCCAGAATTTTGCTGTTAGAAGTATTGGTTAAATTGCACTGAAAAAGCTTTAAAAAATTTAGTTTGCTCTGTTTTGCTCTGCAAAACCAAATATGTGATAAAGCAAATGTGGGTTTTTATAATCTGTATCACAGGTCTGGGCAGGAAAGCTTTGCCACGTTGTTCCTTTCATACGACAAGCTCAGACACCTAAGATCAAATTGGCTAGGGGACATAAAAACAGCTGAGGCAAAGACTGGAGTCACAATTTCCAAGTGCACAACTTAGCAAAGCTTAGGCTAGCGTGAGGGCAGACAGAGATAAGCAAAACCTTAAATGCACAAGGAACCACAGGCTTCAGCAAGGAGCAGCATTTCTTTGCCTGCCTGCAGCTCCACTTCCTATGGCACCGACAGCTGCCTGTTACCTCAGAAATAGGCATTAGATCAGTATTTACCATGAAGTTACTTGTAAATTAAGTGCCTCCTAATCTGTTTTTATTGTTTATGCCAATCTATTTAACATAGAGTACACTTTCTTCAAACAATTTGCAGGAGTTTCTTTTAGGGAAGATTGGTAGGCTGAATAAATCCTCTTTGATGTTTTCCCTTGGAAGGTGCTGTCAACATCTTGACTGTTTCTAGCTTAAACTTTGCATAACCACAGGGCTCTTTCTGTGAGGTAGTAACTATCTTTTGCTAAGTCTTTATGGTAATGCTGTACATATGTAGAAATCAGTACTGCCTGCTCCAGCATCAAAGGCAAAAGCTGATATCCCTATGATGAGGTATTTACTAAGATGATACATATCTCTAACAATGGGTAGGCATAATCACAACATCTAGAGATAAGAAGCAGCAGGGAAATGACAGCACACTGAGCTGTTCCTGCACGGAAAATGGAGAGAACAGAGGGAAACCGTACAGTAGTCTGTTCTCATTAAAAAGCCCTAAAACCACATTTGTACTACCATTTATTTAAGTAAGAGGCTCTTAAAAAAACAAGCAAGGTGGAAAGAAAAAGCACAGGTTAAAGAAGCTGTAAAAATGCAGCAATTACTAGGCTACACTGTCCTAAAATTATATCTTATTAATGCTTAGAGAACTTTGCAGTTTGGTAATTTCAGCAGGCTTACAGTACAGTCACTCAGCCTGAAAGAAGCTCATTGTCTTTGATTTGGAGAGGAAGTATTATTTTGCCATTTCAGTGAAGGACAGAAATACAGTTTTAAAATTTCTGACTAAGTTCTACTTACTCTTTAATGAGTGTGGGTGAAATGAGTGGCAGCCCAAAGAAACAGCACACCACTGCTGGTCCTAATCTTTTTGAGAACTGATTTCTGAATTTGGAACTATTATTAGCAAAATAGTTTTTTTCTTTTTTATTACAAAAGTTTGTATTACTATGCCTACCCACAGATATACATGAACTTTATGAGTGTCAGTCTTGTTGTGGTATTTCCTGATTTATTTCAGTAGAAGTGGCTAATTTGTTAAAAAAAAAATTAATCAATTTTTAATATAATTTATCCATGAAAAGTTCATAATTTAATAAAACATATTTCTAATTAGCACTAACTCTTTTTTTTTTTTTTTTTATAACTAGGTTTATATTTCTGGCCTAATACTTTAGAGCTTGCTCTAAACATTAACTAGTATCTTTAGCAAAACATCAACATTTTTTTCATGATTGGTTAAAATAAATCACATGATAATGTATCTCTTAGACTGTGTAACTGTACCAATACTTCTAGCTTTGACAATTTTCAAATACCAAGACTACACTAATCCTCTTGCTGTTATATTGTGTTCACCACACTACTTAAAAATAACAATATTCAGAACAAAAAACCCCTGAAGTGACAGAAACATGAGTGGTTTAAATTTTCATTTGTTACATTAAAAGTTAACAGAACTTAGCTTAATCAAGACCAGCACACATTTTGTTTTCTTTAGACCATATATTAAAAAGAGATCAAATTCAAATCATCATTAATGCACTCTTTACATTCTTCATTAATAAACACTTATCTGTCTTTGGACTCCACCTTGAGTCACAGATTGCCATGTAGATGAGAAGCTGAAGTAGAGAAAGATGTGATTTTATTGCAAAAGAAGAAGATCCATTTGATCTGGAAGCCTTCATCACATCATCTGTGGAATTGTTTTTAAGACTGCTGCTTATTACTCATTTCTGTGATTTGGCTATATTGGTCATAAACATTTGCTTTTGTTGACTGAGAATGTAATTTTTAGTGCTTAGGAAGAAGTGGCTGCAGTAAACTGTGATTTCTGTAGGGCAGCAGTGCTTGGTATTCCAGCAGGATGCTGGGGAAAGGTGTCCCACTCCTGTAGAGAAGAACCTCCAGCAGGGACTGCTGATAGGTGTTTTGGAGCTTGGGTCCAATAACTATCTCACTGTGCTGTACCGACCTTCTCAATTGCATCATGTGTCCAGGTTTAGCATTATTTATTCCACTTCCTACCTTTAATGAGTCTAAGAATCGCGACCATTGACTACATATCTGCTGCTACCAAAGAGCTTCTCATGTGCAATTGGAAAACCCTGTAGGTGAGAAGCAGGTTGTGTCGATTCAGTGACACAATCAGCAGCTGGTTGTGCTGGATGTGGAGTACCTTTGGCTCTCCTGACACTGCTGGGAGGAGGGGCTCCTGGCAGGGTTCAACTCTTTCTCTTTAAAAAGACTATCCCAGCAATGAGAGCTGCTCTTTCCAATTTCTGCTCGTTTATAAATGCTGGCTGTTGATACTGCACAGGCATTCCTTGTCCATTTTATCCTTGAAGGAAGACTGTTTTACTTGTTAACATCCCCTGCCCCATTCCCCCTCGCCCCCCCCCCCCCTTCAGTCGTCTTTAAGATTTCTTTTTCTAAATTTGATAGTCAGCATGTTTTCTTTTTGGAGTCTCATGTTCTCAAAA